>NC_133617.1:398916871-399238121 GCF_048593235.1 Sminthopsis crassicaudata
TTCAGAAATATGGAATGATAGCATCCTACCAAATCCTTTCAATGAAAGTAATATTACCCTATACTTAACAATACATAAAAACCCCAACAAAAACCATCAGTTTTTCTGGACTTTGCCAACAACTCTTCTCAGCCAAACAAGAGAAATAAAGAAAAAGGAATTCAATTTAAAATTATTTTAGAATGTATCATGTATCTGGGCATTTGTTTATCAATACACATACAGGAATTATGTGGATACAATTTTAAAATGCGTTGTATAGAAACAGGTTGCAAATAATTAGGGAGTTAATTAGAATTAAGGTGTGAGATGTTCTAATGTAAAAAAAAAAAACTGTAATACTACTTACATTAATTTATACATAGTGCCATACTATAGAACTATTGTATAGAACTAGACTAAATTATAATAAAAACTCATTTATGGAACTAATAAGGCAAGAATCTCAGGGAAAATAGTGAAAACAAATGGTAAGGAAGAGGATCTAACAATACCAGTTTTTAAATTATACTAGATAGTATTCATCATCAAAATTGGTAAAAACACAAAAAGGTGACCAGGTTAAGGATGTAAAATTCAGAATAAATTAGATACAGTAGCAGTGTTCAATAAACTTAACAACATAAATTCCTGAGAGGAAGATTTTTTTTTAATTGCTGGAAAATTTGGAAAGCAGTTTTGGGAAAGTCAGTATCAAATCAAGATGCCACACTATAATAAGTTATAAGTAAATAAATCTTTGTTTCCTGGACACAATTCTGGGTAAATAGAAGGATGAAAATATTTTTCCCCCAGGAAATTTTCCTTCAGGGAATGACTAGAAAACAGGGACTGATAAAATATCATCATCATTTACATTTTAACCAAGAAAGGTTTTCAGGTATAAAACAATTAATATATTGCACAGTATATTCTGTGTAACAAAAATGCTATCAAAAAATAAAGGAAAAGCTACCTCTTCCTGATAGCTGGTCCTGTAGGCCATCTCTAGATCCCGATCCAAGAAATTCAAACTCAATCTATTAATAGGTGGTTTAAAGAAGTAGTCTTTCATCAGGCTAGAAATGAGAAAGTAACAATAGTAGTTATATTGACTATAAATAATATTGTAAATGGTTACAAAGATGTCATTTATAAGCTCATTATACAATTATTTCTTAACATTGTTCTCTGGACAAATTCTTTGTATGCCTAAACATAATTGTGTTTTATTTTCTTCAAGTACTAAAGATAGAACATTAGCTGCAGTTATAATGTAGAACAATTGAATCTTATTTTAGAAAACACAATAGCAATATTCAGCATTACGAGAAAGTATATACAGTTTATTTATTACATAAATATTACATAAATGGTGTGCTCTTTTCAGTACTATGCTCAGTGTATATAATTGACCTGGATGATTGAAATTCAAAATAATATTTTGAACTGGTAATAGGGAACTCCCTAGTAAGGACATTTCCTCTATCAATGGAGGCCAGTCCATTCTTTGCAACTAATAGTATTACAGAGTTATCTAAAGTCCTGGGAGATGAAGTTATTTGCCCAGATGATGCAGACAGTAGATGACCTGAAAGTCTTGGCTCCAGGTCCATCTCTCTGACAATATTAGCTAACTAATTATATGGTGACAAAATTAACTAACAGTAATTGTCAGAGTACAAAATAGAAGTTGTTACAGAGAGGCTTGGAGAGACCTACATGAACTGATGCTGAGTGAAATGAGCAGAACCAGGAGATCATTATACACTTCAACAACAATACTGTACGAGGATGTATTCTGATGGAAGTGGATATCTTCAACAAAGAGAAGATATAATTCAAATCCAATTGATCAATGATGGACAGAATCAGCGACACTCAGAGAAGAAACACTGGGGAATAAGTGTAAACTGTTTGCATTTTTGTTTTTCTTCCTAGGTTATTTTTACCTTCAGAATCCAATTCTTCCTGTGCAACAACAACAAAAATTTGGTTCTGCACACATATATTATATCTAGGATGTACTATAACATATTTAAGATGTACGAGAATGCCTATCATCTAAGGGAGGGGGTGAAAGGAAGGAGAGGAAAATCTGGCACAGAAGGGAGTGCAAGGGATAATGTTTTAAAAAATTAACCATGCATAAGTACTGTCAAAAAAAATGTTTTAAAATGAATGAATGAATTAATTTTTAAAGATAGAAGCTGTTAACAATTGAGCTGAATCAGTTGCAGGGTGTGATTTTTGATACAATCAATGGTCCTATGGGCCATTGAGACTGAACAAATCAAGATAAAAAACTAATTACCTTGTATAACTATAAGCAAATCAAATTTGAGGTACACACTCTTAAACTACAAAAACAACCCCCCCACTAACAAATCAACCCCATCCCCAAATTATGTTTTTAAATGAATTACTGGCAACAGGAACTCTCCCTTTTATGTGGCAAAGTAATTATAAAAATTCAGGTGGAAATGACACTATAGTGTTTTGTGAGATAGCCTCTCATTTGAGAGAGGAGGACCCTTCATTTGGGTACACCTATGAATGTGGAATGAGGAAAAGAAAAGGCTTTTCTCTCCCTCAGTTGATTCTACTCTGGCTCTGCTTCCTCCTCAAGGAGTAGATTTGGGCAAGCTTTTTCATTACTGGAAGCCTTAGTTTTCCTTCCCTATAGGATGAGGACATTAGGTCAAATGACCTCAAAGGTCCCATACGACTCTAAATTCCATGATTCTATTAACTCAACCTTATTCTCCCCTTTGAAGTTACCAGAATGAAAGGAAGTCTAAAATAGCAGCTGTAAGAAGTCTGCAACACTGCCATGTATTCTCCATTAGTCAAAGAACAAAACTGAATATCACTAATTACTCCCAGTGTTACACCTGCCAAACTCTGAGCTATACCCCTAAGTGGGGAGTCTGTCTACACAGTTTGTATTACTACATCACTAGGTATCCATGTGCCCTGTAGGTGGGGTGGAGCACATTACTCTTAATGAAAAATGTCAATAAGATGCTTTTATGGAGAAGCTTGTTCTATGCCTCCAAATGCTTAAGAAGATTGGACTGGACACAATCAACTTGGAAAAGGAGGGTATTTTTATTATTTTAATTCAAATTAGCAAAGCTAATCAATCAACAAATATTTATTAGACACCTGCTATGTAGTCAAGTATAAATAATACTACACTAAGATACAAATAAAATGAATGAAACAACTCTTACTAGCAAGGAGCTTAAGAACTCTAGCTGTCCTTTATACCACCCAACTTCAAATATCTTGATGCTAAATATCTATTATATCAGATAGAAGGCAACAGAAGGGAAGTGATCTCTACCTTAATTAATGTAACACTAATTGAGATAGAGAACATCTGTATTGTAATCAGTTGTAAGGGCTTGATAAAATTTTAGATTTGTAAACAAAATAATTCATACACTACGATGTTTTTAAATGAGGTATGAAACTCTTTGACTGGGTCAAGAAAGAAATAGCTTATTAGCTGACCTGGGCAATATCTAGGGGCTATAATCCCAGTTAAAGAATTTTTAGCAAATTCAGTCCAGTGGCGAAGCCATGTAGTGGTACATAACTCAGACTTTTAAGGGGGAATAATTTCTTCCTTGCTTTTTCCTCTGCTCCTCCTGCCTCCAGTATTTTGTTTCCATTTGATAACTTATGAGTAACTGAAAGGAAAGATGTTTTTTCCTTACTTTTGAAATGCTAAGTTTATGTTATCAGATTACTTTATTGGGGAGTATTTACTATAGATCATTTACTAGTTTCAAACTAATAGACTGTATTTTCTATGTACATGAACATCATTTTATGCCCTTGATAGTTGCTCCAAAATAATTGTGCATATGCCAAAATTTGGCTAATCAGGTGAATAAGCATATATAAAATGTTTTATAAGCCTTAACACATCACGTAAATGCTATTATTATTAGCAAGAAAAATAATAATGCTGAATATTAAATGTATAATTTGGGAAGCCTAGGGACATTTTTAAAAACATCTTGAGAGGAATGCAGAAAGCAAATAATTCTCCTTTAACAGTAAGTTCTGATATTCACATATTGGGTTTGGATACAGTAAAGTCATATATAAATACTTAGAGAGAATATAATGAACACAAGAAAGTTCTATCTCTGATGGACATTGGTTGGGTAACCTGGGCAGATCCCAAACCTCTCAGTGTTAACCTTCTATCAATTTGCATTATTGCATCCCTATACCAATGAAATCACAGATCAAGATCTTTTTTTTTTAAGTTATTAAATAATAAAGGAGGTATTTTTACTTTAAATGTTTTACAATGACAAAATCACTTCCACCTTACCTGTCTTCTTTAATAACATCAACAAAATGAGCATCTGTCTTCTCTCTAATATTTTTGAATCTTAACGGAAGGAGAGCAGATTGATCCAAGCTCACTCCTGCCCATCTTCCTTTCTCTTGTAACATCTCATACAAAGATGTCTGGCTATTGGTCAACTTCTCTTCCTGAGGAGGATTCAGAAGTCCATTTTGGGTCTTTGGACTATGTCCTCCAGAAGCCTGCTTTGTAACAAAAATAATAAAAACAAATTTAAAATATTTCAGCATAGGTATATTATGTATATTTTAGAAGGTACGTTACATGTATATTTACATAAGGACTAATGGATATATAGAACTCATTATTCAAAAACATCATTGAAAATATACAAGTTCTTAAGAATCTGGACAGATTTATAGATGTTTGCTCCATGAGAAATTAAAAAGACATTCATGGAATATCCCTAATCTAATCCAACCATGCTTACAAAGAAAAAAGTCCTATGATAACATTATCTAATAGAATATTGAACTTAAGTAAATTAACAGTTTGGGCTTTTTTATGGCATTAAAAAAAGTTATATGCCTCTGTATTAGTGAATTTCCTTATACCGAGACTTTTTCTAATATATCACAACATTCTCTTTGAAAGTTCCTCTTCCAGGTATTCTGATGGAAGTGGATATCTTCAACATAAAGAAGATCCAACTCACTTCCAGTTGACCAATGATGGACAGAAATAACTACACCCAGAGAAGGAACACTGGGAAGTGAATGTAAATTGTTAGCACTACTGTCTATCTACCCAGGTTACTTATACCTTCGGAATCTAATACTTAATGTGCAACAAGAAAATGGTATTTACACACATATATTGTATCTAGGTTATATTGTAACACATGTAAAATGTATGGGATTGCCTGTCATCAGGGGGAGGGAGTAGATGGAGGGAGGGGGGGGATAATTTGGAAAAATGAATACAAGGGATAATATTATAAAAAAAAAAAAAAAGATGTACACACTCTAAAAAAAAAAAAAAAAAAGTTCCTCTTCCCTTGATTTTAAAAACACTGAACTTTTCTGGTTCTCCTGTGACCTCTTTAAATGTGCTGCCTAACTCTTCTTCCTGTAATTCCATGTTATTGGGGACATCTCCTGAAGCTCTGGTCTCAGACCTCTACTATTGCTGCAATCATTCCCTTAGTGAACTTGTGGTCTCACTCCAGTTTACATCTGGGATGATGATGATATTAAGTCGACTAATATCAGCTCAGCTCAGCCTTCAACAATGACCTCAGTCTTATTTTCCAACTGCTTAGGCAGTCCTACAATCATCTTAAACCCAACATTTGCCAATCTAAACTCAGTCTCTATCCCATTTGAGACACCCTTCCAAACTTCCCTATTTCTGAATAAGAGCTAATATAGGAGCAGGGAAGCAACAGCTTCATGTCCAGCTACACAAATCAGATGACTTTTTAAACTTTGTCCACCCATGACCCCTTTTCACCTGAGAAATTTTTATACAATTCTGGGTAAAAATAGGTGTACAAATCAAACATTTACTGATAATAAATCATAATTTTGCAATGCTCACATTCAGTTACAAGACCCATATGGATTGCAACCCATGGTTTAGGAAGTTTTGGTGTAGATGAGCTTCTTGTTGGGGTAGGAATTGGACTTTAACCTCAGAAATCCTTTCCATTTGAAGGTCTATGACTCTGTGAAGTCTCCCTTCTATCTTAAACTAATTTATATTAATAGCCTTCTAACTGGTCTCTCTCTTCTAGCCTCTTCTTCAATCTAATCTATTTTGCAGTTACAAAATTATTGTTTTAATTTCATATTACTTCCTTGCTTAAGACTTGCTGTGGTTCCCTATTGCTTTCTGAATCATGTTCAAATTCTGCTTAGCTTCCAGGGATCTAGAATTTGCTTCCACCTATTCTAAGTCACCATACTTGCTGCTTTTTGTCAAAACACACCCGTGCTATGACCAGGCAGGCCTTCTCCATATCCTCTGCACATGGAAGTCATTCCAATACAATCATGTTACTCCTGCTATTACTTTGACTAGAATGCCTTGTCCACCATTGCCTCTTACTGAAATAATTATAGTTTTCTGCAACTATTCATGGTTTATAAAGTCCTTTTCACAAAACCCATCTCCTGACTCTACTAGACTAAACTGCCTTTCCAACTATAACTTATTTTTACATAGTACTTTAAGATTTTCAAGGGTTTTCCCCATAACAATCCTATGAATTCCATAGAGCAAATAAATATTACCATTTTTTGGTGAAAAAACTGAAGCTCAGAGAAGTTAACTGGGTTGCCTGTGGCAATCCAGGTAACAAACAACATATATGAAATTCAAACCTAATTTTCTTTTTGGGTTCAGGAATCTAATAGGTGGCCTGAGATTTGTAGAAAAAGAAAATTAACAAAGACAGCATAGTTAACTTAAGAGGCCAGTTTTTTCTAACTGTCTGACTTTTCTGGCTACATAAATGAATGCTGGTTAATGTTTGGGTCTACCTGATTGTGAAAGTACATTCTCTTCCATGAAATTGCTGAAACTGAGAATCATCATCAATGATGTAAACCTGGAGTCAGATGAGAACAGTGAATAGATTCAATAGTTCTTAGAAAATGTGGTCTGATAGTTCTAGACAACTTATTCAAAACTATTCAGTAACTAACTCAAGGTAGAGAAGAGGGGAATAAGCATTTATTCAGTGCCAGGCACTGTGCTAAGTAATTTTTAACAAATATTATCTCCTTTGATCCTCACAAACAAATCTGCTATTATGATCTGTACTTTATAGATGAGGAAACTGAAATAAATAGCAGTTAGATGACTTTCCTAGGGCTACATGGTTAGTAATATCTGAGGCCATATTGGTCTTTCTGACTATAAATCTTATACTCTATCCACTGCACCACAGCTGCCTTACCTAGTTACACATAAGGTGTATAACTATATATTTTTGTGTGAATAATTTTGAATCGCAGACTCTTGGACTGGATGAACTTCGAACTCAAACTGTACTAGCACAACAGCCTTCTTTACACTATATACCTAAAAGATGGTCATCCAGTCTTTACTTACAGACCTCTAGTGAATGAAAACCCACTATTTTTTTAAGGGGAACCATTCTATATTTGGGTAGCCTCCATTGTTAAGAAGTTTTTCCTTAGATAAAGCCTGATTCTATTTCTTTTGACTTTTGACTGCATTTTTATTAATACTTTAAAAAAATCCATATATATGAATAATTGATAGACTTCAAAAATGTTTTCAACTTTAAAAAATCAATGAGACTTCTGTACATATGGATATCTAATGCTATGGCTCACTACCGAAAAAACTTGAATGCCTCTAGTTTAAGTTCTAACTTGAATCACTTCCTTGACAGATCTTCCCCTAATTGTTAGTGCACATTAAACTATAAACTCTAATTATATTTATAGTGACTACCATGCCAATAAGCACTTCATTGTTTTTTATTTCATATATGCTAGTTTTGTTTTTCCCTCCCAAAACTGTGAACTCATGGAAAGTAGGGAAATGTTTTATGCTTAATCTGTACCTTGTATTACATGATAATGTGCACAAACTAAGTGTGCCTTATTCTTGCTAGAATCATTCAGAACCAATAGGACCAGAAAAACTTTTCTGATGTTACCTAAAGGAGATTTTTACCTGTTCAGAACCAAGCAAATTAAGATTTACCTTAGGAAAGTTCAACAGTAAAATAAATGGGAAACGGGGAGCTAAAGCAAATAAATTACCTTGGCATTATTTTTATGCTCATCTTGGCAGCCATTTTGAATTGTTCCTTCTTCAGAACTAGCTTCACAGTTGGGAGCAAATGTAACACCACATGAAGGACATGTCTACAACAAATAAGAAATTCAAGGGATAAACCCAAGAAAAATTACCAGCATGCAATTCAATTTCACTGAATCTATAGTTATATAAAATGGTTGTACAAAAATGGGAAACATTTAATTGTCTAAGAGTACTCCATCTAAGGTGGCAACATAGAAGGAATGCAGTTTCACTGTATACTTATTGAAAAGCAACAAAAAGAAATGCTTAAGTGAAGAAAGGTAGCTTTAAAAAAAAACAAAGAAAAAAACAATCTAAACTGAAAATATTCAAACACAAGAATATTGATTTTTAAAAAAATTTAATGCCATAGAGCAACAATGCTTTTAAAGTCCAGAAGCAATGCAGATGGAAAAAGAAACTCTATAACTTGAAAGACATTTCTAAATTTAAAAAGGTATTCAAGAATTAACACTTAAAAAGAAAATTAGAAGACCACATAGAACTTTAAACAAAAGTTTAAAAATGAGATGAAATCAAAGAATTAAAAAAAATCCCAGGAAAATAATAATAAAGAAATATGGAGAATGTCATAGAAAACTTAAAAGAATAAATAGAATCAACCAAAATCTGACTTATTACAGTAGAAACTAATCTTACAGAAAATCACTGAATTATTGTAAAAAATGGTGGAAAACATGGAATCAAATGAAGAGCCTGGAAGATTGATCACACTGAAGAAGTCTTTAGTATTTATGACATTCCCTCCAATTTAGAAAAATAAAAGAAATTGAATGGGACATTCCAAAAAATTATCAAAGAAAAATGTTTAAAATAGCAAAACCTCATGGCAATATACACATAGAAAGAATTTATAGGACTCTGATAAGGAACAATTCAATTCTCAATACTACTAAATACTTCTCACATTACATAAGAGGAAACAAATATTTTAAACTACCTGAAGACAAAAATTAACTACAAAGGATATTACTAGTCAGGATCACAGTAGATTTCTCAACAAGACCAAAGTACAATTGGAAAAAATTGGAAAAAATGCAAAATTAAGAAGCATATGCCATGAACCCAGGTAACCCATGTTACCTACCAAACAAAACTTGGTATACTTGTTCAAGAGACAGACATTTGAAAAGCAATTACATTTCAAAAGTATGCAGAAAGAAATATCTACTTCAAGGAAATTTTCCAACAATGACTAAACCTCCAGTCAAAAATGATAAATACTTAAAATAATTCATACTTCTAAAATTAAGATAAACCAACTATAAACTAGTAGCAAGGATTAAATAGCATCTGAGATTTTTCTCAACTTCCAGTCTATGATCCTAAAATCCCTATAAGTTTCATAAGGTTGTTTCAAAGAAACAGAAAATAATTAGGAAAAAAGCCCCAAGGAAGAGTAAAAAAAAAATAATAAAATAATCCTAAAGCAAACCCAGATTCAGCATATAACTGTGAGAATCTTTACCAATTGTTAATAAATATTTATTGAGCACCTAGTATATGCCAAGAATTATGCTAAATGTGAGAAATGAATGACGGTTTATTTCCACAGAGTTATGGAAAAAGTCAGAGAAATGAAACTTAAATTAGAGAAATAAAACAAACCTAAGAAATGAAATCTAATGATTAGGCTGATGTAGGACAAAGGAAACAAATTTACAGAGGGAAGCCACCTATTAGTAGGTGCAGAAGAGATGTACACACAAATAAGGGTAAAAGAAAATGAGGGGTAGGGTCCCCACAATATGGGAAATGGGAGTTGTAATTAAGGGAGGGACTGCCAACATGGTCACTCATGGGGAACTATGACCAAATAAGGTGAACACCAATGGGAGATGTAATCAGAGATGGAGATTTCAATGGAGGAATTGGGCTCTGTGGTAACCAGCCAATGAGGGAAAAACTTGTGTTTTGGGACAGAGAATAAAAAGCTAGGTTTTGCATGCACTACAAGGATGTGCTTACTAGTTTAGATACCCACTCTTGCAAGAACTCTTTTTTTTTCCCCTATAAACACATATATAGACAGTCTTCAATATTCACCCTTGCAAAACCTTGTGTTCCAAATTTTTTTTTCTTCTTCTCTTCCCACCACCAGACAGCAAATAATCCAATATATGTTAAACATGTTGCAAGAATTTAAAATAAAATCTTTCCTTAATTCATCAGTGTGTCAGTGGAGTTCCTGGTAAAATGCTTGTATTATAAAAATTAAGACCAGGAATAATGGGGTGGGGGAGGTTTTGGTATTAAGAAGGCCTGGTTTTAAATACATCCTGCCTCTGACCCAGAGGAGAGAGAGAGAGGGATGGGTGAATATCTCAGCTTCTCAGGGTCTCCAGACAATTCTCTACGACTATACATTATAGATGAGCTGTTAATCTTAACAGCTTAGTGGTGGTGGTGGTAATGTTTCCATGCTATTAATTCCCTACACCAATGAATTTTTGAGATTCTATGAACCTACACAAAGATCTTTACAGATTAAATATGAAAACACATGGAGAGGGAAGAGACTACTTTTCTATAGGAAGGAGCAATTGGTTGCCTTTTTGTCAGCTTCCCAAATCTGTAGCTATATGATTCTTTTTCCCTCTTTCAATTATTTCACTTGTTCAAGTCTAATCTGAGTTCAAATTTTTGACATGGTGCTGTTTTCTGTCAAACTCTCAGTAAAGTACTACGTATTTTGTGGGTCTACAATGTGAACTTGTTCAACTGATAAAGGCAACCAAGGTAACACATTAGGGTAACAAAGCACTAGGCAGTTTGCTTGGAATAAATAAAAATGGAGCGATAGACAGACAGACAGATAGTTTGGTAGAGAGATGTGGAGATGCCCTACCTAATATCTCTAAAAGGACTACTTTATAGAGAATAGGAGAATGTTCCCAGCTTGGTAATTATTCCCTCATTCACCTATCTTCAAGAAGGATACTGGATTTGGAATTATATTTATTCATCACACAAACATTTGAAGTCTAGAGATATTATTCTTTTGGGGAATCAGGATAAAAGGTACTTTGCCTGGTCACTCTATGGGCAGGTAATTCTTCCCCAGATCTGGAGGGTAAAAGTATAATCCCAGGTGGCTTGAAGCAGTACCATGAAGTTCTTACAAAAGTCAGTCACGAATAGGAAACAGACATTTATCAAAGTAAGCAATGAAACAGTCATGAGAAAGTTATCTAGATTAAGCAATGGAATATATAAGAGTCAGGACTTTGTGATCAAGATTTAAGATGAAATTTCAGCTTAACTGGGGAGAGAATGCTCTCATCCTATAAGTTTACTCTTAAGAGTCTTTGGAATCACAGGCATTAGGAATCAAAGACCTGCTGGACTGGCAGTTTCCTCCCAAATATCTGTGGCTCCTGAGTTCTCCCCATTCACTATTCCAAGTTGTTGCCTTGCCTCTCCTTGCTCTATCTTCCTGTCTTGCTTCTACTTATTTCTCCCATTAGTCTATTAGCCAATCAGGAGTCACCTTTCCCAACACAAAAGGCTACTCTTCAGTTCACGAGTCTATGGTGACTTTTCCCTCACTTCTCCCCATCCCCACCCCCCAAAAGCAGGCTCTTTTCCCATGGAAAGAACTAAAAGTGTCCATCTAAAATCTTTGTAGGGTGGTATGATGGAAAGACTGCCAGGTTGGCAGAGGGGGAGGGTTGTTTCCATTTTATTACTTACTAAGCACATCAGTTCAACAAAAAAACTAGATTTGAATTTATATCTTCCTAACTCTAGATCCAATACTCTGTCCATTGTGCCACCAAGATTTTCTCTAAGATCCTTTTTTATCTATATAAAAATTTGTAAATAAAATTATCATTTTATGACTCCCTAACTTCCCAAAAAGGGACTTTGTAGGTATTTCAGACATCTGAAAGTGATCCTTACCCTCTCAAAAGTCTTGTAGCTACCGAAGTTTAGGAAGGCATAGCTAAACAAAAAATACTGATAAGAAATGTTACTGGTATGACAGATTTTTCCACAGTCTTCTTTAAAGGCCTTTCCAGTGCCTAAAGATTAGCTTAGTACTTTTACTTATTGCATAAAATTTCTTTCCTAATCCTATTGCCTAGATTAATATGGTTTTCTGGTAATCCTTCAATCACTTTTTCCCTCCCAATCCACTCTACAGATTAATTTTTTCAAAGAACTCTGATAATGCCACTGTTATATTCAAATGCCTTCAGTAACTCCCATTGCATATAGAAGAATGAAGTACCTAAAATTTAAGACCCTCTAAATCAGGATTCTTAAACATTTTCTACCCATGACCCCTTTTCACCCAAGGAATTTTTATGTGACCCCAAATATGTGGATATATAAAAAGAGTATACAAACCAGATATTTACTGATAATAAATTATAATTTTGTGACTCCCTCCCCCTGCACATTCAATTACAAGACCCCAGATAGGATCCCAAATCACAGTTTAAGAAGCTAGACTAGAAACTATAATCTCAATATATCTTGCATATTCCATAATACATTTTCTGGACTGTACTCTGCATATATTCCGTATTTTCCTGTGTCTTTACTAATTTTCTTTTTGTCAGAAATATCTCTCTTTGTATCTTCCACCCTTCACAGTCTCATCACTTCTCCAAAAAGCTCCAGAAAAGTCACTTCTTTCTTGAAAACTTCTAATCTTCCAGAGTACTATGTATTTTTCTCATCACAGGCTTCCAGATATGGTAGGAATTTAATGACTTATCTTTTCTACAAGATTTTAAGCTCTTTAAGGCTATGGATTCTATCCTACTCATTTTTGTATCTTTCCTCTTTGTAGTACTTGAACAAATAGTTAAATGCATCTGGGAAGCAGGCATCTTTTGATAAATCATCTTGTAAAGCTAACAGCCCCTTTGTAATAGAATAATCATCTAATCTATCTATTTCGGGAAAAGCTATACATTAATCAATCATGTTTACCATGTATAAGGAATAAAATTAACATTTATTTTATAGGGCTAATTTGAAAGTACAAAAGATCAAAAATTTCAAGTGGGAAAGAAGAGTCCAACAGAACCAGATCTCAAACTAAAATTGTTGTTAAATTGTTTTAGTGATGTCCAACTCTTTGTGACCTCATTTGGATTTTCTTGGCAAAGATATTGGAATGGTTTGCCATTTCCTTTTCCAGTTCTCGAGCACAGAGGAGTGTCATATGACCAAAAAGCAGACCCATGTAGCTGAATCAGAATACATGGAGGTGAGTCCAATTATCCCTTCATCACAATTTTTCCCACTCATAGGTTCTATTTATGTCATGAATCAGCACAAATTAAATGGGAATTTTGCAGAAGCCACAGATTACAAGTAAGGCTAAGCAGATAACACAAAGCCTATAACCAAATACCCCAAATTTTACAATAAAGTACTGAAAATACCTCATAAAAAATTTCAGACTTCTTCTCTGGTGTTAAGGGAGAACCAAAAATATTTTACACAGATTTTCCAGATTATGGCACAGGAAAAGAATAATGGAAAGGTAAGAAGAAAAGCTTCAAAAGTCTAATAGGACTTGATTCTGCATGCTGAAGTAATACGGATCCACTAGTATTTATTAAGTAGAGATGAGATAAAATGGTCAAATTTGTGCTGATTCGTGACATAAATAGAACCTATGAGTGGGAAAAATTGTGATGAAGGGATAATTGGACTCACCTCCATGTATTCTGATTCAGCTACATGGGTCTGCTTTTTGGTCATATGACACTCCTTTGTGCTCGAGAACTGGAAAAGGAAATGGCAAACCATTCCAATATCTTTGCCAAGAAAATCCAAATGAGGTCACAAAGAGTTGGACATCACTAAAACAATTTAACAACAATTTTAGTTTGAGATCTGGTTCTGTTGGACTCTCTTCAAATAATGGCTGGAACTAGGATGGCTGTATGAGTACAAAGCGGGAAACATACAAGAACTGTTGTAATAAAAAGTGATTATCTTTGAACACAGAATGGAGTATGAAGAGTCACAAACAACTGTTTGAGTTTAAGCTGCCCATCAGATATCCAAACAGATGTCCTTAAGGAAGCTCAGAAGAGACATAGGCTAGATTTTCACATCAGGGAATGATCTGCATAGAAATTAGAACCAAACCCAAAGGAGTTCCTAGGATCTTCAAGTGAGTGAGTGTAGAGAGAAAGAAGAAAAAAATCTAGAACATAATCTTCGGGGACACACTACCAGAGGTCATAGCATGGATCAAGAACCAGTAAAAGATACTGAACAGGAACAGGTAAACAGGAGGAGGAGAACTTGGAATCAAAGCTGTAACCCAGAGTTTCTACCAGCAGTTGGGACTTTGTCTCAGGTTCATTGACTCTCAGCTTCTGCCTGATCTTCCCAGAACCCAGGCACTTCTCCCAAGGTACTCTCTGCATATAACCATCTCCCCTTCCTGTTCCCTTTTAATGAATTTTCACCTATTAGAATATAAGAAGATTGAAGGCAGAGACTGTTTTGTATACATTTGCTTATATTGGATTGCTAGTGTTTACCATAATGCCTAGAACATTTTAAGTAAACACTTATTGAAATGCTCTACCTACCTAACTAACCTATTTACCTACCTAGTGGATGAAGCAGTTACCTTGTTTTTAAAACAGACAGTGTAGAAGAAAATAATTGGAAAAGGAGTTTCCAAAAAGCATATATGGCTGAGGGTAGTGAATTTAAAGATTGTTGAGAAAGTAAAGGTAGTTGCTGTTACTGACAGAGGGATATCAACACTGGGACAAAAGATACCATACAGTTCTTAGAGAAGTAGCAAAAGAAAGGAAAAAAAGGAAGACCTTCCATTAGGACTTTAGATGTCAGAAAAGTAGTTACAATATTGAATGAATTGTGATATACATACATATATATATATATATATACACACATACATATGTATATGTATATATGGAGCAAATAAACCATAATATGTATCGCCTGTGCATATACAATTAAATATTGACAATATTGGATATTTAGAACCAAATAACAAAGATGCCAATATATACATTAATTTTTTTGGTCCTTTGCTATCTAAACAATAAAGATCATATTTTATTTCCTGTATGCAGAAACACTGCACCGATACAGAAGTCATTTATCTCAGAACCAACTTCATCTTTCTGAGAACCTAGAAAAGAAGAAAAAACACCAAAAAATCTTCATAGCAGCCAAAAGAGATGACAGTCTATGTTCTTTAAGCTTTGTTCTATCTTTACCAGAGTCCCTGTCCCTTTACTCAGAGTCTATTTTAGAAATAATTTTAATAAAGGTATGGTTTTCTAACTCAATAGCAATTTCTAAAGGAAAGTGTGGGAGAGGTAGGGGGAAATAGGCTTCTCGACACAGGTCCAACGACAATAGTAAAAAGTGACATTTTATATAGTAAGGTAGGAAACAAAAAATTATCAAACCAAGACAAGAATTGACAATTATCCATAGTAATTCAGAAGTTATTTAGTGTAGGGAATCTTTCAGTGCAGGCACAATCTTGCCTGCTAGCCTCAATAGCCTGTGAAGGTATTAGAGTATTATACACTATAACTGTAGTCATCAAAAAAAGATTAAATTATGTTCTTCACATTGTTCTTAAGTCAGAGAAATATACAAAAGGAAGATTACTTAGAAATTACTTTAAAATAATTCAAATACATCATGGTTAAATGGATCAGCTTCAGTTTTCTAAAAAACATATTTCTAATACCCCATTCCCTAAAGCATACCAGATTATAACAATAACAACAACTAATCTCATTTACACATAACTTTAAAATTTACAAAATACTTCTCTTATACAGTGGTATAAGTGAGGCAGCATGTTTTGTCCACAATGTGCTCCTCAGTAAATACAGGTGGGCTGTCAAATAGCAGAGAATAGGAATGTCCTTTAAAACCCTAGTATTATTTCCATCAGTCAGAAAATAATTCATAATATATACTTGACATTTAATTTCTATCACAAATATTATAAATAGATTTTGAAAAACCTATTATCTTTTCAATTACTATAATGGAATAAAAGCACTTCTACTTCTGAACAACAATAACTTCTTCAAACTGAACCTAATGATAATCATTTTATATACAGATGACAGAAAAAAGAAACGATCACTTATTTAATGTCATTAAATAAGTAATGGAGATGGTCACAAAGGAATGGTTCCCAAGCTAAAGCTGAAATAAAATCTCAAAGGGGGAAGTATTCTGTTTGAAAACAGAATACATCCTAACTGAATTGCCCCCATGTGGGCAAATCTACATCATTAACTTCATTACTGATAGTAAACACTAGAAATACCCGGTGAGAGCACAGCCCAGAGGTGTTGAATAATAGATTAATGTAGAACTAATGAACATTAGCTGAAACATGAGCACTAGATAATCTCTTTAGTGATCATTTTTTAAAAGTACCCTATTTATCTATCTGTCTGTCTATCTATCTACTGTATGTCTATGTGATGAAGGGATACTTAGTCTGAAGTTTGTGAACTTTGAAAAAAAATTTGATAACTGCATTTCAATAGAATTGGTTTCCTTTGTAATCATATGTATTTTATTTTATGCATTTCATCATTCTGAGGAATACACAGGCTTCACCAGGTTGCCAAAGGGGTCCAAAGCACAAAAAAAGTTTAAGAATCCCAGCTAACTACTTTCACAAATCCATGTGAGACCTTTTTATTATAATACAAATTTCAATGCAAAAAATTTCAAATGCACTATCATTGGTTATTTAAATTATGTAATTTTTAAACTATCTTTTTTCTAATTAAAAATTTTAAGTGAAAGATATGGGGTTTTTAATTTTTCATGTACACTAACTTGTACCTTATAACCATAACCTTCAAAGCTCCAATTATTAATTATAAATGTGAAAGTTGAATAGTGACTTTACATGATTTAGTTTTTCTTAAAGTGTTTCTGAAGGCACTGATATAATTTGTAACTTAGTTCTGGAATCAGAAAGACCTGAGTTCAAATTTTACTTCACACACTTACTAGCTGTTTGACCCTGGGCAAAATGCTTCATCCTGCTTGCTTTTCCTTCCTCATTTGTAAAATGAGCTGGAGAATGAAATGCCAGACTATTCTAGTATTTTTGCCAAGAAAATCCCAAATAGGGTCATGAGGAGTCAGAAACAACTGAAACAACTACACAAGAAGAAATCCTCATTTGTAAAATGATATGCAAGATTCTCCCTCATTGTGAGGAAAGTTTTTTGTAAATTGCAAACCACTGTGTAAATCCAAATTAGGATTATCACCCCTATTTCTTCTGATGTTTTTTTTAACATTCTCTCTAATATTCAATGACTTTCCCTCTTCATTGATGGCTCTCTTCTTCAGGTCTTCTACTTTTTAACTGGCTGTCCTTACCATATTTTTTAAATTGGTTCCTTCTTCCTCCTTATCTAACTTTTAGGTCAGTAGTTTCTTTCTTTTATATCTTAAAAACAGAAATATTGAAACAACATATAGAAGAAAGAATATAGTTCAAAAATGCTAATATGTTTAATATAAGCAAAACAAATTCCCATGTTAGTCATGTGTGAAAAATGTTATGTCTAATTCTTTCTCTTGAATCTATCACCTTTCTCTCAGAAGATAGATAGTATGCATCACTGGTCCTCTGGAATCATTGCTGGTCATTGTATTGATCAAAGTTCTTCATTTTTATAGGTTGAAGTCACTGTATGAAGTTTTCTCTTAGTTCTGTTTATTTCATTCTACCTCAGTGTATACAGATCTCCTGAGATTTCTTTGAATCCTTTCCTTTTGTCATTTCTCAAAATACAATAATATTCCATATCATTTATGTAATTTGTTCAGCTGTTACCCAATTAATGGATACAAACTCTGTTTCTAGTTTTCAGCTACAACAAAAAGTACTGCTATGGAAATTTTTTTGTACAGATGGGTCCTTTATTTCTTTAATCTCTGTGATATAGAATTACTAACTTTATCACTGGATCAAAGGGTATGCAGTTTAATGATTTTCTGGTTAAATATAGTTTTGCTAATGACCTGTATTACACAAGAGCATTCATGATAGGAGAAAACGCTATGGTCCTCCTTACGTAGTATTGAGAAGCTAGCACACTCCCATTATACCTATGTGCCTGCATAATGTATCATTCCTAGTCTCTGAAACTTTTCTTATCTCTTCTATTCTGGCCTTATTTGGCCTCCTTACCCTGTTTTGGCTCCATGATCAGATGATACATACATAGGATCATAGATTTAGAATGACAGTAAATCTTAGAAATCATTTAGTCCAACCTCCTCATTTTATAAAAACCTGAAACCCAGAAGACAGAGCTTCTTAATTTTTTTCCATTCACGGCCCCTTTTGACCTAAGAAATTTTTATATGATCTCAGATATGTATGAGATACCCAGTTCAAGTTAATCTAGCTGAAGATATGTGTAAGAAGTCAGGAGAAAGGGTGAGGGCTGGGGAAAAAAAGATCTGAAGATCATCTGTGTAGAGATGATAATTGATTGGAAAAAGATGAGAAATTTAAAAAAATAATAATAGAGGGCAAGGAGAAGTCTCAGGATCCCCAATTATTGAGGGTGTGATGAGGATGAATGAAACTCAGTAGGAATGGTCATATTTTTAATAAGAAATAATATATGAGAAATATATGTCATGAAAACCTAGAGAGAAGAGATTAATAAGAGGATGGTTGATACTATCAAAGACAACAGAGAGGGCAAGAAGGATGAAGAATGAGAAAAGGCCTTTAGATTGAGCAATGAAGAGATTATTGTTAATTTTAGAAAAAGCAGCTTCAATTGGATTGTGAGGTGAGAAGTCAGGCTCCAGAGAATTAAAGTGAGAGGAAATTGTAGATGTTTTTTAAAGGAGTTTAGCCACAAGAGGGAGGAGAAATACTGGATGAAGGGAAGCTTAACTATAACATACAATCTCTTGTGTTGGGGGGGAAATGATCACTTCAAAGGGACCCACTCCACTTTTAGACAGATTTAATTTTTAACAAGTTTTCCTGAAATTAATCCTTAATTTGCCTCTTTCTAATTTTGCTCTCAATTCTCCTCTTTTGACAAGGAGCCCTAAATAGACAGAAGCCCCTCAAACACCTAATTAAAGAAGAGCAAGTGTAATACCTCTTGTGCATAATAGTCTTTCAGGTCAACTTAACTTTATATGACATATATTTGAAGTCCTTCACTACTCTACTTCAGATGTGCTCTGGCCAGGACAAACTCTGATTCTTAATGTAACCTATCTCAGCTTTTTTGAGGATGACCAAATAACATTGATAAATCATATTGAGCATGTAGTTACAATTAAACTCTTAAGATATTTTTCAGAGTAACTGCTCTTGAAATATAACTTCCCAATTTGATATCTGCATTGAATTTTTCTTTTTTAGTAGCTTTTTAGTTTTTCCAAATAAGTGCAAAGATAGTTTTCAACATTCACCTTTATAAAACCTTGTGTTTCAAATTTTTCTTCTTTCTTCTCCCATCCCCTCCCTTTGACAGTAAGGAATTCAATATCAGTTAAATGTGTATAATTCTTCTAAATATATTTCTCTATTTGTCATGTGGCACAAGAAAAATCAGATCAAAAGGTAAAAGAAAAAAAACACAAGAAAAAAAAGGAAACCAACAACAACAACAACAACAACAACAACAAAAAGCGAAAATGCTATGCTTTAATCCACATTCAGTCTCTATACTCTTTCTTGACAGAAAAGAGATGGACTGGAGGTACCTGTTGATACTTGGGTATTATCCTTGCCTATGTAATGACTTGTGTTTTGGAGTCTCAAAAAATAGAGATACTTCTACAGATAGAACAAGTGCATCTCTCAATTGAGAGAGAAATCAAAGGCAACTTACAATGTCATCCAGAAGAATGCTGAAATGAATAAATGAAAGCATGTTGTATTAGATACCATTAATAAGCAAAAGCAAACTAACAATGCTTATCTGTGACATGCATTATATAAAGTTGTTTAGAGACTTTCCTTGATGGAGCTCAATTGATGTCAGCATGAAATTAAAATCTAAAAACATTAGTTAAAAATGAGGCCCCTCATGCAATACTTTGTTTCCTACTACATAACAGTCTTTCAAAATTGATTCAAATATTGATGTTATTAACACATTCATTACAAGGAAGCTTCTTTGTAAAATTAATTGTGTGATGGTATGGGGGCAGAGTATTAGCTACCTCTATATTACTGCAAAACTGATTTTCTTATATATATCAAAGAATTTCTAAGGGCGCATATGCTAAATTAAGAAATTACCACTTTTCTTAGCGATATTAATAAAGATGAAGCAAATTCCTTTTATAACAAAAATTTCCTCCTAAAATATATACACACACTTGTACACACACACACATGTATATATACATATATACACATATGTTTGAATATATGTACATATGTGTGTATATATATATGTGTGTGTGTGTGTATATAAATGTATATGGGTATTTGTGAAAAACTAGTTACTCCTCTGAACATCCATTTTTCTCCATTAATGTTTAGGCTCAGACTTACAGGCTCTGAGTTTTTTTGAATTTTGAGTTTTTTTCATTCTTTTTCATTCTACATTATTTTATTTCTTTCTTTGGTTTCTTATGGGTACAGAATAGGGCTGTGTTATTTGAATTCCCTTTCTCATATTTGAAAGTTTTTCTATTGATGGCTTGCAAAATTTGTTAGAATTGTTTAATTTAACAACTATGTGCTTTGGAGTTTACAGCATAGGATATTTTCTAGGAATAATTTGTATATTCTTTCAATTGGAACTTTGTTTTCTATGTTCAGAAATTCAAGTCAGTTTTCTTATGTAATTTTCAACATTAGGAACATTTTTTGTTCAGGTGTTTTTTGACTTAGATTTTTGTGGGAGATCTATAATCCTTAAGTTGTAACCACACATCCTGATTTTGAGATCAATATGTTTTTTTGGTGAGATCATGCTTTCTTTTCACATTATTATTTTTTTCTAGAATGTCCTGTGCTTCCATATATTTGCATTCCCAATCAGTTATTTTCTCTTTTGTATCTTTGGTGAGACTTGATACTGTAGATTCAAGTGTTTCTATTTTGCCAATTATTTCTTCCTCCCCCCACTCCATTCTTGATTTCTAGTTGTTACTTTTTCCCCTTCTTAATTTTTTTTATTTTGATGGTATATTATTTTTCCAATTATAAGTAAAGATGGTTTTCAATGTTTTATAAGATTTTGAGTTTCATTTTTTTTTTTTACTCCTTCCATTCCCCTTCCCCAACACAACAAACAATCTGATATAAATTATACACAAAAATCAAATTTTAACATATTTCATATAAATCCTTTTGGAAAAAAAATCAGAACAAAGAGGGAAAAACCATAATAAAAACAAAATAAAACAAAATATGGTAAAAATGGTATGCCTCAATCCACATTTTCCATCCCAAATCTATTGGAATTGTCTTGGATCACTGTATTGCTGAGAACAGTTAAGTCTATCATAGTTGATCATCACACAATTTTGCTGTTACTGTATACAATGTTTTCTTGGTTCTGCTCATTTCACTCATGGAGGTTAGGCTATCACTTCACTGGCAACTTCAAGTCCAGTTCCCTTTCAAGTGACTCTTATGTAGTCTTTTGTTCCTGTTTGTGGCTTCCTATAAATCCTTTGTATCTTCTGAATTTTCTGTAGAGTGAAATAAAAATTGTTGCCTAACATATATTTCTTACTTTGAGAGCTTATATAAGAATCTGAGCCTCTATTACACACTTGCAGCCTAGGGGTCATATTCAACTACTAGCTATCTCTTACCGCAAATGTAATCTGTTGCCAAGTGCCACAGTCCTGGTGTGGGACATCATCTCATACCTGGACTGCTGTAGTAGCTTGCCCTTTGGTCTCCCTGCCTCAAGTCTCTCCTTATTTTAATCTTTTTTTCATTTAGCTGTCAAATTGATCCTCCTAAAGTACAAATATATTCATCCCTTCATCATGCGATCACCTCCTGTATCTCCTCATTATCTCCAAAATCAATGATAAAATCCTCAGGTTTATAAAGTCATCTATAACCAGGAACATTCTTCTCCTCTATGTATTATATAATACTGTGATACTGGCTCCCTTACTGTTCCTTACACACCATATTACATGGTATACATAATACACATTACTGACTATGCCATTTCCCACTGCTCCCTAGTCGAAACTCTCTCCTTCCTTATCTCAGCCTCTTGGCTTCCTTCAAGTTTCAACAAAAGTCCCACCTTCTTCAAGAAGTCTTTCCTAATTTTCTTTAATGCTAATGTATTCCTTCTGTTGTTAGCCCTAGTTTATCCTATAGGTTGCTTGTTTATACATAGTTGTTTGCAAGTTGTCTCTTCCATGTAACTGTGAGAGCTGATTTTTGCCTTTCTTTGTATCCTCATTGCTTAGCACAAAACTGGCCATATTATTTATAATATAGCATTTGCTAGCTGATTGATGCAAAGACAAACTATCTATGGATAGCTTCCCAGACTTTATTCTAAGAAGACGCTTAAATGAGCCAAAGAGAAAACAACTCTGTTGGCTTGGCCCCCAAATTCACAAAGTCCAGAGGTTTGGGGGAGAGGGGTATGGGAAAAAAGAAGGATAAGGCCCTTAGACAGGAATTAAATTGAGGCATGGATTTTTACATTAAGTTAATATCAAATACACTTTGGTGATGAAAGTAATAATAAAGTGGAATACAATTTTATTTTTGGGGAGTTATAGGTAGGCAAAGTGGGAAAGGGTTACTTTGAAATAATATATAGAAAATTTTCTTTAAATTATTTGCAAGTAGTATTACCTATTATTCCTTATGAATCTATAAAGACACTATAATTGTATTAAGACAAAAATTGGAATTAATAAGGATGATTAATAATTACCCTAAAAATTATTACTTCCATTATATACAATGAAGTTTATCATAAACCAAAGAACATTTATTATTTTACAAATTTTGTTCTAGAATTAAAATAAGATTTTAAAAAAAAATATATGAAAAAACTAACCTTATTTTTATCAAAAGTTTTTAAACTCTTTGCCAAGTCGCTGACGCTCTCTGGTGATGATGCTCCCTGTAATTTAGGACCTGAAGACAAGCTTGAGCGATCCCCTGCCTCAAAGCCAGAAAGTAACACCTCTGAACAGCTGCAATAAGATTCTTTCAGGACTCTTTGACCTGATATCAGGTATGTCTTCAAACCTATAGATAAAAATGACAACCATCACAAATAGAAACAACCATCTAAATATAGTTGACCTTAATATATATATATGCATATACATAACTTAAAATATTATAAGTACTAGCTCTCATTATTATTATTCATTTTATTATTACATATGTAATAGGGATTCCCACAAAATTGTCATAAAAGTATAGCTACACTGAGAATAAACATGGTAAGAAAAATCACAGTTCTAATTCAATATCTGTTAAGTTATTGAATCTTTTTTTTTTTAATAAATATATACATTTATTTAACAATGAGGCAATGGAAGTAATATGTTAATATAAGTAAATTAATAACACAAGTCACACATATATCTGGATTATGGTTTTTCTGCTCATGTTCTCAATATTTATGGGAAATAGAGGGCATGCAATTATACAAACCGGACAAAAAAGTACACAAATGAGGAAATCTCATGATTCAGGGTAACACACAACTGCAGACCTGTACATTTCATTCTTCTCCTATTATATCAAGAACCATGTATAAAAACTCTAGAATCTTTCTTGAATAGACATTTCTATTAATTACCTAGTTAATCCACACTACTTTTGACTAACACCTCACTGGAAAATAGTTGTTAGACAAAGTAATTGATCTGAGTGATTTTTTCTGAATCTCTACTTCCAAACTGTTCTTATACTCAAAATTTATTTCTAGTCTTAATATCATTATTAAAAATTTTAATGGAAGTACAAATATCATATTTAGATAATTTAGAATAGCATAAAACAGAGAAGTACCATTAATAACCTTAATAAGAGAGTCCATATCCAAATAGCGTCACTTAGCATCAGTTCATGTAAGTCTTTCAGGCCTTTCTAAAATCACTCTGCTGACCATTTCTTACAGAACAATAATATTTTATAACATTCATACACCATAACTTATTCAGCCATTCCTTAACTGATGAGCACCTACTCATTTTCTAATTCCTTACTACTACAAAAAGAGCTTCTACAAACATTTTTGCACATGCGAATTCTTTTCCCCTTTTATGATCTCTTTGAATTAAAGACACAGTAGAGACACTGCTAGATCAAAAGGTATGCACAATTTTATAGCCTTTTGGGCATAGTTCCAAATTGCTCTCCAGAACGGTTGGAATAGTTCACAACTCCACCAACAATGTATTAGTGTCCCAGTTTTCCCACATCCCCTCCAACCTTTATCATTATCTTTTCCTGCCATTTTAGCCAATCTGAGATGTGAAGTAATACCTCAGAGTTGTCTTAATTTGCATTTCTCTAATAAGTAGTGATTTAGAGCATTTTTTTTAATGTGACTAGAAATGGCTTTAATTTCTTTATCTGAAAATTTTCTGTTCCTATCCTTTGACCATTTATCAATTGGAGAATGACTTGTCTTTTCATAAATTTGAGTCAATTCTCTATATATTTTAGAAATGAGGCCTTGGATGTAATCCCCCCCTTTTCTAATTCCCTTCTAATCTTGGCTGCATTTGGTTTTGTCTGTACAAAACCTTTTTAATTTGATATAATCAAAACTATTCATTTTTTAAATTTAATTTTTGTTTTATTTTATAATTATAACTTTTTTTTGACAGTACATATACATGGGTAATTTTTTACAACATTATCCCTTGCACTTACTTCTATTCAGATTTTTTCCCTTCCTCCCCCAACCCCCTCCCCCAGATGGCAGGCAGTCTTATACATGTTAAATATATTACAGTATATTCTAGATACAATATATGTGTGTAGAACCGAATTTCTTGTTGCACAGGAAGAATTGGATTCAGAAGGTAAAAATAACAGTTTACACTCATTTCCCAGTGTTCCTTTTCTGGATGTAGCTGGTTCTGTCCATCATTAATCAATTGGAATTGGATTAGCTCTTCTCTATGTTGAAGATATCCACTTCCATCAGAATACATCCTCATACAGTATCATTGTTGAAGTGTATAATGATCTTCTGGTTCTACTCGTTTCACTTAGCATCAGTTGATGTAAGTCTCTCCAAGCTTCTCTGTATTCCTCCTGTTGGTCATTTCTTACAGAACAATAATATTCCATAACATTCATATACCATAATGTACCCAACCATTCTCCAATTGATGGCCATCCATTCATCTTCCAGCTTCTAGCCACTATGAAAAGGGCTGCCACAAACATTTTGGCACATACAGGTCCCTTTCCCTTCTTTAGTATTTCCTTGGGGTATAAGTCCAGTAGTAGTATGGCTGGGTCAAAGGGTATGCACATTTTGATAACTTTTTGGGCATAATTCCAGATTGTTCTCCAGAATGGTTGGATTCTTTCACAACTCCACCAACAATGCATCAGTGTCCCAGTTTTCCCACAGCCCCTCCAACATTCATCGTTATTTGTTCCTGTCATCTTAGCCAATCTGACAGGTGTGTAATGATATCTCAGAGTTGTCTTAATTTGCATTTCTCTGATCAATAGTGATTTGGAACACTCTTTCATATGAGTGGAAATAGTTTTAATTTCATCATCTGAAAATTGTCTGTTCATATCCTTTGACCATTTATCAATTGGAGAATGGCTTGATTTCTTATAAATTAAAGTCAATTCTCTGTATATTTTGGACATGAGGCCTTTATCAGAACCTTTAACTGTAAAAATGTTTTCCCAATTTGTTACTTCCCTTCTAATCTCGTTTGCATTGGTTTTGTTTGTGCAGAAACTTTTTAATTTGGTGTAATCAAAATGTTCTATTTTGTGATCAATAATGGTCTCTAGTTCTCCCTTGGACACAAACTCCTTCCTCCTCCACAAGTCTGAGAGGTAAACCATCCCATGTTCCTCCAATTTATTTATGATTTCGTTCTTTATACCTAAATCTTGGACCCATTTTGATCTAATCTTAGTATGTGGTGTTAAATGTGGGTCCATGCCTAGTTTCTGCCAAACTAATTTCCAGTTTTCCCAGCAGTTTTTGTCAAATAATGAATTCTTATCCCAAAATTTGGGATCTTTGGGTTTGTCAAACACTAGATTGCTATTTTTATTCACTATCTTGCCCTGTGAACCTAACCTATGCCACTGATCAACTAGTCTATTTCTTAGCCAATACCAAATGGTTTTGGTGACTGTTATAAAGCAACAGTTCTAGATCAGGTACAGCTAGACCACCTTCACTTAATTTTTTTTCATTACTTCCCTTGAAATTCTCAACCTTTTGTTGTTCCATATGAATTCTGTTGTTATTTTTTCTAAGTTATTTAAATAGTTTCTTGGAAGTCTGATTGGTATAGCACTAAATAAATAGATTAGCTTAGGGAGTATTGTCATCTTAATTATATTCTCTCGGCCTATCCAAGAGCACTGAATGTCTTTCCAATTATTTAAATCTGACTTTATTTTTGTGGCAAGTGTTTTGTAATTTTGCTCATATAATTCCTGACTCTCCTTTGGTAGATATATTCCCAAATATTTTATACTATCGACCGTTATTTTGAATGGAATTTCTCTTTGTATCTCTTGCTGTTGGATTGTGTTGGTAATGTATAAAAATGCTGAGGATTTATGTGGATTTATTTTGTATCCTGCGACTTTGCTAAAATTCTGAATTATTTCTAATAGCTTTTTAGCAGAGTCTTTGGGGTTCTCTAAGTATACCATCATGTCATCTGCAAAGAGTGATAATTTGATTTCCTCATTTCCTACTCTAATTCCTTGAATCTCTTTCTCGGCTCTTATTGCTGAGGCTAGAGTTTCTAGTACTATATTGAAAAGTAATGGTGATAGTGGGCAACCTTGTTTCACTCCTGATCTTACAGGGAAAGGTTCTAGTTTATCGCCATTACATATGATGTTTACTGAAGGTTTTAAATATATGCTCCTTATTATTTTAAGGAATATTCCATTTATTCCTATACTCGCGTTTTGAGTAGGAATGGATGTTGGGTTTTATCAAATGCTTTTTCTGCATCTATTGAGATGATCATATGGTTTTTATTAATTTGATTATTAATATGGTCAATTATACTAATAGTTTTCCTAATATTAAACCAAAACTATTCATTTTGATTTCATAATATTTTCTAGTTCTTCTTTGACCCCAAATTCCTTTCTTCTTGGATCTGAGAGATAGACTATCCCTTGTTCTCCTAATCTGCTTATAATATCAACCTTTGTCTATCCATTTTAACCTTATCTTGATATAGGATATTAGGTGTTGGTCAATATCTAGTTTCTGCCATACTGTTTTCCAGTTTTCTCAGTAATTTTTGCCAAATAATGAGTTCTAATCCCAGAAGCTGGAATCTTTGTGTTCAATTTATCAAACACTAGATCACTATAGTCATTGATTATTGTGTCTTGTGAACTTAACCTATTCCACTTATCTACTACTCTCTTTCTTAAACAGTACCAAATGGTTTTGATGACTGCTGCTTTATAATATAGTTTTAGTACTTACTGAATCTTAACATGGACATATATTATTATCATGCTTCTAATTTGATTACTGATACAAGTAGTTGAAAGAACACTAGATTTGGAGTGGGAAGATATTGGTTTGACACCTGGCTCAGCTATTCACTACTTCTATAAACTTGAGCAAGTTATTTAACTTTCTCTCTGATCATATGATTTCCTCATTTGTTTAAAAAAAAAAAGGTAGATTAGAAAATCTTCAAAGTTTCTTCTAAAGTTTTGCAATAAATGAAATGAAAAATGTTTTCAAACAATTTCTAACAACAAACTATTATTTAAATTCAAGGAATAGGTTATTCTTCTTAGATCATATAATTTATAACATTTAAATGATTTCCTCATTTCAGCTTGGGAGAACTCAGAAGGATCCAAGGATAGACAAGAGAAAAATCATATTTCTGTTCCCTATACATTAACTAAGGTGTTAAACATTTGGGCCTGGCTAACCTCTAGGGAACTATTTAACTAAAACAAAAGTTCTCAGCCCAATAAGGCATTATGGGGAAGCATTAAAAGAGTTCTGAAGAGGGGGCAGCTAGGTGGTGAAGTGGATAGAGCACCAACCCTGAATTCAGGACCAAAGTTCAAATTTGGTCTCAGACACTTAACACTTCCTAGCTATGTGACCCTGGGCAAGTCACTTAAACCCAGCCTCAGGGGAAAAAAAAAAAAAAAAGTTCTGAAGAGAGGAATCAGGCTGAGGCTCCTCGCTGACCAGTCGGGACCTCTGGCATCACTTCCTTTTCTAAAAGTTCCTTGTTTCTTCATTTGTAAAATGAAGGGGTGACCCACATGACCTACATGACCCACAAATTCCCCTACACTTCTATACTTTAAGGACACAATAATCAGATTATTAGAATTCAGGATGTGTAGTCTTAAGGGAGCCAGAAAGAGATGAGGAATTTACAAGGTGGTACAAAATCCCATCCGGGAGGTCAGAAATCTTTTGAAAATTGTCAGTTTCCTTTATAGCCAGAGTGTCCATTGGGTTGGGGTTTTGTTTGGTTTTGTTGTTGTTGTTTTATTATTTTAATTATTATATTATATATAAAAATTATTTTATATTATAAATTTTATTTTATTTTATTTTATTTTATTTATAATTTATTATATATATATAAAAATTATTATATTAACCTATGTTATAGGTTGTATAGAGTTTCACAGGACCTAAGACTGGCTATGGAAAAATAACCATGACAGTAATACTTCCCGGACTTTCCCAGTTCTAAGCCTCAGTCCCAGATGAGTCTATAAAATCCCAGTAACATTTTAATGGAGTCAAGCCCAGAACTGCTTCACTCATGCAGAGAAAGGAGACATCCTCAATTTCTGGACTCTTTTGAGTGCCAAAAAGATTCTCTCTCTACAGTAGCAGTTGTTTTAAAATAAACTTTTCTCCCAAGGGGTTTAAATATAGTCTCATTAACCTGAAGAGAAAGTAAAGTAGGATGTTGCCTGAGGACTGCAACAATTAATATACCAAAAAAAAGCTCATAAAGTCAGGGCCTCAAATATAAGTTTTTTTTTCCTATAAATGATATACAGTTCTTTTCAATAGACTGTTTTAATATACTTTAAAAGACCAGAATAACCTTCACCAGGGCAACAAATAGGCAGAGAAGGAACAAAAGTTTTCCAAGTATGCCATCACAAAAGTGATCCAAAGATATTGGTGCTTTTTTAAAGATTCTAATAAATTTCCCACTGTCCTATTCACTCCATTTCCCCACAAACAGCAACAACTATAAGGTTATGTGTATATTGTCAGTTTCATCTATTTGCTAATAAAGAATTTTTTTTCTTCATTTCTATACACATGAAAAATGGTGATGGCAGAAAAAAAAAATACAGCATCTTCAGCTGGAATCCCTGGGCTTGAATTCTGTCTTTGTCCCTTATTCTTATAAGGAGACTAAAGTTTTTCTAAAAATCAATAGCCAACATTTATACAGCACTTACAATGTGCCAGGCACTTGTCCTAAGCTCTTTAGACTTATTTCATTTGATTCTTACAACCTTGAGAGGTAGGTGCTATTAAGATTCCCATTTTACAGATAAGGAAACTGAGGTAAACAGCTACTACACAGCTAGATTTGTACTCTGGTTCCTGATTCCAGGCTCAATATTATATCCACTGGGCAATTTGGACAAAATATACCACTAAAGAACAAAGAGCAACTGAGAACAAAGGACTAACAAAAACAAGGCTGCTAGGTAGTGGAATAGAAGACTCACATTCCTGAGTTCAAACCTGCCCTTAGACACTCACTAGTTGTGTGACTGTGGCCAAGTCACTTCACTGTTTTTTGTCTCAATTTCCTCATCTGTAAAATAAAGTGCAAAAGGAAATGACAATCCACTCCAGTCTCTCGGCCAAGAAAATCTCAAATAAGGTCACAAAGAGATTGACATAACTAAATGAAGTGAACAATAATAGATAAATATGGATAATAAAGACAGGAAAATGGGCTAAGTAATTCCTGATTCAGGTTGATTTTATTGCCGCGAAGTCAGAGACAATTTGTGAATACATAAGAAAGCTTAAGATAAGGTCCTTATCTGTAACAGAAAGCTTTGATCTCTGGCAGCTAGATTACACAATGGATAGAGATCTGGACTTGGAGTCATAGAAACCTGAATTCAAATAAGCCCCCAAAACCTACAAGTTGTGTGACTCTAGACAGGCCACCTAACCCTTTTTAATATTACTTTCCTCATTTTTTAAAATGTAGATAATAATAGCATCTACTTCAGGCAGTTATTATAGTGAAGCTCAAATGAGACACCATATGCGAAATGCTTAGACAACCTCAAAGCACTAAGTCAATGCTAGTTATTATGATTGTTAAAAGGAAAGACCTAATCTTAACTTGGTGCTCTGGTTTGTTTTTGTTTTTGTTTTTTGCTGGATTGGTTTGGTGACTATGACTAAAAGCTGTCTACTCTTATCAGAGCAATTCTAACCATTATACTTTAAGCTTATAGGGAAAAAGGCAGAATAGAAGCATACCACACCTAGTAAGGAACAGGCCCAGTAGAGATACTGTGCCTGAAGAACAACAGTCTTAAAAAAGGCAAAACATTATTCAGCCTCATAAGTGTGAATTGGCACTACTCCTTTGTGATCCCAGCAAACTCATTCTCTGAACTGAAGCTATGCATATTTGTGAAACAGTGTGCCCTGTGTTTATGGGGAGAATATTCTTTTTACTACACTATTTTATTAAAATTTGAACTTTATTTTGAAATATGTCTTTTGGCTAACTGGAGAAAAAGCAGACATAAATGGGGGCTTATCATTTTGAGTAAATGTGGACCCACATTTAAGCCTAGGGCAGTTATTCCGGGAACCTCATGTGAGACAGGAGATGTACCATAGGTGCTATGTCCTCATTTATAAAATGGGGGTAATAACATAAATAATACCTACTTATTGCATGTTGGGAAGAGAGTACTACATAAATTTGCAAAGAATATTCTAAACATGAGCTTTTAAGTAGGAGCCAAAAAAGCATCTACTGAATCACTTCATAAATAACTGTGCCAATATTATTTCTAGTTTGAATTTCTCTATATAGAGGCACTTATTTATGATGTGCTTATTGTAATGCAAATGTTACAGGAGCCAAACTGAGGTCTCCAATCCATCCATAACAGGGAAAACCAATAAACTAATTATTTGTGCTGTTTATATTTCAATTTGATTAGCTGAATTAAATGAAGCCTTACACTTTGATCATAGTTCAATACAACTGGCTAAGTTTAGCTTACTGATTGGAAATGAAAAATATGAAATTTTAAAGAACTTTTTATACTGAAAAACCATTGTATGTGAATTAACTATTAAATGAGTAACAAGAGCTAAGTAGGCCCTGAAGTCTAAAATATAGGGATAATGCATCAGAAATAATTCACTAGATTAGAGATTTGTTCATACCCCAAAAGTTATACAAGTCATTCCACTAGGATGCATGAAAACAAAGAAGTATAAGCAGGCAAAATGTATGTAGTCATAGTTTGCCTGACTGTTCTCCTTGTCTGTATAAACTGTGGGTTAATCTAAAAAGACAGTAATGTGTCCAGCCCCAAAATGGCAGGCAGTCATTCTTTGCACCCATATATCTTTGTCTACCAATGTAAGGAAATTTTTTCACTTTCTCTTGACAACAGTGAGGTACCATTAGATATCCTGTACAACCTCTAGTTGTCTACATGTCATTCCAAAAATTCTTGCCACTTAACCAGCCCATCTTTTTTTCCTTCTGTACAATTTCTTAATGAAGTCTTTTACTCCTATTCTTCTTTGGAACTCCCTATTGATTATATGTTGCAGTCTGTTGTTACTCACCATGTGCTTACATTACCCTCTAAGTGACATTAATTTTTAATTCTTTGGAAACAGGTATATTCCATGTTTTGATGCCATAAAGAAATATAATATTTTAAAATGAGACTTTGTTTTTAATGAGGAATTTATGACTAATAAAGGAGATTTGTAAGTTCTCAAAGGCAATCTAGCTTACCTTCTTCCCTTGGCTCTGATCTTAATTTTTTAGGCTTTCTGTCAAGCAGGTACACCCACTATCCTTCTAGCTCTACTTTATGAAAGAGAAGAAGAGTTTTGTGGAGTTTTTAAAAAGAGGGTTAAATATTTTTATCAGCAAAACAACAATATTTGAGGGGGGAAATGGAAAGAAAAAAGGAGATATGAAAGAAAAATTTGGAAAGAGAATGTTCAGCTTGGCAAAAGAGGAACAAAATCTTCCTCAAGCAACAAACCTTCTGAAAATTGGAATGGGTCAAATAGAAAATATTTATGTAGATCACAAAATATTTAGAAGCCACCTCTATCCAAAGAAATACTAAAGAAGGGAAAAGGACCTGTATGTGCCAAAATATTTGTGGCAGACCTTTTTGTAGTGGCCAGAAACTGGAAAATGAATGGATGCCCATCAGTTGGAGAATGGTTGGGTAAATTATGGTATATGAATGTTATGGAATATTATTGTTCTGTAAGAAATGACCAGCAGGATGAATACAGAGAGGCTTGGAGAGACTTACATGAACTGATGCTGAGTGAAATGAGCAGAACCAGGAGATCATTATATACTTCAACAACAATAATGTATGAGGATGTATTCTGATGGAAGTGGATATCTTTGACAAAGAGAAGATCTAATTCAGTTCCAATTGATCAATGATGGACAGAATCAGATACACCCAGAAAAGGAACACTGGAAAATGAGTGTAAACTGTTTGCATTTTTGTTTTTCTTCCCAGTTTATTTTTTCTGAATCCAATTCTTTCTGTGCAACAAGAAATTTGGTTCTGCACACATATATTATATCTAGGATTTACTATAACATATTTAACATGTATAAGACTGCCTGCTATCTAGGGGAGGGGGTGAAGGGAGGGAAGGGAAAAATCGGAAGAGAAGTGAGTACAAGGGATAATGTTGTAAAAAATTACCCATGCATATGTACTGTCAACAAAAAGTTATAATTATAAAATAAAAAATATATATTTAGAAGCCACCACAATAATGAAAAAGAGAATTTGGAATATGATGTTCAAAAATAACTAAATTAACAACAACAATGACAACAACAGAGTATAATCTTAAAAGTGGAAAAAATTGGATCATTAATGCAATAAAGAACCTCAAAAAATTCCTTATGAAAAGTTAAGAGATACACAGAATCCTTGAAATGCAAGCATGAGAGAAACACAAAAAGATAAACATGCATGCTCATAAAAAGCTAAATGAGGATAAATGGTTTATGTTTTTATATGGATATGATGCATATGTCCTTTCTGAACCTCATCATCATCTAGGATCATAGAGGGAATCTAATTAGACAGAGGGCCTGAGTGTAATTTTGTTATGTATTGATCTTAAGAAATGGAAAAGGTGGGGAAGAAAAGAATGGCAGGAAAAGTGATGAAAGAAGAAAGTTAGGGGAAATTATCTTACATAATAGGAAAGTACAAGTAGAAGTCTATACAAATGAGGAAAGAGTAGGGGAATTGGTTAACACTGAACCTCACTCTAATAAAAGGGGAAAATACAAACACATATAGTTGAGTAGAGAACTATTTTTTTTATTTCATAGCTCTTTATTTTTTCAAATACATGCAAAGATAGTTTTCAGCATTCACCTTTGCAAAATCTTGTGTTCCAAATTTTTCTCCTTCCCTGCCCACCCCCTTCATTAGACAGCAAGCAATCCAATATAGATTAAACATGCAATTAGAGAACTATCTTTCATTTAAAAGAGAATGAGAAGGGAAAAGAGAAAAGGGAGAGGGCAGATAAATTAAGGAAGGGATTAATCTTAAGCACAATAAATTCTAAGAACATATAAAATATTTATAATAGCTCTTTTGCCAATTTCAAAGAATTGGAAACTGAAGCATCAAATAGAGAATGACTGAACAAATTATAGTTTGTAAATGAGATAAGAATATTATTGTGCTATAAGAAATTATAACAGCAATAGTTTCAGAGAAATCTGCCAAGACTTTTTTCTTTTTAAACTGATGCAGAATGAAGTAAGCAAAACCAAGACAACAATTTTATACACTGACAATATTGAGAAAAGAAACAACTTTGAAAGACTTAGGAACTCAGATCAGTGTAGTAACTAAAGACAATGATTCATGAAGAAAAATGCTACCTACTTCCTGGGAGAGATAAAAGAATTCAGGACAGAATGAATCATTTTTTGCTGACACGGTCAGTGAGACAGTTTGCTTTGCTTGACTATAAATGTTTCTCACAGGGGTTTTATTTTTCTTTCTTTCTCATTTGCAGGTAAAGAAAAAAAATTTGCTGAATAAAAATAAATTAATAAAAAAAGCATAGTAGTTAATATATTCAATACTTGCAAGAAAATACAGCTAGAATCCCAAGGCCTAAAATTTTACAGGGGAAACTGGAAGCAAGAGGAATAGAAAACCCTAAAGAAAATCTGAAGACACAAATAGAAACCATTCCAATGAGGAAGAAAAGAAATAGTTTGAAAGAGATCACCATAGATAGAAAGGAAACAACAATCAATTTAAAATTTCAAAAAAGATTAGATTATAAATAAAACTTTCCTAACAGTTATGGTAATTGCCAGATCATGTACATAACCACCTGTTAGCATAGCCTTAAAGAAATCATAATTATCTCTAGGTCACAATTAGGCATTAGAATAGTAGTTTGTTAGGAGTAAACTATAATTTAAAATAGAATGTAGTAAAAAGTACAAAACAAGATGCAAAGTCAGAAGAAAGAAAGGTCATTTTAAAATAGACACAACCAGTCAATGAAAAAGATAATACAGCTAGGTCCCTGGAATTATTTTTTTAGGCATCTGGTACACTAAAACATTAATCAGGAAAGATTAAGAATTTAGAAACTGGAAAAACATAAAATGTATGCAATATCTCCTGCTCTTGTTCCAGGCCTCTAATAGACTAACAAGTTAAGTCTCCAGAGAGTGTTGGACTACTTCTCTCTTTAAAGTCTAGGGGTAAACCCGAGGAGTGATGGAAGGTTTTCTAATATTGGCTCACATGCTTTCACTAAGTGTGTTTCTATTGATTACTAGCCAGCCCGATTTAATTAGCTTTTGGTATTAAGTATTTACTAAAGTACCACATAGTAAAAAGAGTTGGTGTAAAACATACCCACAAAATTCTGGGATCATTTTCCTACAAGAGCATACAAAGTCCAGGGAATGTGAGCTCACTTAGAGAGGATATGTGACTAAGTAGTAACTTGGCTTCTGTTTGGCTGGAAGTCTTTATCTTCCTTCCTGGAATATCAGGGAAGTTCTCCTGAGATGTAGCTCTCTATTGGGCCCTAAGGAATATAACTATTTCTTCTCAGCTCCAGAAAGATCACACTCCTGATCAATGATGGACAGAAACAACTACATCCAGAGAAGGAACACTGGGAATTGAATGTAAACTGTTAGCACTACTGTCTTTCTACCCAGGTTACTTATACCTTCGGAATCCAATTCTTAACGTGCAACAAGAAAATTGGATTTACACACATATATTTTATCTAGGTTATACTGTAACACATTTAATATGTATGGGATTGCCTGTCATCTAGGGGAGGGAGTAGAAGGAGGGAGGGGAAAATTTGTAAAAATGAATACAAGGGATAATGTTATTTTTAAAAAATTACTCATGCATATGTACTGTCAAAAAATTTTATAATATATTTTATAAATTTTATAAATATATTTTATAAATTTTATAATGCTATAATTATAAAATAAATAAATAAATAATAAAAAATAAATAAAATAAAACATTATTAAAAAAAAAAAAGATCACACTCCCTGAAGTATACACACACACACACACACACACACACACACACACACACACACACACACACACACACACACACACTCTTTCTTCCCACCTATATGGATTCTTGGTAATTGATCTATTCTCTCAGATGACATGGCTAATAAGGATAAGGTTTCTCAGTATCTCTGGGTTCATTTCCTTTTTCCCACTTTGTTGCCCTGAGTTAACAGATGAAAGGATTGATTCCTCAAAGCATTTCAAAAACTGTTTTCCTGTTCTAATTCATTCTCTTGATATCCCTAGGGCCAAAGTTTAATTCTTTCAATTAATCACAATATATTTCATCATTTTATTTCATACAATGGCTTGAAGCTTGTTAGATATAGAAATTTCTTGGATAGATTGATTCAATAGAAATTGTTTACACCTATTTTACAGGTTTGATTAATTGACTGATTCTGTAATTTAACCCAAGTGGCATTTTCACCTAAAAAAGATTTCATGGAGTAAAACATCTTTTCAATTATAGTAATCAGGCTAAGAGGTATAAGACATCCCTCTTAATGTGTATTTGAGGAAAAATAAAAGAGAAAAGAGAGGGTTTATAGGAAGCTTAAGTATATTTAAGATTAATACAAGGCATAAGCACTAAAGAGGAGATTCAAATAATACTTACAGAAAAGTTAGGTAAGAGAGTTGAAGGATGGCAGTGAACTCAAAGGCAATAATTATTGAAACAAACCTATAAGAAAAGAGAATGTTATGCATTCAGGGCTATGTTTTGATTTTAAAAATAATTCTTAAAAAAGAATATTTTCACAGTTAACTTCAGAAAACAGTATAATTCAAAAAGATTACATGGAAGAAACGATTATCAAAGTAGATTGTAATATATAGATTTGAAATAATGAGAAGAGTCTATGAAAAGATCAAGAAATGAAAACTGATTCTCAACTTTGTGTTAAGAATCAGATGCTAGCAGTTAATTTATCTTGAATAAGAGAATGTATAATTACATTTGAAGTAAAGAATTAAGAAAGAGATTACTTGAAGTGAATGATGATATGAAGTATGATAAGGAGGAACAGAGGCAGTATGGTATATTGGAAATAAAATGTATGTAAAATGTTTTCTATAGTACTATATAAATGTAAATTACTATACTTCTCCAGTAAAACACAAGTTTCTTGAGAGCAAGATTGTTTTCATTTTTGCTTTGGTGTCCCCAGCACTTGGCATGTTGCCTTGTACACTGTGGCTTCTTAATGTTTGTTGAATTGAAGAAATATAAGAGATAAGAAGCATAAAGTTTATAAGAGAGGGGAGGAAAGGAAGTATACAAGAAACAAAGTATCCTTGAGAAAGCAAGGAAAAGGCTAAAGCATAAAAATGAGCCATATAGAGAAAAATAGAGACCTAGAAAACAAAATGAGTTGGTAGAGTTGGAGGACCGTGAATGTGGCTACAAATTGAAGGAAGTTAAACAACTTTGAAGGAAATGAAAGCTCCAACACGGAAGAATTCAAAAGGAAAGGAAAGGAAAAGTAGACACACACACACACACAAAACAATTAGCTAATCCTTTAAAAATTACCAAATCAGAAAATTAATACACAAAAATATTTACAATAAACTTGAAATATAATACAAGAAGGAATTTAAGACAGGGAAGATGGCAAAAATGACCAAAGAAAAGGAACTAAGGTTATGAAGAGAATAATTATGAGAGGAAAGAAACAAAAGAGAATGAATATGAAAAAGAGAAATCAATATAAAGAGAACAACAGGACTAATAAACCAATATGAGACTATTTAAATACGAAGAGCAAATGCAAAGAAATGAACTGAAAGAGATTTTCATATTATAAACTATATAAGGCTACAAGAGAAATAAAATGCCAATGCTAATAATTTTTTAAAATTAGCTTCATAATTAATATTTATAACAATATACTTATGATCATACATACTTTAAATATTAAGAAAAGTAACAGAAAATAAACTAAGGACTAAAACTACAAATAGCCTCTCTATATAAATTGTAACTTTATTCACTTTTCTGAACAAACAATTCCATCAACTGTTTAGGGATAGGAAATGACAACTAAACCAACCTACACCCCATATCCTGGATATTTCAAGCAATAGAGCCAGACCTGGGCAAAAAGAATAAGTAAAACAAAAGGAGCAATTCACAGACTTGGGTTAGTATTAAATATCCTAACAAATTAAATGAATAAAAAAAAAAAAAGACATTCATCTAGTCATTTTTTAATCAAAAGGCTGTTTCTGACATACTTTTCTAAAATAAAGTGGATACCAGGAAATTAAACAATATTAATTTTTTCATTCATTCAATAACATTTATTAAGTGCTACTACTTAACAACCACAATGCTAGGCTTGAAGCAGATAAAAAGATAAATAAGACAAAGTATAATCCATAAGGAGTTTATAATCTGGTATGGTAAATAAGAGGAACATGGATTAGTATAATACAAATGATAATATTATTGAGCAGTTAAGAGAAATATGCTACTGAGGAAATTATTTTTAGATTAGATCAGGGAAAGTTTTATGAGGGAATGTTAACCATGGAAATCATCAGTTAAAGACATTGGAATGAGGGAAGCATTCGTATAATAAGGAATAGCATGAGCAAAGGTACAATTAGGAAAGCATAGAATATATATATATATATATATATATATATATATATATATATATATATATATATATATATATATATATATATACTTGAAGAAATAAAAAAATAAGAGTCTGGTATTAGCAATGAATTAATAAAGGAAAAAGATTCTTCTTCTAAGTTAAAAACTATAAAGAGGTTGTAGAGAATCACAGCCCAAACCTAAATGATAGCCTAATCAATTTAACATTTCTTCCCATAAAGCCATAGAAGCTTTAAGAAAAATGAAAAACTAATCTGGAAGCTAAATAAAAGGTGTGCACAGCACCTGATACATAGTAAATCTTTAATAAATACTTATTGAATTGAATTGAATGGAAGGAGAAACTGCTAAGAAGGTATAGTATTTCAGGCAAATGTGTTTTGAATGACTTATTTGACATCATATTGCTTGCCTTCTCAAAGGGAAGGGAAGGGACTGGAGATAAAACATTTGGAACTCAAATGTTTAAAGAACAAAGTATAAATTAAAAGATAAAAAATCTTTTTTTAAAAAGAGTATTTTAGAGAAATAGTAAGTAACCTTGAACAGAAAGGTAAAGATAAGGCAATGCCTAAATTGGGGTGAAGGCATGGAAGATGGTAAAAAGGGTAAAAAGCGGATTAAAATAAAATAATAATAATAAGAATAATAAGATAATAAGAGATAATAAGATAATAATAAGATATAATAAGAGATAATAAGATAATAATAAGATAAAAAATAATAAGAGATAATAAGATAATAATAAGATAATAATAATAAGATAAGATAATAATAAGATAAAAAATAATAAGAGATAATAAGATAATAATAAGAGATAATAAGATAATAATAAGATAATAAGAAGACTGTTAAAGAACTTAAAAACCAGCAGGAATCATTGGACTTCCTCACACAAGATGAGAATAATGGACAATGGACTTATGGACATTTATAAATTTTCAATTTATGATTATGATTATGTTATATACTTCTAGCATGTGTTATGTTACTATGTTACTATGTGCTTATGTAATTTATGTAATTATCTGTAATACTTCCCATATTGATGGATTTATGTTTCAAGGTCATGACTGTCCTATGTTCTAAATCAAAAGAAAGGGGGAGATGTTAGGATTACTAAGTGCAATTGTAGTGGGCTGTCGTCTCTAGAAGCTGCTGGATTGCTCTCTGGGAAGAGATCTGCTGTGTCTACTCAAATCTCTCAGACAGATTCTTTTTCCTGTAATGAACCGTTGTCTCCAGGCAGTTGCTGTTAACTCTTGTCCAAAGAAGTGACTTCCCTTCCTGCAGAGAGCTCCGTCAAGCCTGATGCAATTCAGAGTCTCCTCCTCTTCCTGGATTGCTGTCCTCTTTATCCTCCCAGAGAATGGGCGTGGGATAATGCAAGGGCTTCTGGGAAGAACCACTTCAGCCAATGGGCTTGCTCCTTCTACCAAGTCAACCTGAGTTCTCACCTTGTAACTATCCAGACAACCTCAGTTCTCACTTAGTAATCCTAACAGACATATATGATTGATATAGAATCAATAGGTCTTGGTTATTGATTAGATGAACGAAAGGAAAACTTAAAGATTACTCAATAAAACCAACAAAAAACTGTATAAAAGTATATGAAGATGTTTTATGCTCAATAGTCTAGGCCCATTCTTATGGAAGAAGTCAAGTAGAAAACAGAAAATATTCCTGTCTTTATTACTTATATAGATGTGTTAGTGAACCTTTGAAAAGGCAAAGCAGATAGGAAAAAAGAGAGGAATCAAATAGCAGGTCAATGAATATGAAAATCTGCAGATCCTACCGCTTTTTGCGTCACACATGATAGAAAAACTTAAAAAGTTCAGATCAGTTAGAAAAGAAAAAAATAAATGACAAAACAACCAAAAACACCTCCCTATACACATATTTAAAAATGTAGAAGGGAAAGAAGTTATCTATAAGTAGGTATAGATAAGGAGGCACAGATATCCCCTCACAGGAAATCTCCAGCCAGTCTGAGGACAAATAATCATTGTCATAGACACTCTAGAAAGGATTCTTGCTTAAGAATCAATTAGACCATATAGCCTCTGAGATCTCTCCTAACTCTTGCGTTTCCCATCACACAACACTTACAGAGTTTAAAAAGTGCTTTCTTCAATACTTTGTGAGGTGAGTCGTTATCCATGTACTATTATCCTCATATTAGAAAGGAGGAAACAGTGTGTCCTTGGTCAGGGATAATAACTGTTAGAATTGGAACTTGAAACAAGTTGGAAGTTCTGATAAAATTCAGTATTCCTTCAACTATACTATATGGTCACAGAAGTAATCATCTTTAGGTGAAAGAAGCACTGAGAACTTATTAACAGAAGACACAAACATTTATGAATTTTTATATGAATTTTTAACAGAGCACATATATTGAAGTGAAGTATTAACCCATCAATAATAAAGTTTATTAATCCAAGACTGCCTTAAGCAAAACTGTGCAGTAGATAAAATCAGTTTCTAGTAGTCTCCAATATATCATCTTCTTGCATTTTAATTAATAGCATAAAAATTATATTGTGCAATTTTAGGTATCTTTAAACGAAAGATGATTTAGTTGGAAGAAGAAAGCTAGAGAGGGCAAGTTTTTTCCATAGCCTTCTACCAGAGCAGAAATTTTAGAATTATTTCACCTGAGTCATGAATATTTTTAAATGGGGAGATGCAAAAGATGGTCTAATAGAGTGTATGGTAGTATAGAAAAGAGGCAATTAGGTCAAAGGAAAGTCTGCATCTCACCCTCACAGGATGTGAGGAGGGTGGCAGCCTGTAAAACAAATGACATGAAAAAAGTGACACTGTGATGGACAATATGTGAAGAATTATGAAGCAGAACACAAAAGCAGCATGCCATCCCCCAAGGTTTATTAGCACCTGGAGCAAAGCTCCAGCTTTCATTCCTTATTTTGTTTATTTGTAAATCTAGTCCCATGTTGATTTTAAGATTAACTATAACAAAGAGGCCCTAGTACTTTACCAGAAGGAAGTCTATGGCACTACCTAGGTCAACATGAGTTTTTGAGGTTATTTTTACCACTGCACTAGTCAACTGTTTCTATGATACTAATGACAGATCCTGACCAAAAGAAATCTCCAAAAGCATATTTTAAGACCACCTTGACATAAAGCATACCACTATCCTGGGGCCTAAATTGAGGGCCTAAATACAAATCTATATTTTATGAAGAGTTAATACTTGCTTTCTGAGGAAAATGCCAAAGAAAATTAAGAAATTCCAATGGTAATGTGGCAGAGGTAGTCAAAATTAGAAAATTACTCTTTTAGGGTTTGGTGACTAGGAAATTGAAGGAAAGGAATATTAACCTGTAACAGAGAAAGTTAGCATAAGACTATTCTTTCATATGGTTTCACTAATACATGGGCTAAAATTACACAGATTACAAAGAGAAGAGACTGAACTGCAGATTAGTTTGAAATAACAATAAGTACTAAGATGATTGAAAAGTGGTATAATGAATGGTCTGGATAGTATGGAATTCAACAACCAGAATTCATTAAGTACCTACTCTATGAAAGCCTCTTTACTGGTCATTGGAAGTATAGAGATAAAATGAATCAATCCGGAGCTTACTTTCTATATGAGAAATTCAACATGTATTAAGTTATCATAAAGTTTATACAAAAGAATAAAAATATTCCAAATAACTTAGGGCTCCACAAAAGATTCCATGAAGGAGGTACATGAACTATGCTTTGAAAGAAGTATGGTTTCTATATGACAGAAATGAAGAGGAAATATATCCCAAGCATGGGAAACATCCCACACAAAAGACACAGAAGTGGAAGACAAAATCCTGATTTTAAGGAACAGAGAGTAAATCAGTTTAAATAGAGTTCATAATGAGTTTGCATGAAATATGAAGCTAAGCAGCAGTCAAGTTTTGGAGCCAAGTTAAGGGTTTGTGTCTTATTTTAGAGACTATAAGAAGTCACTAATGATTCTTGAGTAGGGGAGTGACATAATCAAATTTATATTATAGGGATATCAATTTGTTAGCTGTACAGAGGACAGAATCAAAAGGGGACAGATCAGAAGCAGATATAGACCAATTAGGAGAGTCCATGTGAGAAATAATGAGGACTTAAATTAAAGCAGAGGCTAAGTGGTAGGGAAAAAAGGTGTGAATAGATTTGACAAGATAAAGAATCTGAATAAGGAAAAAAAAAGTTAAGGCTAATAGAGATTGTGAACCTGCATTACTGGAAGGTTGCTTGTGTCTTCAAAAGAATTAGGGAAGTTTGGAAGAGTAGCTTTAGAAGACAAGTTCCCTGAATAAGGATCATAGATCTTCTACATAGATACATAGATCTGTATTCCCAAAGAGATCATAAAAGAGGGGAAAGAACCCATATGTGAAAAAATGTTTGTAGCAGTTCTTTTTGTTATGCCAAGGAACTAGAAACTGAGTGGATGCCTGTCAATTGGGAAATGGCTACATAAGTTATGTATATGAATGTTATGGAACATAATTCTTATAAGAAATGATCAGCAGGATTATTTCAGAGTGGTCTGGAGTGACTTATATGAACTGATGCTAAGTGAAGTGGGCAGAACCAAGAGAACACTATATACAACAAGAAGATTATGTGATGAAATACTGTGATGGATGTGACTCATTTCAACAATGAGGTGATTTAGGCTAGTTCCAATGGTCTTGTAAGGAAGAGAGCCACCTGCATCCAGAGAGAGGACTGTAGGAACTGAGTATGGATCACAACATAGTATTTTCACCTTTTTTGCTGTTGTTTGCTTGCATTTTGTTTCTTTTTTCATTTTTTTTCCTTTTTGATCTGATTTTTCTTGTGCAGCATGATAATGGTGGAAATATGTATAGAAGAATTATACTTCTTTAACAAATATTGGATTACTTGCCATCTAGAGGTGAGTGGATGGGGAAAATGGAGGAAGAAAAAAATTGTAACATGAGGTTTTGCAAGGGTGAATATTGAAAACTATGCAAGTATTTTGAAAATAAACAAGCTTAAAAAAAAGAATCATAGATCTTTACATACATAGATCTAGAACTAGAAAAGCTCTTCAATGTCCTCTAGTCCAATACCTTCATTTTCTAGGTGAAAAAGTTGAGGTCCAAGAAAGTTAAATGATTTATATAAGATTACATATGCAATAAACTGAGTTTTGGACAAGCTGAGTTTGAGATGCGTACAGGACATCTAGTTGGAAATATTTAACAGGGAGACAATAAAACAGAATTAGAGTTCAGGAGGTAGATTGGGGCAGATATAAAGCTTTGTGAACCATCTACATGATTCACATGAGTTGAGATAATTGAACTCATAGAATCTGATAAGATGCTAAAAGGAGAAAGTATATAGAAATAAGTGAAGAATACAATAGAAAGAATTGTGAGGAATTCTCATACTTAGTGGGATCTAAGATGATGATCCAGTAAAGGAGATCAAAAGGGAAGTTAGATAGGTAAAAGGATAATTAAAAGAAAACAATGCCAGAAGCAAAATAGAAACAGAGAAAGTAGAGAACAGAAGTGTAGTCAACAATGTCAAAAGCTGCAGGAATGTTAAGCAGATTTAGAACTGAGAAAAAGTCCGTTAGATTTAATCATTAAGAAATTATAAGAAACTTTGGAAAGTGTAGTTTCAGTAGACTTGTAGGTTGAAAAGCTAGATTGCCCCTGGAGTTGACAAGTGAGTAGGAAGTGATAAAATGGAAGCAATGAGTATAGGCAATTAGATTATCCAATTTCTAGATTATCTTTGTAGGAGATCAGCTGCCAAAGATAGAAGAGATGTAATATGGTAGCTTGAGAGAATGACAGAGTCAAGTAAAGATTAAAGATGGGGAAAATCTGAGGAAGTGTCAGAGAACAAGCCACACGATAGAGATTGAAGATGAGAGAAGAGAGAAAGCTCCTGGAGGATAAGGGAGAAGATGAGATAATGAAGAGTGCTAGTAGACTTGGCAAGAAGATGGATCATCTATGTCTTTAACGATCTCTTCACATAATTATTCTTAGGGTTAAAAAATATAAAAGAATCCAACAAGTAATACAATGTGTTATATGTTTTATTTTTAGAATATTTTACATGTACCAGTTTCTACTCTGAGTAGGAATGAAAAGATAAAAACAGGAGCTAAAGGATAAAGACTCAGATGTCTCTCGATAAGTGTAAGATAAATATAGTGGCAGCATAATCTATGGGAGAAATACAGAATAGGAACTAGAATCATAGAAATTTAGGGTTAATAACTTATAAATCTCAAAATGGAACGTAAATGTATGTTATTTTTATGAATCATGAATCCAGTCTAAACCTAATCTTGATCTTAACAAAGCTTATCTTAGTATTAGATAATTGTTTACATACTCTATTTCTGAAATATTAATCTGTAGGTTTTCTATGCCATAAGAATCAATACTGTGATAACAGAAATATTTACAAAGGTCAGTATTTTGGCAAAGCTGAAACTACTTCTACCTCTTATCTAAAGTTCAATTTTATATTTATTCTATGATATGGTTAACAGTAATTTCCTTTCCCAATGAGTTGGCTGTATTTGGCAAACAATGACTTTACAATTTTTTTGTGAAAGATATGTGATAGTCCTTCTTCAAAACTGATCGAATAGGGCAAGGTAGTACAGGGGATAGAGCATCAGCCCTGCATAGCTTTTTCCTTCTGTATATACAACTTTATGGATGCTCTTTTTTATGTCCATCATTACCCACTTCTGTATATACAACTTTATGGATGCTCTTTTTTATGTCTATCATTACCCACTTACCTATTTGTCTACTAATACCAAATAGAATATCAAATACATTGGTTATATTTATATTTGATAATGCATATCTGACTCTACCTCTAATCCATCACTTCTCTGTCAAGAAGTAGGAAGTACCAATTGATCAGTGATGAACAGAACCAGCTACACCCAGCGAAAGAGCACTGGGAAATAAGTGTGGACCACAACATAGCATTTGCACTTTCTGTTCTTTGCTTTCATTTTTGTGTTTCTTCCAAGGTTATTTTTACCTTCTTTCTAAATCTGATTTTTTCTTGTGCAATAAGATAGCTGTATAAGTATGTATACATAAATTGTATTTAACATATACTTTAACATTTTTAACATGTATGGGACTGCCTGCCATCTAAGGGACGGGATGGGGGGAGGAGGGGAAAAGTTGGAATAGAAGTGTTTGCAAGGGTCAATGTTGAAAAATTACCCATGCATATGTTTTGTCAATAAAAAGCTATAATAATAATAATAATAAAAAGTATGAACTATATTAAAGTTTTGAAGTCATTCTTGTTTGACAATGTTTAGAGTTCTAAGGGCCTTCAAAGTTGTTTTCCCTTGTTGATATTTTTGTGTTTGTTGTATAAATTATCTTTCAGGATCTGCTCACTTGGTTCTTTATCAGTTTATACATGTTTCACAATTATGATTACTAATCATGAATTTCCCTCCATCCTATTTTCTTCTATTTATTTTTTCTCTTCCTTTTTATCCTGTCCCTCCTCTAAAGTCTGTTTTTTGTTTCTGTTTCTGTTTTTTGTTTTTTACTATAACTTCCTTTATCCATCCTCTCTTTTATTACCAACCTCCTTCCCCCTTCCTCATCCCTTTTCCCTCTTTCCTGATTGGGTAAAATAGATTTCTATACCTACTTGAATGTATATGTATACTTTCCTCTTTTTAGAACTAATTTAAATAAGAGGGAGGTTCAAGTATTGCCTCCCCCAATTCCCTCTCCACTTCCCCTCCAAAAAAGCCTATTTTATAAGAAATAATTTTCTCTATACATTCTTCCCATATTTCTCTGAATATGTCATATGCATAATTTCTTACAGTATTAAAAAATTCCATTATATTCACAAACCACCATTTGTTCATCTGTTCTTTAATTGATTGGTATTTGTTTTATTTTGGGATAGCCAAGTGGCACATTGGTTGGAGTAATGAGCCTTGAGTCAGGAAGATCTGAGTTCAAATTTGGTCTCAGAAACTTACTAACCATGTAATACTGGGCAAATCACTTAACCCTATTTTCCTCCATTTCCTCATCTATAAAATGAACTGGAGAAAGAAATGACAAGCTGTAATGTTCTGATCGTCTCTCAGTTGTAATCCTTTTCTGGGAGGAGGTTTCTTTTCTGTATAATCTTTTCCTCTATGAGCAGGTTTCTTGGGAGGCTTCTGGAGCCTCCAGCCAGCCTCTTCTTCCTGAATTGTGGCTCTGAATCTCCTCCAGCTCTTGTCCTTCCCCAGTCCAGACTGCTCTCCAGGCTCAATGTTGCCTCTTTTTATCCTCCCAGAGAATGGGCGTGGGATAATGCAAGGACTTCTGGGAAAAAGTACTCCAACCAATGAGCTTGCTCCTCCTAGAATTCCTAAGGTGTAAACTCCCTTTAAAGGTCCGAACCAAAGGTCTGAGCCAGAGAACTGTCAAGTCAACCTGAATTCTCACTTTGTCACTGTCCAGACAACCTGAGTTCTCACCTGGTAATCCTAACAACAAGCCACTACTGTATCTCTGCCAAAAAAAAACCCAAATGAAGTCACAAAGAGTTAGAAACAATTGAAATGACTGAACAACAAGTTTTATTTCCAGCTTCTTGTGACAGCAAAAAAAAAAAAAATGTTACAATATTATTGAACTTTTAGATTCTTGTCCTTTATCCTTGACCTTCATGGGATTCATCTAGTAAGAGTAGACATCATTTGTTACTTTTGGGATATAGTTCCAAATAACATTTCAGAATGGTTGCATCAATTGGAACCACAGCTCTACCAACATTGTATTAGTTTGCTAATAAATCATAACCCCTAAAACAATTGCTACCTTCTTCATCTTTGCCAATTTGATGATTGTAAGGTGGAACCTCAGAATTATTTTGGTTTACATTTTTTTTTTGATTACTAGTGTTTTGCATTATTTTTTTCACATGTTAATAGGTTGCATTTCTTTATATGGATACTAGCTCATATATATTTATACTAATTTTTTATATAGTTGAGATATACGAACTTTATCAGAAAAAAATTTGTTTTGAAGATTTTTCCCAGTTTTTTCCCTTCTGATTCTTTTCTTTTTGAGGTAATTGGGTTAAGTGACTTGCCCAGGTTTATACAACTAGTAAATGTCAAGTTTTTGAGACCACATTTCAATTCAGGTTCTCCTAACTCCAGGGCTGATTCTTCATCTACTTGCACCACTAGCTGCTCCTCTTCTGACTCTCAAAGTACTTATTTTGCATGTGAAAAAAGTTGTGTTTTTTTTTAATTTCACATAATCAAAATTATCTTTTATGATATGCTTTGGTTAGGTAAGAATTCACAATACTCCTGTGCCATAATTGTGAAAGGTATCCCCTATTTTTGTGCTGACTTGTTAAATTTAGGTCATATATTCAGTTGGAATTTGTTATAGTAGATAACAAATAATGTTAGTCTAACTCTAATTTCTTTTAAATTTTTTTCTAGTTTTCCCAGCAGTTCTGTCAAATAAGAACTCCTTAACCCAGTATTCAGCATACTTGGGTTTCTCAAAACACATTACACTATTTAATTGCTTCTAGATTATATTTGCCTTCTCTGTTTCACTGAAAAACTTTACAGTTTTTAACTAATACCAAATCGTTTTCATGATCAGATTTTATATAATTTGAAGTCTGCCACAACTAGTCCTCCTCCTTTCTATCTTACTTTTTTTTCATTATTTCTCTTGAAATTAATGACTTTTTGTTACTGTAGATAAATTTTATTATTTTGTCTACACCTTAATTTAGTACTAAATATAGAAATTAATTTATATGATATTGGCATGGCTAATTATAAGTAATGTCTCTATTTGTTTTGCTTTACTTCTATTTGTATTTATATTAAGTCTTGATTTTTGTGCTTACACACTAAAACTAAGATATTTTATATATTCTATTATTATTCTGAATGGTGCTTTTTCTATCACTTCCTAATGTCTTTCATTAGTAATATACTGAAAAGTTGATGATTTTGTTGGGTTTATTGTACACTGCTACTTTACTGAGGTTTGATATTAATGGTTTCAATTGTTTTAGTTGAATCTCGAATTCTTTTTTTTTTTTTTTTAAGATAGATGATGCAGTTATTTTTGTCTTCTAATTAATCAAGATAACATCTTTTTTTTCAACCATTAGCCAGGGCTATTGGATTGCCAATTAGACTTATACACCAACACCTATTATTGGCAAATCACTGATGTATTTAACTATTTCATGTTTTATTATATTACAAAAGGTGGGCCATGAAATCTCAAGTTCTTTAAATACACCACTATATCACTGGGAAATGAGTGTAAACTGTTATTTTTACCTTCTGAATCCAATTCTTCCTGTGCAACAAAAAAATTCGGTTCTACACACATATATTGTATCTAGAATATACTGTAATATATTTAACATGTATAAGACTGCCTGCCATCTGGGGGAGGGGGTTGGGGGAGGAAGGGAAAAAATCTGAATAGAAGTAAGTGCAAGGGATAATGTTGTAAAAAATTACCCATGCATATGTACTGTCAAAAAAAAAGTTATAATTATAAAATAAAATAAAAATTAAATAAAAAAAGAATATATAAAAAAATACACCACTATATCATCTATAAATAGCAATAATTTCTCTCTTTACTTATACTTCTTCTTTTAACTTATTTTATTGTATTATTGTTATATATTTATAACATTTCTAACATAATTCTAATATAGCAATTATAACAATAGCATTCTATAACTATATTAAATAACTCTAGTAACAACAAATGGGGTTTACTTCTGACATTACTGGAAAGGGCTCTAATATTTCTCCATTACAGATATTTGTTCATAGTTTCACACTATTTACCATAATAATATTTACTAAAGGTCTGTTATTCTTATAGTCTCTAACATTTTTTAACTAAGTAAATGAGTGTCATATTTTGTCAAAAGCATTTTCTGCATCTGTTTTTATAATCATATGCTTTTCATTATTTTGTTATATATATGGTCTATTGTACATAAAGAGTTTCTAATATTAAACTAGACCTGAATTCTTAGCATGATAAACTCAATCCAAGCTGGCTAATAATCTTTTTAATATATTGCTATTTGGAAATATTTCATTCAATATTTTATATAATTATTCACTAGTGATATTAGTATATTGTTTTCTTTTTCTATGTTCTCTTTTCTAACTGGATATCAAGACCATAATTATTAAATAAAAGGACTCTGATATGATGCTTCCTTTTTCTAAATAACTTATGCAGTATTGTAGAACATGGTTATTTGAATGTTTTGTAGAATTCACTTGTAAATCCATGTTGGCTTGTTTTTTTTTTTTTTTCCTTTGAGAGTTCATTTATGGTTTGTTTAATTTATTTTTTTTTTATTTAGTATATTTAAATTCTCTGCTTCTTGCTCTGTTAATCTTGAGCATTTTGTATTTCTTTAAGTATTCATCTATTTCTTTAACATTATCAGTTTTGTTAGCAAGTAGTTAGCCAAAATTGTTCCTAACAATTTCCCTTACTTTCTTATCATCTATTGTGATTTCTTATTTTTCATTTTTTTATTGTGCTTTAGTTTTCCTTGCATATATATATATTTTAAAAAATAAAATTAGCTAGTAATTCAACTATTTTATTAGTCTCTTAAAAAAAGACTTCCTTATTCAATTATTATGTCCACATCTATTTTACATATTGTATGTAGCCAGAAGAATATAAGGTGCTTGAAAACAGTGATTATTTTTTATTTTGTTTGTATCTTTAGGACCTAGAGCAGGGCCTTGTGCACAGTTAGAGATTTGATTAATAAATGTTTTGTTGGATTAGATTTTAACCAGATTTATTTAACCAGACTTAAAATGAACCAATCAGTTAAGCATTTATTTATCACCTACTTTATGCCAGGAATTGTGCTTTTTGCTGACGCTAATCATTAGGCTTATTGTGAAGAAAATCCTTTTTAAGTAATGAAATGCTAAAGAGAGGTGAAAATTTTTTTAAAGTGACTTTCTGTTTCTTCAGTATTGTATTCTCTATCCATATCTGCACCATAACAAACTGATATGTATAAAAGATTGCTGTTATAATAGAACTTCCTAAATATACTGACTAGGTTGTAATCCCAGAAACATGATTCTGTTTAATAAAAGCTTGATTTGATACAAATACAAAAATTATTAAAATGTGTGTTAATATTTACTGATTCTAGTAACTATTAAGTTCAGTGGAAATAACTAAGTGAACAAAATTCCAATGCGATTTTATCCCATTGAAAGCAAATTTCTATTTTAATAATGAGGTCAAGATGAAGGTCAATCTATAAAAATGGATTTTGGGAGGGGGAAGAAATTGGCAAGTTATTTAAGAAATTATTTTCAGGGGCAGCTATGTGGCGTAGTGGATAGAGCACCAGCCCAGAAGTTAGGAGGACCTTAGTTCAAATCTGGCCTCAGACACTTAATACTTCCTAGCTGTGTGACCCTGGACAAGTCACTTAACCCCAATTGCCTCAGCAAAAAAGAAATCAAGAGAGAAAGAAAAAAACAGTATTTTCAACATTTTTATGATTTGGGTAATGTAGTTAGGGAGAATAAAAGTATTTCTATTACTCCCCACTTATTAACAAATTTGAATGTACAGAAACTTTTTAAAAATTCTATTTGAGACATAAGCATAAATAGGATTTTCTTAAATAGTCAATTTTATTTGCTAACACTGAAACTTTAGCTATTTTTTAAATTAAAACTATTTTCATAGCAATATTATCTCATAAAAACAGGATATTACTATTTAGGGGACAATGTAGGTAGTAGAGTTAACAAGACCTGAGTTCATATCTGTCCTCAGAAATTTACTAGTTGTATGACCCTAGGCAAGTCATTTAACTCTGTTTACGCATCTCTAAAATTAACTAGAGAAGAAAATGACCAAAAAACCCCAAGATAGCCCCAAATGGAATCATGAAAATTTCAGACACAACTAACTAAAAAGCAAAAGCATTTTTATTACAATATTGTCATATAAAGACAGGCTATTACTATGTTAGTTTAGGACTCCCAAATTATGATAAGTCAATAAAATTTTCTTTCATTTTGTTTGCCATTTTTAAATTTTAAAGAAGTAGAAAGAATAAGAAAGGCAGAGAAAGTAATGAAAACAATGAAATTTATGAAAACAAACTTCTGACTACTAATCTCTGTTTCACTATGAGAAAAATGTGGTACATGAGGGGCTATATGGAATTGAAAACATAAGGCCTATGTGCAAATCTTAGAGCTGATATTTATTATCTGCCACAATTTTCTCAATGTAAAATGGGTATAATAATAGCACCTACCTGGCAGGATCATTGTAAGGATCAAATGAGATGATAGTTGTTAAAAAAAAAAAAAAATACTTAGCACACTGCTGGCAGGTCATTGGGTAAACATTTCTCAAGTACCTCAAATTCTCTTTGAGAATTCATTATGGGATTAGGGAACAGTAATTAGTCCACTTTGATTGCTGTATACAGTCTGAGATGTTTGAAAAGAATAAATTGGAGCCTGGTTGTAAGTGAACTTAAATGTTAATTGAAAGAGTTTGTATTTTATTCAATAAGCAATAGGAAGACTGAAGATTTTTGGAGGTGCTGTGAAAAGAATAAGGCTACATTCCATAAAACATAGGGTTAAGGTAACCTTAGGATTCTTGCTGCTCATCTATAAATAATAACTTATGCTGGATAAATACACAATCCCTTGGTTTCTTTCATTTTACTCCCATTAGGGGAGAAAAAAAAAGTATTTAAGAATAAAACAGAATTCTAAAAACAACAAATCACATAGGCTGCTAAACTATCAGCTAGTGTGAGAACGATAATGAAGCTGACACATGTGATATCTGAGCACCCAAAGAAAGGTAACACTTTTTAATTTGAGCCCTGAAATAGCATCAGTGTGAGAATAGGAAAAGCTGACTTAGTATCCTATTTTACCTTATAGGAGGAAGGTACATTACAAAGGAACATAAAGGAATGGACAAACTCATAACTGGCCATCCATGCCCCTTCCTTTACCCCAAGTACTATTCATTCTATCCCTTATCTCTCCTAATGTATAAACCTAAGAAGAGGAAATCAGCTTATTCAATCAGACCCTTTCTCACAAGCTTAGCTGTGTGACTCAAGCAAGTCATTTAACCTCTATTTGCCTTATTTTCCTTATCTGTAAAATGGGATTCAAATGAGATGATATTTGTAAAGTGCTTAGTATAATGTTTGGCATATAGTAAGTACTATATAAATGTTAACTGCTATTCCATTATTATTATTATTATTATTATTATTATTATTATTATTGATTTATTGATTTATTTCTTCAGTCTGTATCAGCCTATTCAGATTTTTGTTATATTGATCAACCTCCAGCAAATTTTTCTTCCTTTCTCTAAGAGTTGAATACCAATCCATCCTATCACCTGTCTCATGTATAGTAGCTTCAGTATTCACATTGGTATATCTTTAAATCTCCTTACTTTCAAGTTTATCAACTTCTTTGACCTACATTTCTCATCTACTTCATTCATCCATAAGAAATGATTTACTTTTGGACTTCACCTTACATCATTCCACCTTCAGGATTGTGAGTCATTAAATCTCTCAATCTAAACACCATTTTTTTAAATTTTATTTTTAATCAATAATTTGTTTTTAAATAATAGCTTTTTATTTTCAAAAGACATGCAAACAGTTCAACACCCTTCCAAACTCTGCATTCCAAATTTTCTTTCTCTCCCTTTGCCTTACTTCCTCCCCTAGAGCAAAAAAATCCAATATATCTTAAACATGTGCAATTGTTCTATACGTATTTCCACACTTACTCTGCACAAGGAAAATCAGATCAAAAGGAAAAAAAAATGAGAAAGAAAACAAAAAGCAAGCAAACAACAATAACAAAGGTAAAAATGCTATGTTGTGATCCATATTCAGTCCCCACAGTCCTCCCTCTGGATGCAGATGGCTCTTTCCATCACAAGTCTATTGAAACTGGCCTGAATCACCTCAGTGTTGAAAAGAGCCATGTCTGTCAGAATTGATCATTGTATAATTTGTTATTGCTGTGTACAATGTTCTCTTTGGTTCTATTCACTTCACTTAGCATCAATTCATGTAAGTCTCTCCAGACCCCTCTAAAATCATTTTGTTGATCATTTCTTTTTTTAAATTTTTAATAGTTTTTATTTATCGGATATATGCATGGGTAATTTTACAACATTGACAATCGCCAAACCTTTTGTTCTAATTTTTCCCCTCTTCCCCCTGCCCCAGATGGCAGGTTGGCCAAAACATGTTAAATATGTTAAAGTATAAATTAAATACAATATATGTATACATATTCAAACAGTTGTTTTGCTATACAAAAAGAATCGGACTTTGAAATAGTGTACAATTAGCCTGTGAAGGAAATCAAAAATGCAGGGGGACAAAAATAGAGGGATTGGGAATTCTATGTAGTGGTTCATAGTCATCTCCCAGAATTCTTTCATTGGATGTAGCTGGTTCAGTTCATTACTGTTCTATTGGAATTGATTTGGTTCACCTCATTGTTGGAGATGGCCTTGTCCATCAGAACTGATCATTATATAGTAATGATCTCCTGGTCCTGATCATTTCACTCAGCATCAGTTCATGTAAGTCTCTAGAGGCTTTTCTGAAATCATCCTGCTGGTCACTTCTTACAAAACAATAACATTCCATAATATTCATACACCACAATTTATTCACCCATTCTCCAATTGATGGGCATCCGTTCAGTTTCCAGTTTCTGGCCACTACAAAGAGGGCTGCCACAAACATTCTTGCACATACAGGTCCCTTTCCCTTCTTTAAGATCTCTTTGGGATATAAGCCCAGTAGTAACACTGCTGGGTCAAAGGGTATGCACAACAAAGGGTTTGACAACTTTTTGAGCATAGTTCCAAATTGCTCTCCAGAATGGCTGGATGTATTCACAATTCCACCTTGTTGATCGTTTCTTATAGAACAATAATATTCCATAACATTCATATACCATAACTTATTCATCCATTCCCCAACTCCATCAGGAGTTTCCAGTTTCTTGCCACTACAAAGAGGACTACTACAAACATTTTTGCACATGTTGGTCCTTTTCCCTTTTTTATGATCTTTTTGGAATACAGGCCCTTTGGGATCTTTTGGGATATAGGGATACTGCGGAATCAAAGGGTGTGAATAGTTTGATAGCCCTTTAGGCATAGTTCTCCAGATCATTGGATTTGACCACAACTCCATCAACAATGTATTAGTGACCCAGTTTTCCCACATCCCCACATACTGCAAAAGATATCCTCATCTTTTCCTGCCATCTTACTCAATTTGAGAGATAACATCACTACTTTCTGCAGGAAAAAATTTCCAAATCTCTCCATTTCATACACACAGTTATCTGATATATTTAGATATGTTTGATATGTCTCCCTGATAGAGGGAACCTATTTAATTTTTATCTCTATTCCTAGAGTCTGGCCCAGAGTGAGTGTTTAATCCATGCTTGTAGGTTAATTATTCTATCATTGCTCTCTTGGTTCTGCTTACTTCACACCGAATCAATTCATTTAAGTCTTGCCAGGTTTTCTCTGAATGTATCTCTTTTGTCAGTTCTTAGTGCATAATAATATCCCACATTCATATATCATAATTTGTTCAATTCTACCAGTTGATGGCCATCTCCTTTAGTTTCAACAACAAAAAGTACTGTAAGAAATATTTTTGTACATATGGGGCCTTGCCACCTTCTTGGGTTATATGCTGATGTGTGGTATCACTGTTTTTTGAGGTTTGGTTGCAAATTGCTTTTTAGAATGGCTAACAGGGCAAACAGCAGACATTTATTAATTATTTACTGTGTGCTAAGCATTGTGTTAAGATTTATTCAGAAATTTATCAACAATGCATTAAGATATCTGTCCTATAAATTGTTCAATTTTTGTCATTATCCTTTATCATCATATCTTTTGCTAATCTAATGCACGGGTAGTGAAAGGAAGCTCAGAATTGTTTTGTTTACGTTTTTCTCTTAGAACAACTTTAAGGTTCTACCTAATGATTTGACACTTTATTCATATAATTGTTAATGGCTTTTGTTTCTTTGCTTGAGAATTGCTTTTTTTTTTTTTTTAACCTTGGTCATTTATCTGTATGCAAATGATTCTTTTAATAAGTTGTCAATATACCTTGGATAAGGACAGTGAATAGACCTATGACTTAATTGGCATAGAGATTTCCTAAATGACAACTTCTGTCTAATGATGCAGGTTAGGATCTTTTCTGCCACTAATAATCTTGCCCCATAAGAATTGCTTAAAACATTGAGAAGTTAGGTTATTTGTCTAGCATCACACAATCAGGTCTTTCTGCTTTCATGGTGGGCTTCATATCCATTATGCTGAACTATCCCTTAATATTTTGTATATCAGATTTTTATTTTTGAGAAATCTGTTTTTATTTTTCTAATTTCCCTTCTAATTCTAATAAGATTCAGTAACTATGAGATCCAATTATGAAATCCTGTTTTTGATATTCAAACCTCTTCATAACCTGGCCCCTTCCTTCTTTATAGTCTTGCTCCTTAATTCTCTCCAAGTAACTTAGCATTCTGGATATTTCTCACAACTCTCCATCTCCTGACTACCTCTATTTTTACGAGCTGTTCCCCATACCTGAAACTCCTTGCTCATTTATGCTTTCTAGCTTATTTCACATCACAGCTAAAGAACTACCTTTAGAAAGGAATTTTTCCTAGTCCTTAATCTTAATGTCTTCTCTCAGAGATTGCCCCTTTAATCTCAAATTATCCTGTTTGTACATGGTTGTTTGCATATTATTTTCTCCATTCAACTATGAGTTCCTCAAGAGCAGGAATTATTTTTTCTCTTTCTTTGCATTCCCAGTACTTAGTAGAGTACCTGGCACATACTAGGCATTTAATAAATGTTAGCTGACCAATTTTACTTGCATTGGTTTTGTTTATGCAAACATTTTTCAATTTTATATATCCAAAATTGCCCATTTTATCTTTTATGACCCTCACTAAACGATCTAATAAGGTCTCTTTCAGTTCTAAATCATGTAGTTATTCCCCTTGTAGAAACAGAAATAGATTGTGAGGAACCAAAAAAGGCATTCTTATTGAAAAGCTCATTTTTAAGCTAATGAAATAAAATATTCAATTAGATATGAAGTAAGAACAGATGTTGAAGTGAATGAAAATAAGAAAGGGAAGAGATGGGAACAAGCATTTATATAGTACCTACTAAGATACCTCTCTCTCCTCCTACTCTCTCCCCTCCCCCAATACATACTTTTCAGTCTCATGACTTTGGCCTCTTGATGTTTCTCAAAAAAACACTCAGTTTCCCAACTCTGGACATTTTCACTAGCTATCCTTAGAATGCTCTTACTTCCTTCAAGTCTCACTTAAAATTCTATCTTCTACAGCAATTGTTCTTAATTCTAGTGTTCTCTGTTGATTATTTCTCATTTATCCTGTTTTTAGGTTGTTTGTGCACAGGTGTTTGAATATTGTCTCCTCCACTAAATTACGAACTCCTTAAGGGCTCTTGCTCCTTCTTTTTATTCAGAGAACTTAGCACTGTGGATAAGTACCTGGCACATAGTAGGTACATGATAAATGTTTACTAATTGGTGGAAGAAATATCTATAGAGATAAAATCACAGATTCATCAAAATACCAAAATATTTAATATAATGTGAAACTGACATATAACTTCAATTGTATATAACATGTCATGACTTAGTTGAATATAATTGATGAGAGTGCTGGTGAAGTAAGAAGAAAGCCCAGAGTTCAAATCTGGCTTCAGACACTTATTAGTTGTATGATCCTGGGCATCACTTAACTTCTGTCTCTCTTTCCTCAGTGGTAAAATAGAGATAATAATAGCACTTATCTCTCAGGATTGTTGTGAGAAAAAAAGGAGATAATATCTATAAAGCACTTAACATAATGCCTAATATATACTAAGTGCTTAATAAATATTTCCTCCTTTCTACTGATTTGTTCCTGTTTACTGCTAAAAAGGACTTAACAAGGGTGGGTAATAGTGAGTAGACAAAAGTAAGGTCAGGGATAAGAGAACATTTTGCACTAAAGATGGAATGAGAATTATGTATATAAAATTGAGAAAGTCATTCTTTTCCCCTTCAAGCCCAACTTCAGTAGTGTTTGGAAAATTTTACATTATCAACAGATGTTAAAACTTTTGACAAGTTTTCTAGAAGCAGAGATGACTGCTTTATGTATCTTATCTCCTAAGTAGGTTATAAGCTTCATAATAAAAACAGTGAGAAGAACATAGCAAGTGCTTAATAAATATTGAATTGAACTGTTTCATCTTTGTGTACCTAGCACAATTAATCACACACAGACAACCCCAACTATTTGTTTATTTGAAATTTATTAAACCACCCTTTTCTCATCAATACTATTAGTCAAGACAGAGGGAAAAGATACACAGGTACAGAAATATTTATAGGTGCATTTTTCATTATAAACAAACAGAAACAAAATAAGTCCCTATCAACTGAATGGCTGAACAAATTGTGGTACAACTATATAATGAAATTTTGTTGCTATATAAGCAATAATTAATATGATGATTCAGAGAAATATGGACAGATATATGTGACACATAGTTAAATCGGCAGAATCAGGAGAATAATTTATGTGATGCTCCTAATCATCATATGAGTAGAAACAATTTTAGAAGTCTTCAGAGCTCTGATCAAAGCAACAAGAAGCTTGAAGATGAAACATATTTCCCACCTTTAAGGCAGTAAATTAATGGACTAGAGATGTAGAATCAATCATGTATATAGAGGCCCTGTATTGAATAAGTCCATGAATAGCAAGAATCTAATCCAGGTATTACTTGAGACCTGTTCTGTGTTAGGGTGAGCCATTCAAACTATTGCCTCACCATCTCCCTTAACAATTTTTGAAAGACATACTCCCGATAAATTTAGAATAATCTTGATGGAGAATGCATGTAACACAAGGCATCACAACTATCCTATTTACAACTCTGTAACACTAGTTTAAATAATATATAAATACTGGTGCTCAGATTAATAAATGAATATTGCAAAGCAATCTCAGATTGCTGATCTTGGATATTCATTCACACTCTCAGTATTCACTGGAGCTGGACTCCAATACATGTACTATCACATATAGCCTAGGTATTGATTTATTGATTTTGCTTGGCCAAACATATTACAAGAGAAATAATCTAGGTGGGAAAAAATGGAAGATGAGTTAATAGATAGTGACAGATATGGGGAAAAGTGCATCAAGAAAGTTGGTTATTTTGTTTTTTCTTTTTAATGCACAGAAGGAAAAAAGAAAGGGAATACAATAGAATGACTTTGTTATACATACAGGCATGTATAATACTTTCCTTTTAAAAACAATTTAACATAAATCCACAGTTTCTGATTCTTTATGTTCTGAAATTTTGCAAAGCAGCTAGACTTGGAAAATGTTGTTCTACAAACAACAACAATAACAAAAACACAACCCCCCCCAAAAAAAATCCCTTGAGTTTGAATCCCACTTCACAAGAACTTACTAGCTATGTAATTCATATCAAATTATTTTAAGTTCTATGCTTAAATTCACAATAAGAAAGTAACTTTTTTTGTTAAAGAAATTGAACTGAAATTCATCTACTCCTAGTAAATTTACAATCATGTCAGACCTGAATAAAAATATTTTAAGATTCATTATAAGAATAACTGTGTTGCATGTAAAATGTATGGTATTGCCTGTCGTCGGGGGGAGGGAATAGAGGGAGGGGGGGTAAATTGGAAAAATGAATACAAGGGATAATATTATAAAATATATATATATATATATATAAAAAAAAAAAAAAAAGAAATGATGAACATGCTAACTTCAGAAAAAAAAAGTCTGGAAAGACTTACATGAACTGTTGCTAAGTGAAGTGAGCAGATCAAAAGAACATTGTACATAGTAACAAGATTATGTGATGATCAACTGTAATGAACTTGGCTCTTTTGACCAATGAGGTGATTCATGGCAATTCCAATAAACTTGTAAAGGAAAGTGCCATCCACATCCAGAAAGAGAACTATGAAGATTGAATGTGGATCAAAGAATAGTATTTTCACCTTTTTGTTCTTTTTGTTAGTTTGTTTTTCTTTTTTCTCATGTTCTTTTCCCTTTTGATCTGATTTTTCTGGCACAGCATGATGAATATGGAAATATGTTTAGAACAATTGCATATGCTTCACCTTTATCAGATTGTTTGCTCTCCTGGGGACAGTGTGAGGGAGTTACCATTAAAAAAACTGCCTTAAATAATAAAGTTTGCCTGCTCATGGCTAAAAAAAAAAAAAAAAAAAAAAAAAGAATAACTGTGTTGCTACTGGATCTATATCCCAAAGAGATCATAAAAGAGGAGAAAAGACCCACATGCACAAAAAATATTTGTATCAGCTCTTCCAGTGTGTGCCACAATGAAAATATATCAGTATGAATATTCAAAGATGGATATGCAGTTAATGAGGATTAGATTAAAAATAAGTCTGATCATAAATAACATTGCATATTTTCCCCTTTCTGTTCCTAAACTAAAGAGTCTTGAAATAATGACAAGGAAACTGAGTGGATGTCCATCAGTTGAAGAATGGTTCATTAAATTATCATATATGAGTATTATGGAATATTATTGCACTATAAGAAATGATGAACATAACTGAAAAGCCTGGAAAAACTTACATCAACAGATGCTGAGTGAAGTAAGCAGAACCAAAAGAAGATTGTACACAATAACAACATTATTATGGGATAATCAACTGTGATGGACTTAGCTGTTCTCAGAAATGTGATGATTCAAGGCAATTCCAATAGAAGTAGGATAGAAAATGCCATCTGCATTCAGAGAAAGAACTATGGAGATCAAATATGGATTAAAGCATAGTATTTTCACCTTTTTTTAACTTGTTTTTTTTTTCTTTCTTGTGTTTTTTTTTTCCCCTTTTGGTCTGATTTTTCCCACACAGACTGGCAAATATGGAATTATGCTGAAAAGAATCACATAAAATTAATCTATATCAGATTGCTTTCTGTTTTGGGGAGGGAGAAGGGAAGAGAAGGAAGAGAGAAAATTTGGAACACAAAATCTTGCAGAAATGAATGTTGAAGGGCATTTAGGTGGTACAGTGAATAAAGCACCAGCCCTGAAGTCAAGAGGATCTGAGTTCAAATGTGACCTCAGACACTTAACACTTCCTAGCTGTGGGACCCTGGGCAAGTCACTTAACCCCAATTGCCTCAGCTAAAAAAAAAAAAAAGAATGTTGAAAACTATCTTTTCATATGTTTGGAAAAATACAATACTACTTGAAATTTTTTTAAAAAAGAATATCTGTGCTGATTATAAAAGTTAGCCAGGAATTTCTCCAGTCCTAAGCTACTAACTTAACTGTTTTAACTCTCTATTGAATAATCTTTTTATTTGTGTTTATAAACAAAAAAATATTTACAAGTATAATAAAATAAATAACTGACATTATGTAACTTTTATATAGCTTCATGACAACCTTGTCAAGTAGGTACAAATGTCATTATTTTCATTTTAATTGCCATTATTTTCATGTTAATTGAGGCTCAGAGAGATTATGTGACTTGGTTGTCAGAGTTGAGATATCAATCTAGTCCTTCCTCAATACTGGAACAGCATTTTGTTTATTACCCAATTATTATACTTCCTTGTTATTATTTCAAGACTCTTTAGTTTAGGAACAGAAAGAGGACAATATGCAATGTGATTTATGATCACACTTATTTTTAATCTAATCCTCATTAACTGCATATCCATCTTTGAATATTCATACTGATATATTTTTATTGTGGCACACACTGGTATAGATAAGTACAACTTAATTCTCTAAAGATATGCTTATATATGGCTAAATGTTATTTTTGGACAAAGTAATCATAACAGTAGCTACATTCACCAAATCTAACATTTACTAAGCAACTCCTGTGTGCAGAGTATTGTGCTAAATATTGAAAAATATATAAAGCTTAAGTACAACAAGACTATCCTCATGAAGTAATATTTTCTAGGAAAATTAATAAGGTATAAGTAAGTAACTATAATAAAGTTGCATTATAGGTGTATTTGAAAGTTGAAAATGAAGTACTGTATGAAGTTGGAGGAGTAAATCATAAAATGTGGTGGAGGAGGTCAGAGAAAGCTTCATAGGGCATATAGCACATCTATCCTTTTTCTAAAACAGAAAAAGTAGACAGATTCCTTGCTTATTTATAATACTTAAGATGGCACAGCTGATTCAATAGCATTTTTCTTCTAATAGAAACTATGGCACAACCTAAATTATTAATTTCAAGAGAGGCAAAAGGGTAGGGGAATGGAGTTTCTTCCATCTCACCCTTGAAACACTACATTTTTTTTCAGAGTACAAAGTAAGCCTATTAGGCCAATAAATGGGCATCTATCAATAAGTTAGTGATGGAAGAGTTAACAGGCATTTTTGGAAGTTATTAGAGTCAATTAGAGATGTAAAGAAAGTTTGATACCTACTTCTGGCTCCCTCTCCATTCATAGTGCTGTAGAATTGAAGGACAAGAATAGCTCCCAAGTTTAGTTATTAGTGGTCATATCAATTTTAGAATTATGTATGTTTCCTTGAGGATTAAAACATCCCAATTTTTAGGTTAATGATTAGCTCACAAATGGAAGCTAATTTTTAAAAGTTTTTAATTTTCAAAACATATACATAATTTTCAGCATTCATCCTTGCAAAACCTTGTATTTCAAATTTTTCCCTTCCTTCTCTCCATCCCCTTTCCAGTATATGCTAAACATGTACAATTCTTCTATACGTATTTCCACAAATATCATGCTATACAAGAAAAATCAGATCAAGAAGAAAAAAATGAGAAAGAAAACAAAATGCAAGCAAACAATAACAAAAAGAGTGAAAATACCATATTGTGATCCACACTCAGTTCTGGGTCAGATGGCTCTCTTCATCACAAGACCTTTGGAACTGGCCTGAATCATCTCATTTTTGAAAAGAGCCATGTCCATCAGAATTGATTATCATATAATCTTGCTGTTGCCATGTATAATAATCTCTGAGTTCTGCTCATTTCACTTAGCATCAGTTCATGTAAGTCTTTCCAGGCTTCTCTGAAATCATCCTGATTATCATTTCTTATATAACAATAATATTCCATAACATTCAAACATCATATCTTATTGAGCCATTCCCCAACTGATGGGTATCCACTCAGTTTCCAGTTTCTTGCCACCACAAAAAGAGCTGCCACAAATATTACAAACAGATGCTATTAAAAAGAAGTAAATTATATTACAGCCCCTTTAATTTTTTGTGTATAATTACTGATATGTATTCTTACTAATCATGATTTGCCTTCTTTATAATAAGGGATGTCTGCCTGGGAGATGGCACAAGAATAAGATGAAAAATGTAAATGACATAAAAACAAATTAATAAAAATTATATTTAAAAAGTAATGGTTTGTCACAATATGCTTTTCTTCCCTGAGACTATTTGTATATAAGTAATGCAATCCTTTTCTCAATCAGAGAAGAACTCTCAATTCTCCAATTCAGTAATTCTAAATAGAAACAGGTTTGAAACTAGAAAGGTTGCCAAAAAATATCTCCTTTCATTGGCTTGTGCTTTGTGCCCTATTTTTTTTTTTTTGTTTTTTTGAGGAGAAGAATCACTCAATAGTCAGACATTCACTTTAAGACATAAAGAAATTTAAGTACCCACAAAATTACTTTGAAGGTTATGCTACTTTGGTCATTTTTAAATGAGATCTCACTAAAGGAATTAAAATGAAAATTTCATTAAAAGAAACTGAGCAGAGGAGATCTGCAAATATAGTGAAGGATGAAGGAGTACAAACAATCCAGAATGGGAAACAATTGATTCAGGAAATTCAAGGAAAATTCAGGGAATCCAAGAGGGAAAAAAATCACAGCACAACCACAGGCTTAATTACATCATAAGCAGTACACAGTTATTCAATAACATGCAGTGGTTCTCTAAGAACTTCTTTATTGTTTGAACAATTGTATTCTCTATTCCCCATTATATGAACAGTCTCTATTGTTTGTCATTTAAAGGTCTTTATAACATGGTTCCATCTCCTCTTTTCAAATTTATTATATATTTCTCCCCTAAACTTACTTTATGGCTTAGTCAAACTGACTTTCTTGTTATCCCTCACATAGGACATTCCAAAACTTTCTTTACCCTTTTTTTGGAATGCACTGCCTCACCTGTCTCTCAGAATCATTTATTTACTACAAAATTTAATTCAAAATGACAACAATGAGACAATCCCAAAATGTGTGTGTGGGATGTAGCCAAAGCAGCACTTAGGAAAAAATTTATAACTCTAAACACTTTACTTTGAGGTAGCCATATGGCCCAGGGATGGAGTGGCAGATCTAGACTCAAGAAGACTTATCTTCTGAATTCAAATCTAGCCTAAGACACTTACTATAACCCTGGACAAATCATTTAACTCTGTTTACCTCAATTTCCTCAACTGTAAAATGAGCTAGAGAAGAACATGGCAAACCACTCCCAATATCTCTGCATAGAATGGGGTCATGAAGAGTTGGACAACACTGACTCAATGAGGCCAATAAACACATCAATTAAAGAAACAAAGAACAAATCAACAAATTAGGAATCAACTAAAAACAGTAGAAAATCAAGATGCTAATTAAATGTCAAAATATAAATCTGGAAAATCAAAGGAAAGATTAACAAAAGTGAAAATAGAAAACGCTTAAATAAAGAAAAGTAGGGGCTAGGTTTTTTTTTTTTTCCATTTTCTTATTTTTGTTTTCCCCAGTTGCATGTAAAGCAACATTTTTTAGTAATATATGTATATTCACTTTTTAAACATACTTCCTTATGAATCATGTTGGAAGAAGAAATCATTGAACCACCGAGAAGAACCAAGTCTATCATAGCTGATTTTCTCACAATGTACAATGTTTTTCTGGTTCTGCTTGCTTCACCCAGGGTCAGTTCATGTAAATCTTTCCAGATCTTTCTAAAATCAACATGTTCATCATTTTTTATAGAACAATAACATTCCATTACTTTCATATATCATAACTTATTCAGCTATTTTTCCAATTGATGAGCATCTACTCATTTTCCAATTCTTTGCCACCACCAAAAGAGCTGCTATAAATATTTTTGCATATGTGGGTCCCTTTTCCTCTTTTATAAGAATTGGTACTGCTGGATCAATGGGTATGCATAGTTTTATGGGGCTAGTTTTTTTTTAAAGATATAAAATTTTGTTTTTCTTTTGCTCTGTTTCATCTTTTACAATGTGACTACTATATTTTATATGATTGCACATATATAACCCACAGCAAACTGCTTACTCTGTTAGGGAAGAAGGAGAAAGGAAAAGAGGGAGAAAATTTGAAACTCAAAATTTTATTTTAAATGAAATTATGTTTAGATAATAGGAAAAAATACTATTAAAAAAAAAAAAAGGAAAACAAATACCAAAAAAGCTAATTTGAATTTTAAAAAAGAAAAGAGAAAACCAAATTATCAGTATAAAAAATGAAAAAGTGAATCTATCACCAATGAAGAAGAAATAAAAGCAATTAGGAGTTACCTTCTTCAACAATATGCCAATGAAATGACAAGTTAAATTGAATGAATATTAACAAAAATATAAATGATGAGATTAACAGAGAATCCCGTTTAAGAAAAAGAAAATGAAAAAAATCATGAAAATTTCCAGAATCAAATGAATTTAAAAGCAAATTCTACCAAATACTTAAAGAACAATTAATTTCAATACTATATAAATTATCTGAAAAGAAAATAGGTTAAAAAAAATCCTAAAGGCAGTTAGATGGCTCAATGGATAAGCACTGGCCCTGGATTCAGAAAGACCTGAGCTCAAATCCAATCTCAGATGCTTAACATTGCCTAGCTATGTGACCCTGGGAAAGTCATTTAATACTGATTACTTCAAAAGAAAAAAACAAAAAGAAAAAATTCTAGCAAATTATTTTCATTACACAGAGATGGTCCTGATAGCTAATCTAGGAAGAATAAACTCTGAAGAAAATTATACACCAATTTCCCTAATAAATTTGATTCAAAATTTAAAATAAAACATTAGCAAGGAGATTACAACAACATATCACATAGATCATACAATATAACTAGACTAGAGATATTATTGTTGTCCCTCATTTTTAAAGACAACAAAATGACATCATCATGTTAAAATCAAGTTACAGTGTGTCTGACTGTGGCTGATCAGACCAATAAGAGCTCGGAATGCTATGGCATAAAACAGATGTGTGTAGGACATAAATAGTCTATATGAACATTTGGGGTAACTTCTCTAATTTTGCATATTTTGCATTTCCTTTAGGCTAATTCAGTTCTGCTTTGCTCAAAAATCACAGCACCTTCTCTGCTAAAGGCACATCAGCTGGGTGATCCTGTGCCAGTGTCTCTCATATCATACAATCAATTCTAAAATTGTTAAGAAATACTTTGAGAGTATCTTTGTATTGCTTTTTCTGACCATCATGTGAGCACGTGCCCTGTGTGAGTTCTCCATAAAATAACCTTTTTGGCAAGGGTACACTTGGCATTTGAATAATGTAATCAGTCCAACAGAGTTGTACTAGAGTTGGAATGTTTGACACTTTAATTCGAGAAAGGACCTCAGTTTCTGGTATCTTATTCTACCAAGTGATCTTCAGAATCTTCCTAAGACAATTCAAATGGAAGAGATTCAGTTTCCTGGGATGGCACTGGTATACTATTCATGTTTCACAGGCATACAGCAACAAGGTCAGTACAATGGTTTTGTGGACTTCCATTTTGATAGTCAGCCTAATACCTCTCTTCTCCCACACTTTCCTTAGAAACCTTCCAAATACTGAATTAGCTCTGGCAATGTGTGTATCAATCTCATTATCAATGTGGACATCTCTGGAAAGTATACTGCCATACCCATAGATAAGTGAACTTATCCACAGCATTTAAAACATCATTTACTGTAACTGATGATTCCGCATATGGATGATGTGGTGCTGGCTGATGGAGGATTTGTGTTTTCCTGGTGTTAATTATTAGGCCCAAATTAGCACAAGCAGCAAAGAAATGATCTATACTTTGTTGCATCTCTGCTTTAGAGGCTGTATTGCGTGCACAATTATCTGCAAAAAAAAAAAAAAAAAAAAAAAAACATGCTTCAACACTTCCTCCATTTTAGTTTTGGCTTGTAGTCTTTTCAAATTGAAAAATTTACTATCAGTGAGATAGCTGACTGATTCTGTGTTTGTCCTCATTGAAGGCATTTGACAACATGGCTGAAAACATCATGCTAAAAAGCATGGGAGCAAGCACACAGCCTCATTTCACTCCATTGGTTACTGGGAAAGCTCAGAAGCAATACTTATTGTCCAGAATCCAGGCAAACACATCATCATGAAAACGATGTACTATAGAGATGAACTTCACTGGGCAACTGAATTTTAACATAATTTTCCATAAGCCCTCACAATTGATAGTATCAAAGGCCTTGCTCAGATCTACAAATGTATGTGGACCTCTGTTCTGCTCCTGGAATTTTTCCTGGAGTTGTCAGGCAGTAAACAGCATATCAACTATTCCTCAGCCCCTTCTGAATCCATACTGGATCTCAGATAGTTAACCTGTTTCTAGGTGTAGGGTTAACTATAAAGGACTCTGGCATGAATTTTGCCAGCAATGACTAAGAGAAAGATCCCCCTGTGATTGTCACAGGACAATCTATTCCTTTTACCTTTATAAAGATAGACAATGGAGGCATCCTTGAACTCTTGGGGCATAACTCCTTCTTGCCAGAGAATTTGGAAAAATTCAGTCACTTTTGTATGAGCAACAGGGCCCCCACCTTGTAAATCTCATCTGGAATAGAATCAGCAACCAGTACTTTGCCACATAAAAGTAGCCTAATGGCATTCAAAACCCCTTTTTCAGTTAGAAGTTGTTAGAGAGTGATTGATTTCAACTTAAGATAAAAACTCAATAGCTGATTAATAATGTTCCGTTAAGAGCACTATGGAAGTCTTTACCCCATCGTCTCCATGACCATGTTCTTATCACCAATATCACCAATCAGTGTGGCACTATCAGCATTGAGTAGTTGAGATGCACCATAGGTCTTTAGCTCATAAATAGACTTCAATGAATCATAAAAACACTTTGGATTGTTACTGTCAGCATAAAACTGAATTTCACCTGCCTTTTTACTGAACCAAGAATCCTGCATCTCTCAAGTTTCAAGGGCACTTTACTTTTGATGGAATTGAATGCTATCTTCTTAGAGATAGATGAATTATCCTGCTGGTACAGCCTGTGGAGTTCTCATTTGTTATTTAGCAGTTCCCATCATTTTCATCAAACCATCCTTGATGTTTGTGAGTGTTCTGACCTAGATGAGCAAATGCAATGCTGTGTACCAAATCTCTAAAAGCTGTCCACTCCTTTTCTGTTCTATTGGTATCAATTATGTGTTGGCTCAATTACTCTCCAAGTTGGCAAAAAAAAAAAAAAAAAAAAAAAAAAAAAAGTTCCTTTTTAGAGAAACATTCTAATCTATTGACATTAATTCTCCTAGTAGTTTTTTTTGCCTTGGGGACACCATTTTTGTTAAATGTGAATATTCAGGTGGAAGGGCTAAGTCTATGATTAGTCCAGCATTCTGCACCACTCATTGCCTTGGTCATTCTCACATCCTGTCTGTTTATTCTTCTTAAAATCACATAATCTATTAAATGCCAATGTTTACCGCAAGGATGCATCCACAAAGTTTTATTGTGTTTAGGTAGGAATAGACTATTGATGTTGAGAAGAACATGAGATGCCCAGGTCTTCAATAGTAAATCACTACTGCTATTGCTGTTTCCAACTCCATTCCTCCCAAGGACTCACTACAATGTCAGGTAGTCAAATCACCCAGAACTATAAACTTGTCCTTTTTTGGAACCTTGATGATAAGAGTCTCTAGGTCTTTATAAAAAAAAATTTTTAACCTCATCAAGACTCATTGTGGTAGGAGCATAGGCATTGATGATGGTGGCAATCACATTGTCATGAGCCTATAGTTACCTCCTTTTGGAAGGCAAGTGAGTTTGTTTACTAGATTAGTTTTTGATTGCAAAAACCTACACCAGTTTCACAGTGCTCTTTTCACTGTGGCCACTCCAGAAAAATATGTATCCAAATCCTCCTTCAGTAAGTTGTTCTTCATTTGCCAGCCTTGTTTCACTCAGATCTGTTATTTGGATGTGATATCTATTAAGTTCTCTCACAACAAGAGCTGTTCTTCTTTCAGGTCTACTGGATTTTTATGTTGTCTATAAGTATACATACACTCCATGTACCAATGGTGAGAGGAATCAGCTTTTCAGAAGCTTTTACACATTTTTTTAGTGTCTCAACCACAAAGTGGGATCTGCACCTGCTGTGGTAATCAAGCTACAGTTGAGTAAGCAGACAATTTTTAGGGCACCTTTTCTAGTCCCTTCCTCACACATGGAAGTGAGCAGTGCTATCCTTAAAAGGTTGTTCAGACCCCTAGGGGCTGAAGTTATACCAGGCTCAACAGAGAAAAAAAACTATAAATATTGTGTGTGTGTGTGTGTGTGTGTGTGTATAACCACACGCACACAAATGTGTATATATGTATATGTAAAATACATGTGCAGATATAATAATAAAATTAACAAAAATTGGATGATCATTTCAATAGGAACAGAAAAGGCTTTTGACAAAATAAAACACCTATTCTTATTAAAAAAAAAAATCAACATTAGAAAGCATAAGAACAAATGGAGTTTTCTTTTAAATTATAATATCTAAAGAACAACAAGCTTTATCTGTGTTAGGGATAAGCTATAAGCCTTTGCAATAAGATCATGAATTAAGCAAGGATATACATTATTACCAAAGATGGCAGGAAAAGATAATGACAAATGTTGGAGGGGATGTGGGAAAACTGGGACATTGACACATTGCTGGTGGAATTGTGAATGAATCCAACCATTTTGGACAACAATTTGAAACTATGATTAAAAAGTTATCAAACTGTGCATACCCTTTGATCCAGCAGTGTTACTACTGGGTTTATCTCCAAAGAGATATTAAAGAAGGGGAAAAGGGACCAGTATGTGCAAAAATGTTTGTGGCAGCCCTTTTTGTAGTGGCTAGAAACTGAAAATTGAATGGATGCCCATCAATTGGAGAATGGCTAAATAAATTGTGGTATATGAATGTTATGGAATATTATTTATTCTATAAGAAATGACTTTCAGGATGAATACAGAGAAGTCTGGAGAAACTTACATGAACTAATGCTAAGTGAAATGAGCAGAACGAGGAGATCATTATACACTTCAACAACAATATTACATGATGATCAATTCTGATGGATGTGGCTCTCTTCAACAAGGATAGGATCCAAATCAGTTCCAATTATCTATAATGAACAGAACTAGCTATACCCGGCAAAAGAACACTAGGAAATTAATATGGACCACAACATAACATTTCCACTCTTTCTGTTATTGTTTTGCTTGCATTTTTGGTTTTTCTTCTCAGGTTATTATTACCTTCTTTCTAAATGTAATATTTCTTGTGCAACAAGATAACTGTATAAATATGTATACATATATTGTATTTAACATATACTTTAATATATTTAACATGTATGAGACTACCTGCCATCTAGGGGAGGGGAAAAGTTGAAATAGAAGTTTTTGCAAGGGTCAATGTTGCAAAATTAGCCATGCATATGTTTTGTATATAAAAAGCTATAATAAAAAAAATAATGATTAGAGAAATGAAAATTAAAACAACTCCAAAGTACCCTTTATCATCTATCAGTTGACAAAGTTGATGAAAAAGTAAAATGAAAGGACTGGATTAATGTACTATTGATGATATTGTGAACTATTTCAGCCATTAGTAGAGTAATTTGGAATTATCCCCCCCCCAAATCTATTAAACTTTATATATCCTTTTACCCAGAAATACTAGTACTTGGTATATTCCCCCAAAAAAAAATCAAAGAAAAAGGAAATGCAGAGTGATACAAACATTTCTTTACTGATTTCTCATTGTGAAACTTAGGATTTCTTAAAAATATAGTTTGGTTTTCTTCTTTCCAGTAAGCATTCTTTAAAATAATAAAATTCTATTTCTTTTAAAAATGTTTTTCAAAACTCAGACTTTTCATTTTACAATGTTATTCTCTTATTTTTTTTCCCTGAGGTTTTATTTCAGTTGAACAACTAAGCACCAGAAAATAGTTTTCTTGTCTTCATATCCTTAATCTGGAATCAGTTACTTCTCAGTAGTCAAAGGCCAAGAGAATCAAGGAATTCCAATCTCAACCCACCATCTCTATGCATATCTAATACTGGTTTTCTGTTATCTATCTATATAGATCAATCTATCAAACTATCAAGCTATCTATATATATCAGGAAGATGTGTGTCATTGTTAAACTATGAACCAAAGAAATCAATAATAAATGATTTAGTAAACTGCTATTCCTATTCTAAAATTATTATTATTCTAAAAGGCTATTATTCTAAAATTAATGGTTTATTTAACAGCTGGTTTCTAGTATCATGATAATCCTTAAAGAAATTAGAATTTTCCAGGCTAGCAAAGTTATAAACTGTGTTTGCATTTAATTTTTTATTTTCATGACTATCTGATTGGGTATTAGCTGATGGGGCAGAGAGGAGAAAGTCAATAGTTCGTCAACTACTCATTAACTACTAATCTTATGGCCAGGAAACGTAGAAGAATTCCATTTCATTTTTTAAAAAGTCAAGTCAAAAAGTCAATAAACATTTATTAAATACTTTATATGTGCTAGGCACTATGCTAAATGCTCAGGATACAAAAAAAAAAAAAAAAAAGGCAAACTCCCTTTCTCAAGAAGTTCACTATCTAATGGGAGAGACAATATGTAAATATGTAAACAACTACTTTTAGAAAAAGGTATATACAAGATAAATTGGGGATAATCTGAGAAAGAAGGTACTAATATTAAGCAGTAACAGGAAAGAGTTCCTTCAGAAAGCAGGATTTTAGCTAAGGCATAAAGGAAACTCAATTTTGTCATCTTTAAAATTAGGAGTTTCAATAAGACAATCTCAAAGATTCTTTCAACCTCCAAATCCTGAGATACATGATACTATTCCAACTTGGAAAAAAAAAAAAAAAATAAAGGATCTCCTTTATAATATCTTTGAAGACTCAAAGTTTTGTTTTTGTTTTTTATACAGGCATGAGCAATGTATGTATATGGTTTTCATTTTGCACTAATTCATATAAACTTTTCCTCCTATCTTTATAATCCTCATATTTGTCACTTCAATAGCATAATAATATCACATTATAATGGAATAATAATTTATTCAACCTTTCTTCCAAAGAATGAACAATGTAAGTTTTCCAGTTTTTGATGGTATCTTTAAAATCTAGTCCTAGTCCTAGTCCTAATCACTGGGTCAAAAAATATCTATTTATATCTAACCATTCTTATTTTCCATAGTGTTACCAAAATTCCATGTTACTGTTTTTGACTATTTCTTCAATTTGATATAAAAATGATACTTCAAATTTATTTTAATTTGCATTTCTCTGATTACTATAGCATTCAAATGAATTTGTCAAATGATACTATGTTTGATCATTCAAAATCTGTTCATATTCTTTGATCATTTATCCTTCAGGAATGGGTATTATTCTAATAAAACTATATTAATTCCTCATGATACTGGATTTCACAGTTTTATCAGCTACATTTATGACAGTTTTACCAATCTGCTTTTCTTTATCTGTTTTTAATAGTACAAAGAAAATGTTAGTTCTTTGATTCAGTGAAGTATGACAAAATATTGCAAACTTTTAGAGTGACTTTAAAGTAAAATATCACTCTATATTCATCTGCAGCAATCTACATAACAATCTGCAGCAAAAAATCTCCTGTCCTTCAACAGAAGAATTTAAAGTTTCTAGCCTTCGATCTATTTATAAAAGTTGGACAAATGTTACTACAATAGCTATTTGTACCTAACAGCTGTTTTATATCTCTAGGAGTAAAGAAATGAACAGACTACACTTTGATCCTTCCCTTTTTTGGAGATTTAAAAAATGCCACCAGGCAATGACAAAATATTTTTGGATGGTATGGATAATGATATCAAAGTTACAGTCTATAACAAATATGTAAGCTTGGGACTGAGCCAACAAAGTCAAATGCACAATAAGTTACAGATGTAAGTTTGATAAGTTATTTACTTTGGAGCAAAACCAACCTATTCTGCCTATAACAAAATATCCTTTGACAAATTTTTAAAAATTCTTTTTCCTACATGAATTAAAGCATATGTTTCAAACCCAATTTAAAGGAATTCAAAGTACCGGAAAATTTATCAGTAAATAAAAATAAATATTTCATTTTAAATCTAGTCACTCTACAAAAATAATAAGGAGAAGCAATTTTTAAAGTATAATTACATTTTTAACTACATAGGTGTATAACTCACATGACAGGAATAAGCAGAATTCCTAATTGATCTCACAGATTGGCATAGAGAATTACGTAGATTAGGATTTTGTAGGTTCAAATATAAAACAGATTTTTTTCAAACCATACTTGCAAAGCTCTGAAGTTAGACTGTGTCCATCTGGCAAACATTCTAACTTTGCACATATTACTTTGATTAGAAGCATCTTGGTTTTTTTAAAAAGTGAAATTATTTAAAAGTGATTATTTTAAAAATCATAGCTCTAATACTTTCAACTAAAGAGTTTTTTAAATAGGGGTTATGATATTTTTAAGAGTTTCAATTTTTCTTTTCAGTTGAAAGTAGTTATATACTATTCACTAAAGAAAAGACCATATGACTAGATTATAAACTCCTTGAGAATAGGGATGAGCTTTCCTTTTTGTATGTGTACTTCTTTGGCTTAGCAGAATATCTGGCACAAAATACATGTTTAATAAATGTTTACTGAACAACAGTATGATTTGATGCAGCATTTTCAAAATCGTATTTCCTATAATATGAATAAAGTATGCCTTAATAAGGGTAAAGATACTAATATTTTTCATTTTTAAGTATTGAATATAAGTTTTTTTCAGTCTAGACTTGTTATTGTATTGGAATAAGGAACTCTCAGGGAGGAAATTCCACTAGAGCATTATGATTGCTTGATTCAGTAAGAAATTAAGTGACTTGTTTAATATCTTAAAGATGCAGGACTTAAGAATGAGAACTTCCTGATTAATCCTCTACGCATTGCACTACAATATCATGCTATCTAAAATTTTGTATCAAAAATATCTCTTACCTGTGACCATTAATCAATATGAAAATTAGCCTTATCTGTATTTTGTGGAAAATGTCCCTATCTTTCCATCCCAGAAATACCTCAGGTTCTGTTGATATATTTTAAGGGCTAAGTGTCCATGGTCTAATGAGCTTGGTAGAAATACTGACATGGTGGAAAGTATGCTATTTATGCTTTGGTGTGCTGTGGTAGAAAGCTCTACCTTTTATTATCTTTATGACCTTAGGCGAGTCATGACCTCTATGAGATTCAGTTCCCTCACAAGGTTATTATGAACTAGAAAATATTACATAAGTGAAAACTATAGTTTTCACTATAGTTGAAAGTGAAAATGAAAAAACTGAAAGTAAAAATATATATATTGCAAAATAATGTAATTATTATTAAGTATTAGATAAGAGCTAAAGATACATTATACTAAATGTAACTAAATAAAATGTTGCAAAGTCAGATATCTTATATTCCCCTAAAACTTCTGGGCTAAAAGGAAAATAGGGATGGAAAACAAAATAGATTGATGAATAAGTCATAGGTGATGATGGTCTTGGGTAGCAATGGGGAATAAGCTAGATAGACATAAGAGAGAAATATCAGAATAGCTGAATAGCCAATAAAGTCAGATAAATATGCTACCACAAGATCACTGAATATATTTAGCAGAATTCAATAGCTGGAAGATGCCTGTAAATTCTTTTCAGATCAACTTTCTTTAATTAATTCAATAATATTAAATGCCTATAATGTAACATATATGGTATTAAACTCTGTTACAAATTTGAATATGTGTCTAAGAGAAATAAAATATTTTAAATATTTATATCACAGTAAGTATTGTAGTTAAGTATTATATCATAGTAAGTATTTAAATATTTATATCATAGTAAGAATAAAGATAATACTCTCAAATGCAAATTAAGACAACTCTGAGATACCACTACACACCTGTCAGATTGGCTAAGATGATAGGAAAAAATAATGATGAGTGTTGGAGGGGATGTAGGAAAATTGGGACATTGATGCATTGCTGGTGGAATTGTGAACAAATCCAACCATTCTGGAGAGCAATCTGGAATTATGCCCCAAAAGTTATCAAACTGTGCATACCCTTTGATCCAGCAGTGCTACTACTGGGCTTATATCCCAAAGAAATACTAAAGAGGGAAAAGGGACAGTATGTGCCAAAATGTTTGTGGCAGCCCTTTTTGTAGTGGCTAGAAACTGGAAAATGAATGGATGCCCATCAATTGGAGAATGGTTGGGTAAATTATGGTATATGAAGGTTATGGAATATTATTGTTCTGTAAGAAGTGACCAGCAGGATGAATACAGAGAGGCTTGCAGAGACTTACATAAACTGATACTAAATGAAATGAGCAGAACCAGGAGATCATTATACACTTGAACAACGATATTGTATGAAGATGTATTCTGATGGAAGTGGATATCGTCAACAAAGAGAAGATCTAATTCAGTTCCAATTGATCAATGATGGACAGAATCAGCCACACCCAGAAAAGGAACACTGGGAAATGAGTGTAAACTGTTTGCACTTTTCCTTTTCTTCCCAATTCTCCCTGTGCAACAAGAGAACTATTTGGTTCTGCACACATATATTGTATCCAGCATATACTATAACATAATTAACATGTATAAGACTGCCTGCCATCTAGGGGAGGGGGAGGAAGGGGGAAAGGGAAAAGTTGGAACAGAAGTGAGTGCAAGCGATGATGTTGTAGAAAATTACCCATGCATATGTTCTGTCAATAAAAAGTTATAATAAAAAAAAGATAATTCTCTCAGCCTTCCCATATTTAGCCAATTTTGAAAATATTTGAGTAAGAGGGGATACTCCATAGATACTACATAAATGCTGAAGATCCTAAGAGACTAAAATGTAGAGACATAGAATTTTTAAAAAGGAGAGTGTTTAGATTCAAAATTGCATTTTCTAGGCTAAGCTGGGGGGGAGGAAGGGGACACAGCTTAAATTCTAAATTAAGAGGCCCACAGGAAAATGAACATGCCTCCAGGACACAAATCTGTCTCCATACTTTTATACCTAAGAACTCATATTCAAAAGATAGCCAAAAGAATTGAGGAGATGAAACTAACTGAATTGAAGCTAATCCTAAAGCAACAGGAGATGGCTAATTGAATGAAGAGGCTTTTGAAGAATCTGTCTAATTGGCAGGGGAAGACTTCTATCTTTTCAAAGACTAAATCCAAAAGACCAGTGGATAGAGCATCTAGCTAAGATGCAATACTTTATAAAAAGTCCAGGTTCTAATCACTCTACAGAGCCCATCCATGTAGTAGATAGATGTCAATCATCTGCTTGTCTCAATCCAGCAGCAGCAGAACCTAATAACAACCAGCACATCAATTGAGTGATGTTTTCTACTTAGCACAGCAGCAAATTGGTTTATTCAGCTGAGACAATGAATTTGAGAAGGAGCAGGTCTAGCTGAACTAGCAGGATCACAAAGACACTGTACCATGCAATGAGCCAGCCTAGCTAGAACAGCAATTCATCTATCATGACACCATGCCCTACAATGAATGCTGTAAGGATTTTCCACAAAAGAAAATAAAATACCCTAAAGTCCTGGTACTTCTAGTTGTTGTGGCCACACACTCCTTACACATATGTCTTCCTTTTGTTGTTCAGTTGTGTCCAACTCTTCTTGACTCCATTTGGGGTTTTCTTGGGCAAATATATTGGAGTAGTTTGTCATTTTCTTCTCCAGCTTATCCCACAGATGAGGAAACAGAGGCAAACAAGGTTAAGGGATTTGCCCAGGGACACACAGGCCTGATTTGAACTCAGAAAGATTGAGTTTTCCTGACTCCAGGCCCAGCTCTTTCCATTCTGCCACCTAGTTTCACTAAGTCTCAGTACAATTTTAATTTAACTTCATGCTCATTTTTCTCTTCTCCTAAATTCCAAATACATTTGTTAAGAGAGTATGCCTCTGTTTTGGGGGGAAAACTTTGTAACTACTGCTGTTGCTATGACATCAAGTTAAGAATGTACTTTTGTTGAGGAATTTACTTTGCTAAAGAATTTACCAAATCTACTGGCTTAATGTTAAAGGTAAACATACCATGGGGAGCTTGGAAGCTAATGTTAGAAGGATGTTAATTCTACAGTTAGTCCCTAGGACCCTGAGAATAATATTGGTCAATGATTTAGAACAGACCAGTCAGTGGCACTGAGACTTGAGTGACTAAAACCTATTTTTTTTTTTCTCCTACGTGATTACATTCAATTTTGACAAGTAGATAATTCTTTATTATCTTTTGCCTCTTGGAAAATCATATTCCAAGTTTTCTTCTCCTTTAGCCATCATGGCTCTTTAGCACTTGAAATAATAATTTTTGTTTATTTGTTGAAGTTTTTTTTTTTTTTAACCCAGAAGCTGACATTCCATTTTAAGGTTCCTTTCAGAAGCTCAGAATTGAGCAATCTTAAATGAATTATTCCAAGTCCCAGCAAGGCTTGAATGGCCTTCCAAAATGTGATGTTACTGGTAATGTAAATTAATGAATGCAATTCTAATCATTCTGAAATGTGTTTTGATTCTTCTTCCTTCCTTCCTTTCTTCTTTTTAAAGCATAGAGTTCACTTCTAAATTGGCTCTTGTTTCCAGCTGCTATCATATTCTTCCCCTCAGGTGTCTCGAATAAATTGATGATATTGAAGCTTTTGAAGCTATTTTGGTAATCTTCCTCTTCATTGTTCCTTTCTTCATTGATTACAACCAACAACACTTCAACTGCTCTAAGGAAACTTCCTCACTACATTTCACTTTCCTCCCAATATACATCTACTTCAGATAGGGAATATTACTAGTAATACTAGAGATCAGGACAAACAGAAAGCAAGAAAAACAAAATCCATTACAAATATATATAAGCATGCAAAACAAATTTCCATATTAGCCATGTTCCATTCCCCTCCTCTCAAAAGCAAGAAACATATAAAGAAAAAAATAAACTTCAATCTGCACTCAGAATCCATCAGTTGTATATCTGGAGGTGGACAGCATTTTCTATCCCAAGTCTTTTGGAATTGTGATGGGTCACTGTGTTGATCAAAGTTACTAAATCTTTCAGGTGGTAATTGTGTAGACTGTTCTTCTGGCTCCGCTCATTTCATTTTACATCAGTTCATATGTCTTCATAGGTTTTTCTGAAATCATTTCCTTCATCATTTCTTTCTTTCTTTTTTTTTTTTTTTTTTTGTAATTAATTAATTGAGGGGGGGGGGGGTAAAGCAGTGGGCTTAAGTGATTTGCCTGGGATTATACAGTTAATAAGTGTTAAGTGTCTGAAGCCATTTTTGAATTCAGTTTCTCCTGTCTTCAGGGCCAGTGCTCTATCCACTGTACCATCTAGCTGCTCATCATTTCTTACACAGCAATAATATTCCATTATGCACCACAACTTGTTCAGCCATTCCCCAATTGGTGAGCATCCCTTCGGTTTCCAATTCTTTGCCTACAGAAAAAGAGTTGCTATAAATGAATATTTTCTTTTACATATGGGTCTTTTATTTTTTCTTTGATCTCTTGTGATTTAGCTCTAGTAATAATAGTATTACTAGTGATGTTCCCTCTCTGAAGCAGATGTGAAATGTAATGAGGAAGTTTCCTTCCAGCAGTCAAAGTGTTGTTGGTTGTAATCAATGAAGAAAGGAACAATGAAGAGGAAGATTACCAAAATAACTTCAAAAGCTTCAATATCATCAATTTATTTGAGACACCTGAGGGGAAGAATATGATAGCAGCTGGAAACAAGAGTCAGATTATAGGGAAAATGAGCTGAGGGGACTTAGAAGAGAAAGCAAGGACTCAGCCTCTTAGCTGCACCTGGAACTTATGACCTTTGCACCATGCACCCCTACTGTTCTAAGAGTATAAAGAATAATAAATGGGGCAAACTGACTTAGGAATGGAGGATACCTCAATCCAGGATGACTAAACTGTCATAATTTAAAAAAAACAAAAAACCTGAAAGAAAGGAGCAAAACAAACTCCAAAGAAGAAACATTAATTTATGTCTAAATTAGTTTTCTAAAAGAATCAAAAATTAAAATCACTATATTTACATTTATATTTTCAACATATAAAAAAGCTTTTAGTTTTATATATTATTTTATATACTTCTTCATTTTATTACATGAAGACCCATTTATGTTTTGATAAACATAAATTTTCCCAAGGGTTTCTAATACTAGTTCTCATTTTTTGTAACTCTTATTTATAATGATATAATAAGAGTTTATTAAAAATGCTTCATAAACCTTAAGTCATTATATACATGTCAGATAATAATATTTATAGAATCCAGGATCATTTGATAGAGCTGGAAGGGATAATCCTTAGAGGCTAGTGAGTCCCACCCCCAGTTTTTATAAATGGAGGAATTAAGGCAGAGGCAGTTTAAGTAATTTGCCCAGGGTCATAAAGCTAACAAGTTTAAGTTAGGATTTGAAGCCAAATTTTCCAGATTCCTATTCTAGACTAATGCTGCACTTTTGATCCACTATATCAGTGGTGTTAAATTCAAATAGAAATAAATAAATAAATCTATAAATACTGAGGGCCATGTATTAATTTAGAAACCACATTATCTATAGTTTTTGGATATTTTTATTTATTTTGTTAAATATTTTCCAATTATATTTTAATCTGGTATAGCTGCACAGTGTTTTACACTTCTGCATTTCACCTACCTTGATTATAGTTTAGAAAGAACCTTCCTTACAATTATTAGTTTTACAAGTATTATTATCACTTCCATTTTATAGATGGGAGGATGAATTTAAGGGGTAACATTTTGTAATATAGTAGATAGATCTGAATTCAAATCCCACCTTAGACATTATTTGTGTGATCCAGGTAAATCACTTAGTTCTGTGTCTCTGTCCTCATCTATAAAATGGGGATGATGATAATAGCTTCTACTTACAGAATTGCTGTGAGAATCAAATGAGATAATATCTGTATGATTCTTGTAATCTTTAAAATGCTAAAGCAATATATAAAGTTAGCTATTATATATCATGCATTTACAAATACATGTGTATGTAAACTAGCCAGTGATGCCTGTGTGCCAGGTCTCAGGTGACTCAGAGACCAGGTACTGCCCCTTTCCAGCCACCTGTTTCCTATGGATGGTACCCCTCATTCTTTTTTTTTTAATAATAGTTTTTTTTATTTTCAAAATATATACAAAGATAGTTTTCAACATTCACCCCTGCAAAATCTTGTGTTCCAAATTTTTTCTCTCCCTTCCCTCTAGCCCTCCTCTCCCTTGGACAGCAAATAATCAATCTATGTTAGTGCAATTTTTCTATACATATTTCCACAAATATCATGTTACATAAGAAAAATCAGATCAAAAAGGAAAAAATGAGAATGAAGACAAAAAGCAAGTAAACATCGACAAAAAGGTGAAAATACTCTGTTCTGATCCACTTTCAGTCTCCACAGCCCTCACTCTGGATGCAAATGGCTCTCTCCAACACAAGTCTATTAGAATTGGCCTGAATCACCTCATTGTTGAAAAAAGCTACAATGGAACAGATTCTCAACAATTCCAACTGCTGAACTTTTGTTATCCCAAAATGCATTGGATTATTCTGGGAGGTGGTAAGGTGCCTCTCATTCTTTATTCTTATTTAGAAATATCCTGATTTTAGTGACCTTGACAATTTTCCTATCTTGCCCCACTTCGAGCCATATCAGCTCTGTCTAAAACCCTCTATAAGTCTAAGCCCTTAGAAGCCCAGGGTTTGGGATCGAATGCCAAACTTCTCTAGATAACCAAATTTCGACATAATTTCCCATAAATCCTCCTGACTGATGGTATCAATGGTTGGTCAGATCTACGAATGTTGTATCCAGACCTCTATTCTGTTCCTGCCCTTTCTCCTGAAGCTAATCCCATATTGGAAAAGAATACCCCATATTGACTGCTGCTCAGTCCCTACTGAAGTCGCCCTGGCTCTCAAGTAGATGGCCTTCCTCCAGGTGTAGGATCAGCCTGTAAAGGAGAACTCCAATAAGAATCTTGCCAGCAATGACTAAGAGAGAGCCCCTCCTGGGACTGTCAAGGACAACCTATTTCTTGTCAGTATCCATGAATACTAGGTATAGTAATGCGCCCTACCAACCTTGCTTCCTGTCCTGCCCTCACAGCTACCAGGAAAGGGAGAAATCCCTTTGTAGAAGAGGTCCACCACCCTTGCCCTCATCAGTACCACCTTCTACCACTAATGACAGCCCAACACCTCATAGACCAATGGTTCTGCTTCAAGCCCAGCCCCCAAAGGTAGCATTAAGTGAAGCAACTCTGGTGAAAAGAAGCCAGCCATTCCTACCCCCTGCCAGCCAACCTACAAGACTGGCAATCCAGGCTCACTGAAGCAGCCAGACACCCTGAGAGAGAGAAAGACAGAATATTCCTTTACCAACAGGCATATATCTGCTAATGATAAACTTTTTTAGAGTGAGGAGAGAAGTCTGAGAGGAAGGGAGTGAAGAAATTGTCATTTTTCTGTCATTTATTTACCTTCAACAAACATGTATTAAGCACTGGTTATGTGCAAAGTCCAATGCCAATCCTGGGGTTTGGGGGGGGGGAAGGTGGTAAGAAAACACAGTCCTGGTCCTCAAAAAGCTTATAATCTAGTTGGCAGTAATACTATTACACAAAATAAGCCACCATGTAAGTCACCTTTTAATAAAAGTTAATGGGTACAAATCTTTACACTATTAATCAATTTTTCTTCATTAAGTCAGCAGTATTATTCACTGAGTTGTTTTTCCATTAATTATAGGTCTGCAGGTACAACTCTGGGGAAGAGTTGATTCCATCTTTGTGAACTGAGATTGAGCCATCCATGCAAAAAAAAAAAAAAAAAAAGAGTTTTTTAAGAGGAAAAATCCACCTAGCAATTTTTTCTTTCCTTTGCATTTTAAGGATAAGCCATAAATGTGGTGATCCACGGAAAAAAAGTTTTTTGCTCTTGGAAAAAAAAAATGGCAGCTTGATTTTTAAAGGTGCAACCTGAAGAATATAGAAGTTTTTTTTATTTTTTAATTAATATATTCTAATGCATTTTTCCTTACTTTTTAGAGCCAATTATAGTAACAAAAGATTTTCTAGTGTTCTTGTGAAATATTTAATACAGCTGTTCAGGTCCAGCAGATCAAAATGCATCTTGGCAAATAACCAAAGACTGACTCTGTCCCATCTTTAATGGGGTATGACATTTTTTTATGAGAACGTCAGCATTAAAAACAGAGATTCTTAAAATGCAGCTCTTTTAGTATGGTATATGCAAAGTAAATTTATATTGGAAAAATAACTTAGACTTGTTTAACATGTTAATCACAAAATTTCCATTAATTCCTTTAACCGATTTACCTACCAGAAATTCACTCAATATAATTTGGAATGTAAAGAATGTAAGAATTAAGTAAGAATCATAGAAAGCATAAAATTGTAGAAATAGAAGGGAATCATTCAATCACAGACATGGAAAAAAACAAAATCCAATCTGTACTTTTACAGGAAATAACAACCACTGTACTCACTGTGGCAATCCAACCTCTGCTTTTAGACCACTAAGTGATAATTTTATTAATTTATTGAATCAGTCCATTCTATTTCTGAGCAGCTGATTGTAAAGAAATTTTCCTTGCTACAATGTGGAAATCTGCTTCTCTATAACATTAATCTTTTGTTGCTTGTTCTTCCCTCTTGATTTAGCCCAATGTGAATTTTATCCCTCTTCCAAATAATAGACCCTTCAAATCCCAATCAAATTGGGATTTCCTGACAGAAAGGACCTTAATGTTGGTGCTACAGATAGAACACTAGTGCTGGAGTCAGGAAGACTTCCGTTCAAATCTCACCTCACTTACTAGCTGTCACTTAACGTTTGTGTGCCTCAATTTTCTTATCTGTAAAATGGGGATAATAAAGTTGTTGTGAGGATCAAATGAGGCAATGATTAAAAATCACTTAGCACAAAGTAAGCACTATATAAATGTTAGCTATTACTATTTGTATTGCTATTGTTTGCTCAATTAAGTCAGCCAATAGCCATTCACTTGGCAGTCCAGCTGAAGCAGCAAAACATCTTCAGGGTCAGACAAGAAGCAACATGTGCCAGGCAAGCTGCACCACCATCATTACTGCCCCTAGTTTAACTGCCATTTACTCTCAGACCAGGTTCCTGAACCCAAAGCCTTGGGAATAGCAGTGTCCTCCAAAGCACCAGCCCAGCCCCTATAGCTCTTATTGAGAGGAGAACAAAGTGGAAAGGGGGTCGCCTTTCTCAGAACTCCAAGTGCTGACCAATAACTGCCAATCTGGGAGTGACAGCCTGTCCACCCTACCAGTCTGGCTATCATTAAAGGAAGTTACTCTTGAGGAGAAAAGACCAGCTCATCAGTACCAGGTTGTGACCTGCTAACCTCATTTTCTTTTGAACAGTTACTTGATCGGAGGTGTGCTGTAAATGTAGCACACCTGAATTTCAAAAAGTCATGTTAGAAAATCTTTCGTGACATTATTGTCGGCAGGATGGGGAGATGTAAGACAGGTAGGATTGGACCTGGTTGAATGACTGTGCCCTTGCTAATTACTAATGAATTGCTACTCACTTTGCATTGCCTCTGCAATTTGCACTGCAGACAGTCAGACTAACAGAAGCAGGGCACTCAGAGGAAGCACAGAAAGCAGTACATGTGAAGCAGCTCAAACCACCACCAACACCATCTTGACACCCTTGCCCTGAAGACCTTGATAAATAATCTGTTTCTTCTAACAGTCATCCTAGGAAGGAACTGCTGAGAAATGGAGCCTTACAATGGCTCCTACAGGTGCGACAGCCACATCTACTGAAGAGTTAGAAAACCCATTTTGCCACCAAAGTCCTCGGCACTGTCAAATGTCAGAAACATGATTCTGTCTGTGGAAATGACATTAAAGAAAAAGCATCACCCTCTGCTTTGCCAATAGATGCTAAGGACAAAGGTGTGTTTCCACCTGATTTGCAGCAGAACCTTGCCACTGATTAGAACATGAGCTCCTTCTGAGCAGAGAGGCTTACTTTTCTATCTATATCCCCTATATTTGCACATGGGAAGTGCTTAATAATTGCTTCACTCATTCTACAGTTCAGAACATTAATGCACAGAAAGTTGAGTGACTTGCTTAAAATCTATAACAATGATAGGAGGAGCAGAGCCAGTAATTCAAACTCTCCCCTAATTTGTTGATACCATGCAGCATTAAGTCCTCCCCCCCATTTCCTTAAGTTAAACGTTAGCAGTTCTTTTAACCAGCCCTGACATGGTACGGCTTTTAGTCCTCTTATCATCCTGTTCATCTTCCTCTTCTGGTCTGTCACTGTCTTTTCAATAATCAGAACTGACCACAATACTCCAGATGTTGGCATGGATCCACAAACAACCACATGTTGGGTACAGTCATTCAACCAGATCAAATCCTACCTTTTACTCCACCTGGTCTTACATCTCTCTCTCTCTCCATCTTGCCAGTAATGATATCATAAAATATTTTCTAAAATGAATTTTTGAGATTCAGGTGTGCTGTGTTTACAGCATACCTCAGATGAAGTCACTGTGCAAAAAGAAAATGAGGTTAGCCTGTCATAACCTGTTGTTGATGAACCTATACCGCCTCTTAAATACTGCCCTAGATAAATAATCTAAAGTATCCAATTAACAAGAAATTCCAGGAATTGGAATAAAAAATATCCAACTATCATTTGTACATATTATCCCTTTTTAGAAAATTGGAACATTTGCCTATCTCCAGATCTTTTGTATACCTCTCCTATTTTTTGTGATTTTTAAACATAGGACTAACAGTGGTTCAACAGTCACATTTACTAGCTCTTTCAGTACCCTGGAATATAGATTACCTGGATTTGGTAACTTGAAATCACTGGCAATAATTAGGTTTTCTCTTAACACAGCCTGAGAGATCTTAAGGATTACCTCCTCCAGCTTCTTAATTTTACAGATGATGAATGAGACCCAGAAAAAAATAAGAGACCCTGCCTTAAGTCTTAAAATTAGTTCATGGCTTCGCCTGGACTAGAACTCAGGTCCCCAGGCTTGCCAGCTACTTCCATCCATTACATCATAACTCACAAATTTATTCAAATGAAAAATATCTTCTGGAATCTGGAGTGTGTGGCTGTCTTGCACTACTATCTCAGGTGATAGCCAGATTAGCACTTTTAGATGTCCCTAATGCTGGCACTAGCCATCAGGTAAAATGGCCATGAGGGTGAAACTCAATACTAATAGCTGCTCTCTGTTAGGTGTTGTTATTGCTTATACAACTCTGTGCTCTAGAAAACACTGAGGAGAGGCTCCATTGCTAAGAACTAGATGTTTTAGTTTTTTGCCTCATTTGCACTGATCCTTCCTGCTTTGCTCAGACCTAGAATGCCCACCCTTGTCTCTAACTCTCTGAATCCTACTTCTCCTCAAAGGCCCAACTTAACTGGCTTCCTTCTTCTGGTGAAGTTTACAGCCATGGCCCGTATTATGCCCCAGGCACCTGATACTGCCCACTTTTGTAACTATATTTTGTGTTTGTATTTATTGCTTCTCCAGCTACATTAAATGCTCCATGAAAGTGGGGTCTTTTTTTTATTCATATTTATATCCCACACAACGCCTAGTGTTTTGCACATGTAAGTGTTCCACAAATAGTTGTGAACTGAATGGTTACCTTTTCCAAATAGGTAAACTTTCAATGTGTTTTGCTCTTTCTTATTTGCTTGTTAACTTACTCATCACTCTTAGAAGTTATGTCAAGAGAAAGTAATAAAGAAAGAAATTAAAAAGATTTCCCAAAAAAGAAAAAAATAACTTTTCAGCTTATTTGTTGCTGGCCAACAGTGACTAGTATTAAATGTATACATTCAAATTAGTTTTGCTAGACTGATAATGTAAATCCTACTAAGGTACAGATTTTGCCTTTCCTTTTCTGTAAACTTATCCAGTTATACTTGACACGAAGGCCTGTAGTCAAAAAATTGGAATAGATAATGATAATAGCCACAGACATTGCTTAAGATTTTGAGAAATAAATTCTTTAAAGGAAATTGTTTGTTTTCTTCCCAAGTTGTTGGGTCAAACTATGGAAATAGAAAAGGGTACAGTATCTGATTAGAACTTTTAAAACCTTCTCATTTTTCAGATGAGGAAACTGAGACCCAAAGGAATTAAAAAGCCTGCCCATTCCCAGGGAGTAAGAAATAGGATATAAGACGAGTTCTGCTTTTCCACCCATCCCAATCAAGCACCTTTTCTAGTATATCATTCCTTTGAATAAACATTTTGAATATACAAAAATACCAAAAACATAAGATATACCACTTTCTCCTCAGCAACTGACCCAAAAAGTGACTGGCATAAAACTAGAATCAAAAAATCATTAACTGTTTGTCATTGATCTATTGATACCACTACATTATGCTCTTTAAAAGGACCAATATGTGCAAAAGTATTTTAGCAGAATTCTGAGTTGCAGCAAAGAAATGCAAACCAAGGGGGTGCCCATATTTGAAGTATGGATGAACAAATTATGATCTATAAGGGTAATGAATAATTTCTGTAAGGAAATATGTGCTTGGGGCAGCTAGGAGGTGCAGTGGGTAGAGCACCAGCCCTGAAGTCAGGAGGACCTGAGTTTGAATCTGACCTCAAACACTTAACACTTCCTGGCTGTATGACCCTGGGCAAGTCACTTAACCCCAAATGGCTCAGCAAAAAAAAAAAAAAGGAAAAGGAAATATATGCTCTAAGAAATGGTGAAAGAAATAGATTAAGAGAAATTGAATGTGAATTGATACAATTAAGTGAACAGAACCCAGAGAACTATTTTATACAATGACCACAACACTGTAAAGGAAAATAACTTTGAAAGACTCAAATCCTGATTGTTTAAGATAAAACAATCATGACTCAAGAAGAATGATGTTTAAGTATACTTCCCACCTCTGGGCAGAGTGCTGATTTTCAAGAAGGATTGAGCAAAACACACATTTTGAAATGAGAACATATTTGTTTTGATTGACTACATTTATTTGTTGCTTGGGAAGGTTTGGGGTGGTAAACTGTAGGAAGGAAAGTGGGGGTTAGTAGTAGTAGTACAAAAAATTTTAAAGTATCAAAAAAAATTTTAAGTAGTAAAAGAATTTTTTAACAGAAAAGAGTAGACAAAGCAGAGTAGTATTGATAGTATCACATTAAACTTAATTTATACTTAAAAAAACTAATCTGTACATATTAGAATTTTGCGGTTCCTTATCCAATTCCCCTTTTCTGTTCTTCTTTGCATATGGAGATGTTCATATTTACTGATGTTTGTCAACTACATAATAAAAAAGGAAATTTAAAAAATAAAATAAAAAGTACCAATGCCATTAACTCAGTTTCAATATTTCTAAACTACTGTTAGGAAAAAAATTTGATTTGATCTTGAAGAGACAAATTAAACATGGTTCCTTTTGTAATTTTTTTTGCTAGTTTTTGAAAAGTTAAAATAACATGAAAAACTTTGCTTAGTAATTAGGAGGACCAACAACTAAGAATCTCTATCTGAAGGCACATGAATGAACAAAGTATTTTTAAGTGCAAAGTTCATATAATAGTACAATGACTATTAGACGCTACATGAAAGATCATAATTAAACTTGCCTTTCCCCTTACTTCAATGCAAGATTGGCAGAATCTGGTCTTAAAAAAATTTCATTCCTCAACCAAATTATGAATAGTCTCTATCCATAGAAGAAGACAAAACTGACAAAGAAAAAACACTGAAAAGGACTGCATATAAGGTAACAGGACCTTTCACCCAAGCTGCAAGGTAGAATGAGACAGTAATTTCATAGAGAAAATGCTGAGCACACACATTGAGTATCTATGTTAAGAAGTAGAGTTGATGCCAAAGCTTCCTGGAAAAGATATATATATGTATTTATGAGTTAACCCGGACTCTAGGAAGAGAGAGAGAAAGACTTTGGGTACTGCAGTTAGAGAAACTGGCTGGTTCATCAACATGTTCCTGATTGCTGGCTTGCTCCCCAGACTTTGGAAGCTTTCCTCAGAGTGAGATCAGAAAGAACCTCTCTTTTGAAAGAGAGCCCATCTCACTAATGAACTCCTTTATTCTTGTATATTTGCTCTTAAATTTTAAACTGCATAACTTCTCTGTTTGCTTAGATAAATCGATTTATTTACCTTGATATTTGTGATATCTTTTGTGTCAGTATGGGTTAGGAATTAGGCTGGTTAAATGTAAATTAAGGACTAGCAACTAGGGAAGGAGTATTTGTTCTGTACTATTCATACCTCTAGGCAAAAAATATATAAGGATTATATATACATATACATATATAAGGAATTGCAGTTCTCAGAAACTAGGGAAAATAGCATCCAGCCTCAAAGAACTCCTGAGTTGATATGTCTCTCTTCAACTCTAACCTTGAGAGTGCAGTCAGGTATATAAGCACTGCCTCAGGCTCTGAGGAAAGGATGATATACATATAAATACATAGAGAATAAATAAAGAGAAAGAGAGAAATTTATACTTATAAATATAAATACAAGTTATGAAGAGGAAATGCATTATGAAGAAGGTGGTTTTTGAACTGGCACATCTTGAGTTCTGCCAAATGGATTCAATCCTTAGCAACAAAAACAATAGCAGTACATACTTAAATATCACAATAAGGTTCACAAAGTGTTTTTTTCTTATAACCTATTTACAAATAAGGAATCTGAAGTACAGAGTGATTAAGTGATTTGTTGAGGGACATATAGCTAGTGAGTAGCAAAAGTAAGGCTCAAACTTAAGTCTTGTAATCCAAAGTCCAGTGTGTTTTTCCACTTTATAAACAGTGTTCCAAAAGCCATGGGCAATTTAAAGCTTTAATAGCTTAAATGGTTATTTTTAGCTGTTATTAAAGCTTCCTTAGCTTTGATTGCTTAAAAGGACACTAAGGCTTTTGAGACATCTTGTATAATGTTTCTCACTCCATTCAGGTCAATTACTTTCATAAAAATAAAAAATAGTCATTAATTTTATCTCAACCATAATCAGTCACCTCACAAATACTATAATAAGAATGAATGACACACTCCACCTACACAAAATCCAAGCAAATTTCCTATTAACAAAGTCATACATGAAGAATGTCCATGTTAATCCTATTCTTACAAAAACCCTATATTTGATCTTGTTTTCTTAAATAGGTAGTCAATAGATGCCATCTCCATTGTTCATTATTTTCTTTCATTAGTCCTTGAAAACTTGGCTTCTGTCCTCCCTATTCCCTAAGTTTATCTGTGACTTCTTCCAGTTCAAACTTAGTCTATTCCTAGTTTTCTTTCTTTTGTACCTCTGACAAGTCTGACAAAATGAACCAGTAGAATGTAAAATTCTTGTTTCTTTATACTTGCATCCTAAGCATTAGCACCTAGCACATTGTAGGTACATAAAAAATACCAGTGATTCACTGATTTTTTGATTGATCTTACCTCTTTCTCCCTCTGAGGCTGAGTTGCTGCCTATGTGAACTTCCACTATCACCTCTACACTTTTACTGTGTATGAAAAATATGAGACTTATACTTCTTGCTAAGATTGCTTCCTGAACAGAAGATAGTACATCCAACTCCCACAAACCTATTCCAGCAAAACCCTGAAGTTCTTACCGGAATTAATAATAATCATGAAATCCCCAATGAGAAATTACAGTAACTGACTTGTTCTATCCCAGAATAGCACAAAAAGTTAAGCAGAAGACAATGGGCAGTGGGAGGATGCTTCTTCAGCAAAGCCAGTGCAACTGGCTGAAAGGGACATCAGCAAGGCTCTGTGTCCATATGCTTCAAAGACAGAGAACTTCCCTGAGAAAACCCCCAAGGCACATTGTGAGCATGTGATAAATGATGTGAACTTAACTGGATACACAGAGTTAAATGCAAAAATCAAACTTAATGAGAAAAAAAAGTAGTTGGAGAAGTTTAAGAAGGAAACTAATACTAGGGAAGGAAGAGACTCAAGGAAAAAAAAATCCTACTCCTGAAGGGAAAATTAAAAGGACAAAATTTTATTTTCTAAAAATTTATTAGTTTTGACATTTACTTTAAAGATTTTTGATTTCCATTTTTTCTATCTCCCTCCCTCTCTCTTTCCCCTTCCCCAAGATATAGCAATCAATCTAATATACATGTACAATCATATTAAATGAATTTCCATGTCAGTCATGTTGTGAAGGAAGAAATAGAAGAAAAAGGAAAAACCACAAGAAAGGGGGGGAAAAAAAAGGAAAAAAATAGTTATGCTTCAATTTGCATTCAGACTCCATAGTTCTTTCTTTTAAGTCTTTTAGAATTGTCTTAGACCAATGACAGGGAAAGATAATGATAAATATTGGTGGGGATGTGGGAAAACTGGTTCACTAATGCATTGTTATCAGAGTTGTGAAATGATGGAATCATTCTAGAGAGCAATTATAGCCCAAAGGGCTATAAAACTGTGTATACTCTTTGATCCAGCAGTGTCCAACTGGGTCTGTATCCCCAAAACATCATAAAAGAGGGAAACAGACCCATATGTGCAAAAATATTTATAGCAGCCCTTTTTGTAGTGGTCAGGAACTGGAAACTGAGTAGATATTAGGGAATGGCTAAATAAGTTATGGTATATGAATATAATGAAATATTATTGTTCTATAAGAAATGATGAACAAGCTGATTGCAGAAAAGCCTAGAAAGACTTACAGGAATTGATGTTAAGTGATGTGGGCAGAACCAAGTGTATATTGTACACAGTAACTACAAGATTATGTGATGATCAACTGTGTTGAATTTGGCTCTTTTCAACAATGAGGTGATTCAAGGCAATTCCAATAAAACTACAGAGACTGAATGTGAATCAAAGCATAGTATTTTCATCTTTTTGTTGTTGTTGCCATGTTTGCTTCTTTATTCCTTTCTTTTTCATGTTTTTCCTCTTTGGATCTGATTTTACTTGTAGAGCATGATGAATATGGAAATATAGTTAGAAGGATTATACATGTTTAACCAATATTGGATTGTTTGCCATCTTGGAGATGTGGCAGGGGAGGGAGTAAAATTTGGAACAAAAGATTTTACAAGGTGAATTTTGAAAACTATCTTTTAATTTTTTGTTTTTATTTAGAAAAACAAAATACTATTTTTAAAAAGAATTGTATCATTGTATTGTTGAGAAGAGCAAAGTCTATCAAAGTTGATCATATGCACAATGTTGCTGCTACTGTGTACAATATAGGAGAAAAATTTTAAAAGAAAAAAAACTAAAATCTAAGTGAATATCTTAGACTGCCTTTTAGATGCTGGGGGAGTGTCTGCCAACTTGGATATATTAATGCAATGGAATATTGTTTTGTAAGGAACGAAGGAAATGATTCAGAGAATCCTGACAGTTGCTTTGTCAATAGACATTTATTGACTACCTACTGTCTGCTGGATACTGTACTACATACTGAGAAGCAAAGAAAGACAAGAGTCAGAGTTATTTGCAGGGGAGTAAGATTAGGTAGATAAACTGTAAGAAGACTAGAAAGAAAGGGAGCATATGGATTATGGAGGTGTTTGAATTTTATGTTTGATTTTGGAGGTGATAAAAAGCCACTCACTGGAGTTTGTTGAATTGAATAGTAATATGGTCAGATCTGAACTTTAAGAGAATCACTTTGATAAATGACTAAAAAAAGGAGAGAGACTTGTGGCAAACTAGCCAACCAGAACATTATTGCAACAGTGCAGGCATGAGAGGAGGAAATGATATAGATGAGATTAAAGATTTATGATAAAGGATATTACGCACCTCCTTCCTGACAGAAAAGTGATGGACATAAGATGAAGAAATATCCCTGGACACTAGAATTGTAGGGGTTTTTTTTTAACTATTATTTGTTAAGTGTTTGTTTGTTTTTTTAAATCTGTCTTTCAAGTTCTAATAAAGGAGAGGGGTGAGAGACAAGAATATTAACAATAATGATGATCTACTCCTCCAAAGAAGACCAAGGTTCACTTTAAAAATGCATAGAAGAAAAGAAAATTCAGAATGGTGCTCAGATAAATAGGACAGTTTTAAGGTAATATATAAAAAGTCATATATTTTATTTTTAATTAGATAATGGAGATATATATTATCATACATAATTCTGTTCTATCTGTGGTGGGCATGGAGATGCTTTTTTTGTGTGATAAATCCAGTATTTAAAAAAATTTATATAAATGAAAGAATACACCAAAAACCAAATAAAAATCCCCTAAATAATAAGGTTTTTCTCATTTTACACAATTTGATTAATCCTGCCCCTCTCTCTATCTGTATTCATGGAAGTTCTCCCATCAAATGACATTCTCCCTTCTTCACTAATCCATATCATTCCTTCCCTTAAACTCCTAACTTTAGGAATTAGGACTGAAAGGGACTTTAGCGATCGCCTATTTTAAACTTTTTTTTTTTTTTTTACAAATGAGAAAAGTGATGTCAAGAGAGGGAAAGTGACTATACCTTTCCAAAGTCTCATAAACCTTCATTCTTCTACTTAAGAATCTGAACTGGTTCCTTTCATAGGACTAATGGCAGGGTCAATGGCTTGGGAGTCAAAACCATGCAGCTAATGGTGCCATTGCATACAGAGCACTAGACTTGGAATCAGGAAGGTCTGAATTCAAAGCCAGCCTCAGACACTTATTTAAGTGTGACCCTGGCAAGTCTCTTGACTCTCTTTGCCTCAGTTTCCACAATTGTAAAATGGGTATAACAACAGCACCTACCTCTCAGGATGGTTGTAAGGACCAGAAAGGATATTTGTAAAATTCTTGGCACAGTGCCTGACACATAGTAAGTGCTATCTATATACAAGATGATTGCCTTCCTTTTCTATTCTCCTTACTACCTCTGAAACCCTGGCCAAGACAGTTAATACTACTAAAGTTCCACTAAAGCCTTTCTCAATTGCCTTATTATATAATAGAGAGAACCATGGAGTCTCGAAAACAAGCCCATTAAAACAAAAGCCAGGCCATCATTAAATTACCAGGCCAAGTAATGTAATCTGTATTTGTCACACAAGGGCATTCTACCTGAGTCTGCAAACTCTTCAGCAGGAGTTGGGTAATGTAAGATGACTTTTTCCACCAAAGCAACTCTCAAAAACCTTATACTAAGGCTCTGATTGCTATCTAATCATAAAGTGCCATAGAGTATCGAAGGAACTTTCTAATTCATCTTATCCAATCTCTATCAGTACAATATTCCTGACAAGTTATCAAACAATCTTTTCTTGAAAACCTCAAATGAGGGAGAACCTACTATTTCCCAAAACAATCCATTCCACTTTGGACAGTTCTGGGTTTTAGTATTTACTTATATCAAACCTAAATCAGCTTATCTGAAACTTCTATCCCTGTCCTTCTGTGTATACCTTCTGGCTCCAAGCAGAACAAGTCTAATGCTTCTTCCCCATGAGAGTACTTCAAAAATTGTAAGACCACTCTCATGTCCCCAGAGTCTTCTCTTGCCCTAAATAATCCTACTTCCTCCAACATATCACATAGAACATAACATAACATAACATAATGGGCAAGAATGCTCAGGGGACACAATTTTTAAAATTTGCATAGAATACACATATGCCTTGTCCTGGCATATTCTAGGAAATCAAAAACCTACAAGTTGCTTATTGACTCTGACATCCATAATAATAGAAATTGCAAGGTTTGATGGCCCTGATCAAGTTCAGAGCTTCCTTGAACTCCAGGCCTGGGTTAACTCCAAAACTCATCAAACCCTGTTGATCCAAAAGACTTTTGAGGAAGTAAGGTAAACAGACAAAAATCCAACTAGCATAGTGGGGGAAAAGGAGTTCTAAAGTAAGTATACCTTCCACTTAACCCATTTCCTGTATGTCCAAACTCTTTCTCAGCAGAATGACTCTATTTCCCCACCACCACCCAACTTCTGAGCAAACTGGAAGTTGTTGGTAGAACTAGTTGGAGCATTGCTTGATCTAACCATGGACTAGCCTAATTAGCCACTGAAAAGAGCTGCCCACTCTGGTTTTAAAGGTTGCCAATCTCTGTTTTAGAAGATACACAATGAGCTATAATTGTAATTAAAACTATAGCAGAGATGTTTAATTTTAGTTCTTTTCCATGGCAAATTAAACTTACACTTTGTAAATTATACAAGTTTATATAGTATTTTTTGTTTGCTTTAAGTACATAAAAAAGCAAGGCAAAATAAAAATAAACCACTGGCCATGTTTGAGGGTTGAGTTCTTTTGGTGTTCACTTAAGGGAAAAAAAAAATTCTATATTAAGGAAGCTTTGTGGGAACAGGGCAGACTATGGAAAATATCCCACATCCCTGGGTCCTAAGGAGAGCTAAAAAGCATAATGTCCTTGGTGGGCACATCAGACTCTTAAAGATTCTCTCTATCCCACGGAAACCAGAGGAATAGTCTAATTTTACCACACTGTATTTAGACAGTTTGAATTCATTTGAACAAGAAAGTTCCTAGAGTTTTCTGTCAATATTTAAATAGTACTTTTTTAAACTTGCCCTAGATACCAACTGTTTATCTAACACACAATTCCAAAGTTACCAAACAATGCTAACTTAAGAGGGACAATTAAAAGTCATATTTATCAAAAAGAAAAAAATTTATAATTACATTTCATCAACAATTTCACATCATTATATTTGTATTATTACTCCAATTCAGCAAAAATAAAGGTTACTTCAAATAGGACATATACTTCATAGTTAACTTTTGATCTATTATCAGCCAAAGAGTGAACATAGTTGTCAGTTGTTTCCCTATGTGGTGGATTATATATCAAACATCTGACTGCCAGATGTTACAACTTATATATTCTTTTTATTAACATGTCAAAATAGTGGTGCCAGAAAACTGACCTCTTCTGTAGTACAATTAAATTTAATAATTCTGGAAAACAATTTGGAACTATACTCCAAAATTCAGCAAATTATGCATTCTCTTTGGCTGAAAGATGTGCTCCAAAGATATATACCTCAAAGAGATCAAAAACAAAAAGAAGTATTCATATGTATAAAAATATATATGGCAACACTTTTTGTTGTAGCAAAGAATTGGAAATAGACTGCCCATCAACTGGAGAATGGCTGAACAATCGTGATGTAAGAATGTAATGAAACATTATTGCTCCATAAGAAATAATGAAAGGAATTAACTGATTCTGAGTATAATGAACAAAAAGAGGAAATATATTTAATAGTCACAACAGTGTAACGAAAAACAATTTTGAAAGCTTGGTTAACACTAGTCAGTGAAATAATTAATCATGACTTCAGAATATTGATGATAAGCATTCTTTCCAACTCTTGGAAGAGAAGAAATGGGCTCGAGATGCAGAACAAGTTTTTTCCTTTTCCATTTCCAAAAATGACTAATACAACACACTTACACACACACACACACACACACACACACACACACTCACACCACACACAGGCACGGGCATGTGCGCTCGCACGCAAAATCAGCTATTTGTTACCTGAATGTTGACCATCTGAGCCCATACATTTCATTCACAACCAATTTTCCTACTATTTCTCATTTAAGAATGACAGGCTATCTCCTCCATTATCTTGCTTCTTTTTTGTTGTAATCATTATTTTCAAAAGATTCTGGTTTTTCAGGTTTTTTCTGCAAATTTTCTTAGAAACCTATGAAATTCTCTGGGATTAGAGATTGAGAATAGGATGTAAATTCTTTGAGAACAGGTATTATTTCTTTGGGGGTAGCTAAATGGCACAATGAATAAAGAGCTAGTGTGGACTCAGGAGGACCTGAGTCCCAGACACTCACTAGTTGGGTGACCCGAGGTAAGGCAACTCTGTTTGCCTCAGTTTCCTCATCTGTAAAAGGAGTTGGAGAAAGACATAGCAAATTACTCAAGTATCTTTGCCAAGAAAACCCCAAATGGGGCCAAAAATAATTGGACACAACTGAATAACAATATTTCATTTAGCATGATTGTATCCCCTGTACCTAAACATGATGTTTAGCATATAGGATCACTAAATGTTTAATGAACAGGAAAAAAATCAATTAACAAAAATTTGTTAAAGATGTACACTGATTGGCACTAGAAATATAAAAATGAAAAACAGCTTATCCTTGCTTTTAAAATCCTTACATTCTACAAAAAAAGTACATGTACATAATTAATTTGTAATATAAGTGTTAATAAGTAAAAGCTTATTAAAGATTCAAGAACAGAAAAATCACTGTCACCTGGGGAGTTAAGGAGGAGTTAGTTGGTAACTTGGTTTTACTTTCTTTCACTATAACAAGCTGGTATTTTAAAAGTATTTCAATGCTTAAAAATCACTTTATTTGATCCTTACAGTAATTTTGTGAGACAAATATTTCAGGTATTATCCCCATTTTACAGGTGAGGAAACTGAGAAATGAAGTTAAATGGCAGGATTCAAATCTCAGTCTCCCAAATTCAAACTTTAGCAAGCATTCTAAGGTAAGGTTTTCAAGAGGTAGAGAAGATTGAAATCTAATTTGGTCATGGTAATAAAGGAGTGGACAGAGCAATATTAAAGAATGCTGAATAGTTCAGTTTTGCTAAAATGTAGCATACATGAAGGAGAATTAATAATAAATAAATAAATAAATAAACAAATAAATAAATAAATAAATAAATAAATGACTAAATAAGCAAATAAATAAATAAACAAATAAGTAAATAAGTAAATAAATAAATAAGTAAATAAATTAAAATGGAAAGGTAGAATAGAACCAAACCATGGCTTAGCTGAATGCCTGTCTAAGGAATGGAGACATTCAACAGGAAATAGAGATCTACAGGTTTTTGAGCAAGGAGTAATTTGACCAGAGTCACCAAAGTACATTAGGAGTATTATTCGGACAGCAGTTTGAAGGATATCCTGGAAAAAATGGGAGAAATTGGAATCATCACAAGAAATCTAATTTCTAACAAATTAAGAGAAAGCATTATAATGGCTACAGATTACATGATGAAAGAATTAAAATTTGTAAATCATGAAAATGTCCTAGAATACATTATTTTCTTGAGAGTAGCACTAAGGCTATTAAATATATTTAGTTAATATTATGAATAAATAATGGTTTAGAGAAAAAAAATTTATGGGGGATTTGGAGAATTAAGGAACCTTGGAAGGTATCTCATCCAATCAACTTCTTATAGCCAAGAAACAAAGGGAAAAAGCTCTAAAAGATTCATATATTTGCCAAAGGTTAGTAAGTGACTTTTGAAAAAAAATGAAAAGTGCTCAAAAGAATCAATGGATTCTTTTTTTTTTTTTTTTAATTCATTTTTCCAAATTATCCCCTCCCTCCCTCCACTCCCTCCCCCCCCCAATGGCAGGTAATCCCATACATTTTACATGTGTTACAATATAACCTAGATACAATATATGTGTGTAAATACCATTTTCTTGTTGCACATTAATTATTAGCTTCCGAAGGTATAAGTAACCTGGGTAGATAGACAGTAGTGCTAACAATTTACATTCGCTTCCCAGTGTTCCTTCTCTGGGTATAGTTATTTCTGTCCATCATTGATCAACTGGAAGTGAGTTGGATCTTCTTTATGTTTAAGATTTCCATTTAATGGATTCTTAAAAGATTTCAAAATGAAAAGCATAAATGCAAAGACTACTAGAAGTCATATATCATCATTATACCTTCTAGTATGTAGCAAGTCATAGTACCAGAAGGAATGTGTATCAGTTCTCCAAAAGTAAGATGCTAATGACCTATAAATCATAAATCTTAATTTTTTTATAAAAATAATATAATTTTTTTTAATTTTTCAAGCAACAAGTATTTTATCTGCTTCTTACATTAAGCTCCCAAAAGAGGAAATTTTTCAAAAAGCTGAAAAATCCTCATATCTTTCTAGTTAAGTAAAATAAATTTTCACATTAGCCCATGTCTAAAAATGAATCTCTTTTTACATTTTAGTTTTGTTACTTCTCTGTCAGGAAGCAAGTGGCCTGTTTCACTTTCATTCTTATTTATTTCTTCCTTTTCATTTTTCTTTATAATGTTGCTATTATTGTATGACTCAGTTCTGTCCATTTGGCTCTCCATCAGTTCATAAAGGTCTTCCCACTTTCTTCTGAAATTGTCTATTTCTTATGGCACAATAATATTCCATTCATATACCATAGTTTGCTTAGCCACCCCTAATAGAATAGCCTTTTAGTTTCCAATTTTTGGCTACCACAGAAAGAATTGCTATATTTTTGTATGTATAGATCTTTTTCCTTTTTCATTAATATCTCTGGAGTACAAGTATACTAGAGATATACTAGATATACAAAAGATGTGTACGGTTTATTAACTTCTAACCATTGTTCCAAACTGCTTTCCCAAACAGCTAAATCAATTTACAACTCCATCAACAATGCACAAGCCTCTTCAACATTTATCATTTTCCTTTTTTGTCATCTTTGCCAATCTGATAGAAGTAAAATTGAACTTCAAAATTGTTACAATTTATAAATTTCTTATAAAAATATATTTTATTGATATCTTTTGATTTTATATCACTTAGGTTTTCCTTGTATCCTTCCTGTTCTTTTTCCCCAGAGAGCCATCCCTGTAACAAAGTTTTTTTTTTTAAATAATAAGAGGAAGAAAAAAAATCAATAAAAACCAATCAACAAATGTTATATGCAGCATTCCACATCTGTGAACCATTCCCACCCATTTCATCAAAGGAACAGATGGATGAAAGTATAGGTATATTTTCATATCTGTTTTTAGGGTAGATCTTATTCTTTATAATTTCTCAACCTTCATTTTATACTGTGTAACAGCACAGTAATAATATTCTATTATATTCATGTACCGGAATTTGTTTAGCCATTCCCCTATCAATAGGCATCTATTTCACTTTTACTTTTTTGCTACCACAAAAAGTGCTGCTTTTTATCAATATATATGAGATATATGCCAAGTAGTAAAATCACAGAATAAAAGGGCATGGAGATCTGGGTTCATGTATTTTGCTCAATTCCAAACTGTTTTCCAGAATGGTTGGATCAATTCACAACTCCAACAACAATGCATTAGGGTGCCTATCTTTCTCTTTTTTGTAATATTATTTTATTTTTCCAAATAGTTTTCAATTTTCAATATCCACTTTTGCAAAAGTACCTATCTTTCCACAACTCCTTCACTATTGACTTTTCCCATCTTTTGTCATGTTTACCAATTTGCTAGATGTGTGATAAAATTACTTTCTCTTATCCTTTGTGATTTAAAATATTCTTTCTTTTTTCTTCTTCTTTCCCCCCCACCAGGCAATTGGGGTTAAGTGACTTGCCCAGGGTCACATAGCTAGTAAGTGTTAAGTATCTGAGGCTAGATTAGAACTCAGGTTCTCCTGACTTCAGGAGTGGTACTCTTTCCACTGTGCCACCTAGCTGCCCCTAAAACATTCTTTCAAATAGCTACTAGTTTGCAATTTTTTTGAGAAAAAGAAATTGTTCATATCTTTTAAATACTTCTCTGTTAAAGACACCTGTCTCAATTTTAAGGAAATAACTGTGAATGATTCAAGTGTCCTGAGACTAATCCTTTCTAGAGACTCTGCTGTCTTTGCTAGTTAAAAGCCAAGAGATTTTTTTCTTTGACTATGAATATTTGTTACATAAGTTTTATTTTAACTTTTTCAGAAGAAGAGGTAAGAGAGAAAAATTCTTATTCATTACAGAAAAATAATTTTTTAAAAATAACTGAGATGCATGAGAAAAGGAATATATAAACAGAGAAAGAGATGAGTTGGCATCAGATAAGTGAATGAAATAGGCTTTGGGCCCCCTCTCTTTTCTTCTCCATGCTATTTCACTTGATCGTATCAACTTCTGGAGAGCTAATTATCATCTCTGTTGATAATTCTCAGATCTGCTTATCCAGGGCTAATTAACCTCTTTTAATTTCCACACTCAAATCTCCAACTGATTACTAGATATCTTGAATGGGATGCCTTATAAACATCTTAAATTCAAAGTGTCTGGAACTCAACTTATTATCTTCCCACCTCCAAACCCTGTAGACTCATTTGAGAATACAAAATTACAAAACCTGCAACTTTACACTTCCAATAGAAAAAGATTTAGGATAAAAATACAGTGGTTGTATGAGACTAGGTTATTGGAAGCACTATAGAATGTTCCATATTCAACCTAGCTTCTTTCTTCCTTCCATTTAGTTGAAAGCCCAATTTATTCTCTATCTGTGTTAATACCAGTATATACCAATATTGAAATATATATAGCCAATTAATACATATATGTAATTAACATGCATATATTTAACTCAATATGTTGGCTTTCCTAAATTAGGAGAAGAGATAGTTCTATTATTTTATTATAATTAAAATTTAATTATATCAAATTAATAATTTAGATTAAATTTAAAACTTTTTATACAAATAAAACCAATGCTGCCAAGATTAAAATGGAAGCAGAAACTTGGGGGAAAAAAATTTTACATCCAAGGGCTCTGATAAAGACTTCATTTCTAAAATATATAGAGAATTGACTCAAATTTATAAGGATACAAACCATTTTCCAGTTGATAAATGGTCAAAGGATATGAACAGACTATTTTTAGTGAAAGAAATTAAAGCCATTTCTAATCATATGAAAAAAATGCTCTAAATCACTATTGATTAGAGAAATGAAAATTAAAACAACTCTGAGGTACCATTATATATCTCTGAGATTGGCTAAGATAACAGGAAAAGACAATGGTAAATGTTGGAGGGGACGTGGGGAAAATTGGAACCCTGATACATTGTTAGTAAAGTTCTGAACTGATCCCACCATTCTGGAGAGCAATTTGGAACTATGCCCTAAGTGCTATCAAACTGAGCATACCCTTTGTCCCAGCAGTGTCTCTACTGGGTCTTTAACCCAAAGAGATCTTAAAAAAGGGAAAAGAGCTCACGTGCAAAAATGTTTGTAGCAGCCCCCCCCCTTTTTTTTTTCTTGCAGTAGCAAGAAACTGGAAACTGATGTCCATCATTTGGAAATTGGCTAAATAAGTTCTGGTATATGATGGGAATGGAATATTATTGTTCTATAATAAATGATCAGCAGGATGATTTCAGAAAGACCTGAAGAGACTTACATAAACTGATCTTGAGTGAAGTAAGCAGAACCAAGAGAACATGGTACACAGCAATAACAAGATAATGTGATGATCAACTGTGATGAACTTGAGTCTTTTCAACAATGGGGTGATTCAGGCCAATTCCAATAGACTTGTGATGAAGACCAACATCTGCATTCAAAAAGACTACTATGGGGATTAAATGTGGATCACCTTATTATTTTTATCTTTTGTTGTTGTTGTTGTTTGCTTTTTTTCTCATTTTGTTTTCCTTTTTTGATTTGATTTTTCTTGTGCAGCATGATAAATGTGGGAATGTGTTTAGAAGAATTGCACATGTTTAATCTATATTGTATTACTTGATGTCAAAATAAGAGGGATAGAGAGAAAGGAGGAAGAAAAATTCACAACACAAGGTTTTGCAAGAGTGAATGTTGAAAACTATCTTTGCATGTATTTTAAAAATAAAAAGCTAAATCAAAATAAAGAAATATATTGCCTTTCCAACTACATGTCTCAATAATGGCTACATTTTTATCCATTTAGTTTTTCCTATTTGTATTAATTGGTAGATTTGTGAAATTATGGATCTCAGTGAAGAGCCCCTATAGCATTCTGAAGTATAATGCAATCACCATAGCATCACAAGAAAATAGGTATATCTGAAGCATTTCACCATCTCTAAGCAAACTCTTTCTTCCATTTGATCCTTTTAATGGACATCTTCCATGGTAGGGATATATAGCTTTGGTAAGCAAATATCCTGTTTATGCCTCATTTGATGTTTATAATAATCAAATAGCAACTGATCAGTTAATTATCTGTGATGTGATATTTAGTTTTTCTGTCATATCAAATTCTTCTTGATCCCATTTGGGATTTTCTTTGCAAAGTTGCTAGAGTGGGTTTGCCATTTCTATCTCCAAATCATTTTACAGATGAGAAAATTGAGGTAAATAGGGCTAAGTAACTTAAATTTAGGTTTTCCTAACTCCAGGTTTAACTCATACTAGTTAAAAAATTATCACTTCATTAGAGAAAAACAGGAAGAATTCAGGAAGGATTTATTAGGTAATATAGCATAGGTATGAGAGCCTCCTCAAAGAAAGAGAACCTTAAATTTAAACTTTATCAGTGCCTCTGGGAGTGTGAATAGTCAACAAGAGGTTCTTCTATTATATACCTCTATTCAACTGTGTGACTGTAAAAATATGGTTTCTATAGAAAATAATTTCTGACTGGAATACTAGTTTCATAATACATAGATTCAAAAAAGTTTTCAAAATATATAATATTTTCAATGTTATTTGTTAAAAAGTAAATATTCCTCATATATTATAGTTTGAATGTAATCACCTTTACCTTCACTAGCAATCATTTTCTGATCATTTTTTGTTTTAAAATTTTAAAATGGACTTTGCTTACAAATAAGTTTATTATCTCATATTCTGGTATTAAGCTTAAATATTTCATACAACCAAAACATGTTTGGATATTGGGGAAAAAGACAATTTATGCCTAAAAAACTAACACTGACAACTATGATAAATGAAACTTCCAAATGAGTGTAGCATTACCTCATAGCACTACCTTCGGGAAGAAATTTCTCCAGGATTCCACTATATGATCTTCTGGAAGCTGCCCTGACCTTATGAATAACATGCTAGTCCCTCCAAATCCTATGGGTCTGGGAGAGTAGAAGTCACACAAAAGGAGACTTTAAGCATCAAAATCTAATACATGGGAAAGGCAAGGAGATGGCAACCAACTTAAAAAAAAAAACAAAAAAACAAGTGTTAGGTTCTTACTAAGTGCTAATGAGATAATGAGAGATTAGATTCTTACTAAGTGCTAAGTCAGTACTTGACAATTCTCTAGTTCCGGCCAAGACTGGGAGTTTTACTTGTGAATTTCTGGGGAAGAGCTTGCATGCTTAGGAGGAGCAAGTTCATTGGTTGAAGTAATTTTTCCCAGAAGCCCTTGCATTATCCCATGCCCATTCTCTGTGAGGATAAAAGAGGGAAGTCACTTCTCTGGACCAGAGTTGATGGCAACTGCCTGGAGAAGTGATTTCCCTTCCTGCAGAGTGCTGCCTCAAGTCTGGTCTAGAGCAGAGACTCCCTTTTCCTCCAGAGCTGCCCTCTTTTATCCTCCCAGAGAACGGTATGGATAATGCAAGGGCTTCTGGGGAAAATTACTTCAACCAATGAACTTGCTCCTCCTAAACATGCCAGCTCTTCCCCAGAAATTCACAAGTAAAACTCCCAGTCTTGGCCGGAACTAGAGAATTGTCAAGTACTGACTTAGCACTAAAGTAAGAACCTAATATCTCATTATCTCATTAGTACTTAGTAAGAAGCTAACAAAACAATACATTTATTTTTTTCCCCTGAGGCTGGGGTTAAGTGACTAGCCCAGGGTCATGCAGAAAAAACAGAACATTTGAAAAGAGAAGCCAAGAAGAGTTCAGAGAGCAGAACAGAAGAGAGGTTGCCTTGGAAGTGTGAGAAGGGCTGCAGCACTGAGGTCACCAACTCCAGGCTCTAAAGAGAGAGGGGAGAAAGGAAATGTGTCTGAGTGGACCCTGTTTGCTGAAGCTCATCTAGAGCAAAGATTCTTAAAATGTGGATTGTAACTCCATAAGGTATCATGTAACTGAAGGTGGAGATCACAAAATTATGATTTATTATCAATAAATTTGATATTCATACCTATTGTATACCTATTTTGATTTGTTTATTTGTATACCTATTTTATATATCTATATACCCAGGATAAAAAGGGCTTGGGAATGGAAAAAATTTAAGAAGCCTTTATAGAGGACAGACCTAAGACAGTTATTTGTCCTTTTTCTGTGCCTTCTTACTTTTCCTTCTCTCTCTTTCCGGAGAACATTCCCAAAACTTATCTACATTTTTTTGGTTTACTTTTCTATTTATTTTGTCTGTTAAGTTTACTTATGATAACTGTGGTTAGCTACTATACCCTAAAATTAATCAAACCATTGCTCATTTGCAGTGCAATAAGGGAGTTGCAAAGACTAGAAAGAGGATGTTTTTAAATTGTAGCATTTTGCCAGTGATAAACTGGGGGCTCAGAGTTAAAGAAAAGGGATTAGTGATTCATTTTTACACTTTCCTGAAGCACAAGATTTATATGGTGGATATATCTCAAATCAATTGAGTCAGGCTAGAAGGTTATGATTAGTTGGCTAGTATTGGGAAGTAGGACCTTCAACATTTCCTTTCCATTATTTCTTATGGCCAAGTTGAAGGAAATCTTTGCCCAGAAGGACAAAGCTGACTTAGTGCTTAAAGAAATAGGCTGGCCCACATAAGAGAAGTACACAAGTATCACAAGAAGTGATATCTCTTTAGACATGGTGTGGAAACATCATTTATGTGGCTGTTCATGATCGTGTCTGTTTTAAAATGTAAAGGTGATGGGAAAACCTGCTCATTAATTAGGGGAACCTGAAAGATTAAGAAGGTAATAGCATATAGTATATAAAGTATCTGTATTTCTGAAAGGTGATATTCTACAATACTGTATTTCTTGGTGTTGCGCTTTTACTGGTCAAGTGTCTTCAATGCTAAAGACTCAGAAAAATGAAAGACTTTTCTTAAGCCAATTTTATGTCCTATGCAAGCATTTTCTATAACCTGTATAAACAGTACTTTGTAAAACTTGTTTGCACTTCAATAGTACATAGTGTTTTTAAATATATGTGTATTTTGGAGAATAGCCAAGAAACTACATGCATACTGTCCCAATTTGGCTTTTGCTCTAAATAAGCTCCGGCATGACATCATATAAGGTTTATGAGTCATATAGTCTAGTCACCTCATTTAATAGATGAAGATATTGAGACTCATAGGGATGAGATGGCTTGCCCAACATCACATAGTAACTGTAAAAGATAAGATTTTAACCTAGATCTTCTAACTCTAATGATCTCTTTCCACTATGGAAGGCAGAAACTTACTAGCTGAGTGACTCTGAACACGTCACTTAACTTCTGTTTGCCTTATTCTATTGGAGAAGGAAATAGCAAACTACTCTGGCATCTTTGCCAAGAAAAGCTCTTACAGAGTCACAAAGAGTTGAACACAACTGAACAACAAAAACTATATCATATTGTGTGCCATTAGAAACAATGTCCTCCTTAAAAGTTTTTTGACTGACATTGAAAGTATTCATCACCCCACACCTATCAGATTGGCTAATATGAGAGAAAATGAAAATGACAAATGTTGGAAAGAATATGGGAAAACTAAGACACTAATGCACTATTGGTAAAGTAGTATACTGATTCAGTCATTCAGCGGAACAATTTAGAATTGTGACCAAAGGGCTATAAAACCATGCATATCCTTTGACCAAGTAATACCACTACTAGGTCTGTAACCCAAAGAGATTAAAAAAAAAAAAAAAAAAGGAAAAGGGCCTATATGTCCCAAAACATTTATAGCAACTCTTTTAGTAGTGGCAAAGAATTGGAAATTGAGGGAATGTCCATCAATTGGGGAATGACTGAACAAATTGTTATTTATGACTGTGACAGAATACTATTGTGCTATAAGAAATGATGAGTAGGATACTTTCAGAAAAACCTGGAAAAACTTTTATGAACTGATGCAAAGTGAAATGAGAAGAATACTGTATACAGGCATAGCAATACTGTGTAATGATCAACTGTGAATAACTTAGCTATTCTCAATAGTACAATGATCCAAGACAATCCAAAGGATTTAGGGTGAAAATGCTTTCCATCTCCATTGAAGGAGCTGATAGAGACTGAAAGCAGATCAAAGCATACTTTTTCTTTCTTTATTTTATTTTTTGTGGGTTTTTTGTCTGTGTTTTCTTTCACAACATGACTAATATGGAAATATGTTTTGCATGATTGCACATACATAACAAATCAAATTCCTTACTTTCCTAAGAAAGGGGAAGAAGAGAAAACAGCGGAGAGAAGTTGGAACTCAAAAAAAAAAAAAGTTAAATGTTAAAAATTGTTTTTTTACAAGTAATTGTAAAAAAAATAAAATATTAAATTAAAAAATAAAGTAATCATCTATAAACAATCTAAGAATATATTGGTTTTAATGCTACTAAATAAAAACCTCTAAAGAAAAAGTGAAATTAGATGTCCTGAATAAAAAAAAAAGTATAGTTGGAAATATGAAAATAATATAAATTATAGTATATCCTCAATATATAATGAACTACTTCCAGAATGTTATGTTGGTCACAGTTATTTTCACTTGGTGTTTTGCATGTTATCTTAATTTAATTGTGCCTAACCTCTTGATAAATCAAAATCTTTTTTGGTATGTGGCCTAACTTCAAGGTTTCCTTTTAATACGTGAATGGTTCATTCAACTTTTCTTTTTCAATTTTCCATTTTTCCCTCTGTTTACAAAATAACTGATTCTAGTCCCATTTAACTCTCTTCAAGTTTATCTATACTGTCTTCTTAACTCATATATATGACTCAGTCAGTTCATTATTTAAGTACATCTTTTTTTAGTGTGCAAGGAACTATACAAAGTGCTAGGAAAGATACCAAGAGAATTAAGGCACTGATCCCAGCTCCCAATTAATTTTAGTCTAATAAAAGTATTAAGACACATACATAGATAAATATAATACAATATATCATATAAAATAATATAAATTTTTATGAGATTAAATGAAGGAAGGATCAATTCCAGCGAGGCTTTGGACTATAAGTAATAGATGAGGGGAAAGGGATCACGAGTATTCCAGGAGTTGGATACAGCTGTAAGCAAAGGCACAGAAATAGGAAAGCACATAACAAATAGGTTCAGGAGTTTGTGAGAAATCCAATTTGACTGGAACAGAGGATCCTAAAAGCAAAGATCTAAAACTGAAAGGGGCCTTAGAGGCCATTTAGTTCAACCATCTCATTTAAAAGTTGAAGAAACAAACCAAGGTCACATAGAAAATGTCAGAGATTGGATTTAAAACTATAAGGTATGTAGAGTCTTTAAGATCTAAGAAGTTTGAATTTTATTGAGTAGGCAATGAATGAATATTCAGTTTTCTCCAAATTTCTTTTAATAAGTCTTGCCATTCATTTGCTGAAGAATTTTTTTAAATTTTCCTATATATAATGTTAAATACTATTTTTGAATGTCACAAAATGTACAACTCTAAATAATCATTGCCTTAAAATGTTAAGGAAAACAGTTTATAAAATTTTTCAAAGTAATGTTACAGTCTTAGTATAGTCTGGAAGGTCTGTGTATATAAACTTGGCAAACATAAATGTGGCAAGTTAAATGACAAATAAAGTTAGCAAACTATGTAGCTCATAAAATACCTCCACTTGTGCTATAAAGCTTGCTTGACAGTATAACATGAGAAAAGAAAGAAGCATTTCAGGAAGAATAGACCTTCTGGAAAAATCTGGAGCTGCCTCAGTAGATGCCTATTCATCCAAAAGGAATTTTAAAAAAATATACAAATGTTTATTTTCAACTAAATAGAGAGATGTTTCTTTTCTAGCTGAGGAATATATTTTGCATAACACAATTATAGCAGAACATATCATTTTTTCATTTTTATGTCAAATAATATACTGTGTATATCAATATCACTATCTCAATGATAATTGTATTTATTAAATTGATGCCTATGTATGTTTATTTTTAAATTAATTATTAAACTATGGTTATTTATATTAATTTTATAAGAAATAATATTGATAGAGATAACTAAGATCTATAGATTATTTTTACAAAGTAGTTCACATAATAAAGCCTCAATTGATCCTTATTACAACTGTGTAAGGTAAGTAGAACAAGTATTTTTGTCCCCATTTTAAACAATGAAACTGATGCTCAGTGGTAAAGTAGCTTGGTCGGTTGGTCAACAGCAAAGTGGGGCTTTAAACTCAAACCTTTTGATGATCTTTCTATCTTCATTTATATCTATATCTAACTATCTATTATACTTTTATACTATATATCTATCTATTATATTCTATTGCACACTATTAATAACTTCATATAAAACCTTCATTCCAAAACATGGAGACTAAAAAATGTAAGACTTTGGCTGTTACTAAGATTTTGCAAAAGTGTATAGTGTTTTCTGTTAAATCCATCAATTTCAATAACTAATTCCTAATTCAATATCCATGATTTTTATTTCATAATTAATAGTCATTAAAAACTCTGTCCCAATGCCTAAATACAAAGGGGGCCCTAGGCTCCCAAATGCTATCCCAGAAGATTTTGAGCAACCAAAACTTTATCACAAAAGCCAAGAACAAAATTTTGGTATTTTACTCATATGATAATGATAATGATGATGATGATAATGATGATGATGATGATAGCAGCTAACAGTTATTTAACCTTCTAGAATTTACCAAGCACTTTATTTACATTATGTTACTTTTCAGTTCCAAATTTTCTCCCTCTCTCCAGACTTTCCTGCACCAATAAAAAGGCAAGAAATTGACATCTATTATACATATGCAATTATATATAACATATTTCTGCACTAAAAAATCAAGAAAAAGGGGCAGCTAGGTGGCGCAGTGGTTAGAGCACCAGCCCTGAACTCAGGAGGACCAGAGTTCAAATTTGATCTCAGACACTTAACACTTCCTAGCTATGTGACCCTGGGCAAGTCACTTAACCCCAGCCTCAGAAAAAGGGAAAAAAAACAAAAAAACAAAAAAAAAAACCAAAAAAAAACAAAAACAAGAAAAATAAAGGAAAAAACCCTTCAGTTTGCTCTCTTGAGTCTATCAGTTCTCTATCTAAAACTAGATAGCATCTTACATCATCTGTCCTTTGGAGTTGTGGTGAAGGATTATTGTATTGATGAGTTATTTAAATCTTTCACAAATTGAGACCTGGGAAAGACCCTTAGCTGCTGAAAAAGACCATAGTATCCCATTGCATCTAGAGCAGTAACCAATCTTGACTATGGCTTGTCATTGGAATCCAATGACTCTGGAGGAGAGTGTGGTTGGTGGTTTTGTATATCTCTGTTTCTTTTAAATCCAATTCATTTGCAAATCAAGACATCACCTTGCTAAAGTTATAGATCTGCTTTGAGAATGAAGGACAAATATTGTCTTTAATTATTTAAATTTTTTTTCTATCTCTTCCTGCTGGATTTTGTTGGCATTGATGATCTGTGTGGATTTATTTTATATTCTACAATTCTACTAATGTCATTGTTTCAACTAAGTTTTTATTGATTCTTTAAGTAAAGCACATATCATCTGCAGAAAGTGATTGTTACCTATGCTTACTCCTTTAATTTCTTTTTTTTTGCTTTAGTACAATGGCCATATTTTATGATAGTCATTAATCTTTGATACTCATATGCAAAGTTATTTATTCATTTATATATATATATATATATATATATATATATATATATATATACATATATATATATATATATATATATATATATATATATATCTACTTACTAGATGTCCTAATCCTTATCAGACTAGAACTTGCAAATCTTAAAAGAATATGGAGAAGAAGAGTAGGCATAGAGCAGGACTGTTGATTACCTAAGAGTAATACCATAAAAAATCAGATACAAGGACTCACAAGGTAACAACCTGGCCTTTTATTGAGGAAACACAGTTAAATGAGTCCACTTAATAGCCCCCAAGGTAATATTAAATTGTGAGAGTAATAATAGCTCATATTTATGGAATATTTTGTGGTCCAAATAATACTTTTCTTACAACAAACTGAAAAGGTAGGTAATGTTAAGTAATGGTTCTACATTATAGAAGAGAAAATTAAGCTCCAGAGAGGTAAAGTGACTTGCCCACCATTGAATAGTTAGTAAATGCTATGTAGGCATGGCATGTAAATCATGCCTTCTCACTTATTGTACATTGAGGACTTTCCTTCAAAGAATTATCTATGATTTTCATGATGATATACCTGAGCCATCAAGAAAAGGTAAAATTGTATTCAGTGTTATCTCTATAATAAATTTTAGAAATATTTCTATTAATGGATGAACAAGTTGTGAGATAAAATTGTAATAGAATACTACTATGCTATAAAAATGACAAGCAGGATGAATTCAGAAAAACCTGGAAAAACTTACATGAATGGATGGATGCAAGGTGAAAAGGACATTGCACATAGTAACAACAATATTGTATGATGATCAATTGTGAATGACTTTGATATTCTCAGCAATACAATAACCCAAGATAATTCTAAAGAACTCAATGACAAAAAATGTTCTTTCTCCTCCACAAAAAGACCTGGGTGAACTCTGAATGCAAATCAAAGCAATTATTTTTTACTTTATTTTTGTCTTGAGTATTTGATTATTGTTGGGTTTTTTTTTTTGTTTGTGTTTTCTTTCACAAGATGACTAATAAGGAAATATGTTTTGCATGACTGTACATAAATCTATATCAAATTGCTTATTGTCCCAAGGAAGGAGGGAATTTGGAACTCAAAATTTTTTAAAATGTTAAAAATTGTTTTTACAAGTAACTATGGAATAAATATTATTTTTTAGAAAGAGAAAAAAGGAAATATTTCCATCTCAACATGGCTGTAACAAAGTTTTGGGGCTTAAGCCTAATTGTAAAACTTGATTTTCTTAGGGTTCCAAATAGCTGAAGCTTTATTGAAATTGAGTCATCAAATAATATTAATCAATCAATAAGAATTTGTTGAAAAGCTACCAAGTATTTGGTATTATACTTGCCCTGGAGGTATAAAAACAACAGCTACCAAATGAACTTAAGCATCACAATCTGCTACTTGAAGCAGCCCCTATTGGGAAATAAAAGAAAAACAAGACCTTAGAACTTAAAAGTTGAGTTCAGCAAGAAGTAAACTGAAGTAAAACAAAGAACAAGAATAAGCCTGCTAAGAAATAGCCTATTAAGAAAACAAATTTTTGAAAAAAATAGATAACTTATGCCTTTATTTAAACAATCTATGTAAATAGCTACTGAATCACAAATGTCAAGTTTCGATACTCTAAATATCATCTTAGTTCATACTGAAGATAAAGGTTTTTGAGTACTATTTTTGAATACTATTAAGTATTTTTCCATGTCTGGTTATTTTCAAACAACTAGTTATTCTTTCTCCTGGTTTTCCAATAGCTAATATCTTTCTCATTCATGAAGAAAATTTAATGATTAAAAAAAAAGTAGGCTCAATTCCACTCACATGTAAATGAATTAATTTCCAAGATTATTAACAAAAAATGTATTTTACATATTTTATTATTTCCCTTATTGCATTCTAGGGACTCTCAAAGAAGGTTTGAATATGATTAAAATAATTAGATAATGATAAGAATGCTTTAGTGGCAGGTCATTATTAACATTAACAAGTTAGTTAATATAATTCTTATTAACATAATGTTAGTTAATATAATCAACTTTCTTTCTGTAGATATGCACAAAGATGTGTCAGGCTAAGACATCACATTCTAAGAAGAATGAATATAGTTGCATATATGGTAAATGTTTAATAAGCAATTGTCCTAAAATAAAAATATAGGCAGGACATACTTTTAAGCTTGATCTACATCATTACCATTTTCTCCATCACTTTTCAGCCTAGAAAATAAACACAACAATAAATCAAACCTTGATTTGTATAGTTTACCTATTTCTAAAGTGTAACTACTTACACTGAAAATTTAATGATTAGCAGTGACTAGCCTATATAAGTTGATTCTAGCATATCCCTGAATGAATAGTATAAGGTTCAGAATCAGGATAAGATGAATTGTGTTTAGAATGCAAAGAAGTTTACTTGGCTGAAGTAAGAAACAAGACCTAGTGACTAAGGAATTGCCCCATAGAGCTTCCTTATCATGAGTAAGTCCAGTTAAGGACTCCCCTATCTCCTCAGTGTGTTCTGTCTTTCTCTTTAAGTTCCTTGATAGTAGGACTGTCTTGTTTTCTTGTTTTTGTAAACTCAGAACTTAGCAGGTGCCTGGAACATAGTAAGCACTTAATAAATGTTTTCTTTTTCTAAGAATGAAGATACAAAAGTAAAAACAAAAAAACCCTAAAACGAATTCCTGTCTATTGTGGGATGATGCTACATGCAAATCAGTTAAATATATGATAATCTGAGAAGGAAGTATTTTCTAACAACCAGGGGTATCAGGGAAGGTTTCCAATAAAAAGGCACTAAGTTCAAAGAAGTGCTAACCTGAATTGGCAAGGAAAATTCCCTCATCCAAGAATTGCCAAGGTCACCCTAATGAGAAAAAATTGTTTCTGACAAATATTCTTGTAACAGATATTCTCATATCTACCGCTCAAAGTGATGGGATGAAATGGGATATTTACAGTACTTTCCTTTAGAATCAGTTCATTAAATTCCACTTTGACAAATATTATTTTCCTACAATATTACAATTGGATAGTTCCACCATTCTAATTATGAAACTTAAGAGCTGATTTTCTTCCTGCTCATTTTAAATACGCTCTGTTGTTTCAGTTGCTATGCGTAACAGATCTGCTGAACTAGATTTTATTTAAGAGGATTAATTTCCATTTTCCTAAAAATAATAACCAAACAACAAAATAATTGTCTTCTAACTAGTCTGTTTCTAGTATCTTCCTTCTCTAGCATGTCTCTTTCCTCTCTCAGCCTGAATAATCTTCCTAAGTCATAGTTTTGATCAAATCACTGTCCTCAAAAATCAGCAGTAGCTGCCCCATCACCCAGAACAGAAGTCAGCAAACTACAGCCTGCAAGTCCACCAAAATATGCCTTATAGGCTAAGATTACTTTTTACATTTTCAAATGGCTGGAAGAAAAAAAATCAAAATAAGGATATGATTTCTTGACATATAAAAATTATATGAAATTCAGATTTTAGTGAACATTAAAAAAAATCTATTGGAAACCAGCCATACTCATTCATTAATGAACATATGGTGACTGCTTTCACACCACAACACCAGAGCTGAGTAGTTATGACAGGGTTCCCACTACTGGTCAGGGTACTACAAATGATTACCAGTACCTTCAAAATAATAAAAGTGGGCCTTGAATGTTATACCCTTAAGACACATGTGGCTTTCTTTATTGTTGAATTAGTTTGCAAAGGATTATATTTATCAAACAATGACAATATAACCTTGTTAAAAGTATACAATACACACTGACACAACCCAGACTAGCACTCATCACAATATTTTCAACTCACAGAAAAGTAACTGTCAAAAAAATTACAAAATTTAAAATGTAACATCTTTTCAAAGCAGAATTTCTCAGCAAAAACTAAAAAATGGAATGAGATTGTCATGGAAGTTAGGCTTCTGAGTGGCTCGTTTGCTAGTCAAGCAAGGAAATCTGTTTGCCAGTGATGAATTGATTGAATCACTGAATTAATTAATTTGATTATAGTAGTCAAAGAAATATGACCTGAGAAAAGAAACTTATTTTGCACTATTAGTCTTTTAGCTCAGTTAAAATCATATACTCATGAAGAGATATCAGTATTTGGCAGTACTTATTTATGTGAAAATACATTTTCAAAGAAGAAAAAAGTTCATTACAGATTAGCATGACCAGATGCTAATTTGCACATTTGCAATCATTTTAAGGATAGGAAAATTTAACTTTGGATATCAATTGCACAAAATATTACCCTCCCCCCAGAACAAATTCCATTCATCTCATTAGTACACCTGTATTTTTAAAATGTACTCAATTAGATTACTATATTTAAATTTTTCAACAATATTTACGGAAATTTGCTTTTCTTCTTGTCATATAATTATCTATAAAATATCCTCAATTTTGCTTCTTAGCTCAGAAAGCCTAAAATATTTATCATCTAGTTCTTTACACAAAAATTTTGTCTACCCAGAGCTAGAGAACAACATGAAAATTCCTTATCCTGGCTTTTAAGGGCTTCCACAATCTATCTCCAGCATATCCTTTTAAGTTACCCTCTCTTCTATACGCTTTAAATTCCAGCCAAACTCAGTGTACCAGTCACCATTACTCATCCTATCTTTCCTCATGTCTCTGTGACTTTGCTCACCGCCTTTATATGGGATGGCCTTCCTGACCTTTTTCTATCTCTGCCTGTTGAAATCTTTCTCTTCCTTCAAGGTTCAAACTAAATCTCCAGGAATTTCTTTGATTCCCCCACATAAGAAGCAATCTTTTCTTCTTCAGATTTCTCATAACACTTTGGTTCCTTTGAATTTATCTCCTATACTAATATGTATCACAGTTATCTATGTATATCATACTTCATCTACTAAACTCCAGAATTTAAATGTGTTCAAGGCAGTGACAGTGTTCTATTTCATCTTTGTAAAATCAATTTATCATAATTACAAGGAGGTTCAAAAAGAAACAAAGAAATGTGATGAATATATCATATACTTTAAAAACAAAACCCAACAAGCCACATGTTCATAACAGAAATTTGCTATTTCATGTACAGTTCTTTTTCTCTTCTTATTTGTGGGTGAAATTGCACATATTTGTTGGTGCTTAGCAACCAACTTAGCAAAAAGAAAAAAAAAGTAATTATCAAAAAAAAATTAGCATTTAAGCTTTTTTTTATTATATCTTCAGCTACTGTTGGATTTTTTTTTATTTCGAAAACCACAAATATCCACATACTATAAGGATATTCAGATATTCAGAAGAATCTGAAGTCCAGTACAACTAGAACACTAAAACGTTAGGTATGCACAATTATAAAATGGACATCTACTAAAGTGAGGACTTTAATATTGTAATTGTATCAAAATCTCAATAAAGGAACTATCTCCACCAAGTGACGTGGGTAAGTCCCAGGGAATCACTTGAAATGCTTTAAGGGTCTTATCCGGGATCACACAGCTAGTGTTAGAGATGGGATTTAAACCCAATTCTTCCTAACTAAATCCAGCATTGTGTCCACTACATTACTGCCTCAATACTAAATTAAGTAACATCATGAAATCTCCCAGAAAGAAGTTAATCTCTTAGAATCCAGAAATATAAAACTACTTATAACCCCTAAGTTCTTCTGGGAACTAAAAGAAAAACAAAACTATTTAAATTATTCCAGCTGAATTCACTGAGATGTTTAAAAGACACAAAGTCCAAATAATACATTCTTTCCCTAATAGATTTTGAAGCTTTAGCCATATGCTATTATTTATATTGTCATTCCTCTGTTCAAAATCCTTCAATGAATCCCTATTTGTCTTTTTGGCAGAGTCCAAACTTCTCAGTCTAGCACTCAAGGTCTTCCCTCTACATGATAATGGAGTCTTATCTTATACTGTTCACCTCTTCCCAAGCTTCAGCCAAACTATACATTCCCTGTGCTCCTTTCAAGGTTTTCTAACATCATGAATATAAAATGATCACACACCATTCTCTAGAATTCCCTCCTCCTATTTCCCAATCCCAACATGGACTACTAAAATCCTGTATATTTTTCAAGCCTCAGGTTCCCTCCTCAATGAAATTTTTCCTGCCCTCTTCCCATCCTCCAACTCAGTTGGAAAGGAACTTTACTACCTAAGACCCCACCTAGTAGTTTCATATCACCTTCCTTAAACATTTATCATATAATTACTAATATGATAATTAAACCATGAAAGAAGGTACAATATCTAATTTTTATATTTCCATCAAATCCTAGGATCATATTCTGAACACGATACGTGCTGTTTACAGCTGAACTGAATTTAGTCCACATTCAGGTATAGAATTTCAACAAGATTTCTTAATAATACTCCTTAGAAAAATTTCATTGTCATTACTTTAATCTTTTAGGGATAAAATTCCCATACTGCATGATATCTGTATCTAACCTCTTCAAGATTAGCACAAAGTACGATTTTCCCTCTTGTACTTAAGGTCAGTTTCTAAGGCAATGCAATTTTCATATACAAAAGAGCTGTGCATTTGTATGATTCATAGGAACATAAGTTTAGAGTTGGAAGGGACTTCTGAGATCATTTAATCCAACTCATTCATTTCACAAAATTGAGGCACAGAAAGGCTAAGCAACTTACCCAATGACACATAGTAAGAAAATGTCAAAAACAAAATTTGAATCTAGGTCTTCCTGGGCTCATGTTTAGTATTCTATCCACAATAGGCTCTGTGACCTCTACTCTGCAAATATTGAAGCATGAAGAAAATATTCCTGTTATCTTTTATTATAGTTTTCATTCACTTCTTCACTGACTTAATTAATAGGATAAGAAAATCTTTTGCAAAATTAGTCTTTGAGTGTCTTAACAATATAGCTTGCAATTTTTAGTTATTTAACTATATGGTGTCATGTTGTTGCTGGCTACTAGGGATGAAACCTGGACCTATATTCCACAAACCAACAATTTTTACCAAGTCAGGGTCTCACTAAAGGCTGAGTCATAGTAAAGGAATGTTGGGATTAAGCACAGGCTTTCTGACAAGAAAAATCTAGAGAATTACCAGGACACTGAAAATAAAGCTGGACATGGATAGATTAGTTCCTTATGGAGATACAGAAGGTAGAAAATCAGGGAATGAATCTGCATGCATCTTATTAATGGAGATAATATTTAAATTTAACAAAGTTTCAAGGACACAGGATTAACCTGCAAAAAATTATCTGCATTCTAATTTACTGGCCAAGACCAAGAAAAATTCATTAAAAAGAAACACTATTTAAAATAGCAACAAAAACCATCAGAATTACTTATATAGAGACAATAATAAAATAATATCACCTCAAATAAAGAAAAAGTCAAAATAAGTAGAAGATATTTAATATTCATGGACAAATGGAACTAAGAGAGTGAAAGTAACAACACTTCCCAAAATAAATGTATGTATTTAATATTAATAGCAATAAAAGAAAGTAAAACCATTCAAGGACATGCTAAAGTAAAAAAAAAAAAAAAAAATTCTGATGAAAGTTGTATTTCATTCCCAGTATTTAAAATGTGTTACAAAGAAATTATTATCAGGATTGTAAAAAAAAAAAAATAGAAAACTGAAAACTAGATCATTAGACTAGAATAGAGATACCAAACATATGTATGTATATAGATATAGATATAGATATAGATATATATAATGGTTTGATAGACTCCTACAAAATAAAAACAGGAAAAGATTTGATATTTAGTAAATGTATTTGGCAAAACATTTAGAAATGGATGGGAAATGGACTTAGTCCATTATTTTATAATATATACCTTAGTGAATTTAAAATAGATGATAGGCTTAAACATTAAAAATGAAAGAAATGGAAATAATATATATAGGAATTGTGATTTGCTCTATTAAATAGGGAGATATAATCAACTATAGTACAACAAATAATTTCCATACAGCAAAAAGCAGAATTAAAAGAAAAAGAAAAAATAGATTGGAAAAAATATTACAGCAAATGTTACCTCAAATACATGAGGAACTATTAAAAATCAAAAAAGATAACCCCCATTTCAGCATGAATAAATGGTCAAAATGTCATTTATCTTTTTAGGATAAATTATATTGATTGTTTTATATCACCTAAATTTCCCTCTGTATGCCTCTTTCAAATTTTTTTAAAGAAAAAAAAAAAAAAGAAAAGAAAATCAGCAAAACTGACCAGTACATTTTTTAAAAATCTGACAATATATGCCATGTTCCAAACTCATGTATTCCACACTTCTACAAAAGAGTGAAGAAAGGTATCACTTCAAAACTTTTCTTTGCAGTCAAGGTCTATGTTAATTTTACAATATTTATTATTACTTTAAACAGTCAATTTTCAAAAGATAATACACAAATCTTTAATAATCATTTGAAAAAAAAGTTTAACCTGCCTAATAATCATATATGAAATACAATGGCTGAAATTCACCACAGCTATCAAAGCAGGAAAGAAAAAAAAATTTCAATGCGGGTAGAATTATGGTAAAACAAGTACGCTCATTCATTGCCAGTACAGTTGCAAACTTATACAGTTTGAAGATAGGGGAAACAAATTCTAGAAGTACACAATAAAAGGTACAACAATAACCATACCCAATGACTCAATAATTTCATTGCTAGAAATATTCTTGTGTTACTAGTGTGAAAAGGGGGAAAAGGGGAGAGGATATTTGTTCTAATATCTTCACAGTAGCATTATTTAAAAAAAAAAAAAATTGGAAGAAATCCAAAATTAAATCCAACAAATTTTTGTTTCTAGATTATATTTACATAATTGGCAAATATAAGAAATATATTAAAAATCTGGAAATATCTTTATGAAATAATGTGAAATAAAACTAGAAAAGGAATATATAAAGACCATACATGCAAATGAGAATGAATAAAGAAATAAAGAATCCTGATGGAGACTTTTAAAAGGTGAAACTAAAAAATGATGACAGCTTATATACCAAAATTATTTACTTAAATATATATGGTTACAAATAATTTTAATTAATTGTATGGTGTTTGCTATTTTAATAATAAATCACAAATAAATATCTTTAAAAGCCTGTCTTATTGATGGAAACATTCTCCAAATACTGCTTTTTGTGGATAACATTACATTAACTATACTAATCTCTGGAACAATACAAAATAACACTTAGGGGTAGTGGTGTGGGGAATAAGAAAAGGCTTTATTTAAAAAAAAAAAAAAAAAAAAAAAAGGAACCTAAACTTAGTATGAATTCTGAGGATAGGAAAAAAAAAAGAGTATATTGCAGGCATCAAGAGCATTTTCTATGAAAACAAAGAGGCAGGAGATTATTTTACCTTCTTTATTGTGTAGAAAACATGGGTTTGCTGTTGTTATTGTTGTCTTTAACTACACAGCTGTAGTCAATGGGTATAATATTCTTTTGGTTCACTCTACATTGTTTCATATGTCTTACCACATTTCTTTCAATTCAGCAATTTGTCATTTCTTATAATGTAATAACATTTCATTCAATTTAAATTCAGTATTTTAAACTATTCACTTAACTGATATCTGGTTGTCTATCATGCCTGGAATTCTCTCCCTCTTCATATCCATCTCTTAACTTCCCTAAAGTCACAGCTAAAATCCCACCTTCCACAAGAAATCTCTCCCCATTCCTCTCAATGCTATAGTCTTCCCCTTAAGATCAACTCCCATTTATCAACGTATTTTGTAGGTACATATTTGTTTGCATGTTGTCTCCTCTTTTAGATTGCAAACTCCTGGAGGACAGGAACTGTTTTCGCCTTTTTTTGTATTCCCAAGTTTTAATATCATGCTTGGAAACACATGGTTAATACTTAAAAAGCTTGCTGACTGATATGGAGCTTGCTTTGTGCCAATAATTCCATTGAATGACATGGACAATAATGTTTTAAGCCACAAAGGAGATCATCTGCAACAGCCTCTTAAATTGCCTTCCTACTTTTAATCTCCCTCTAATTTCAATCTATTCTATACATTGCTATTACATTTCTTTCTACAATACTGATTTCAGCATAACTCCTGCTCAAAAATCCCTAACTTCTATTTAGCATTCAATATTGTCCATACTTGGACTCTATTTATCCAGTCTTATTAATAGCAGTCTTTGATACAAATTCACCTCAACAGCTATACAGTTCTCCTAACCCTGAACACATTGTACTTTATCCCAATTATAAATTTTTGCTTATAATTCCCTCCCCCAACAATCTTTACACATCCTGGAAAATGGTCGGTTGTTTCCACCTATTTTTATAAAGTCCATTCATGTCTCACTAGCAAGGTTTTTGCTGACCATGTCAGGCCACAATGATCTCTTCTTTAAATTCTCATGTCATATATACTATCTATATCAGTCATTTAATACTTAATTGCATACAGTACATTGAAACTTGTTTTTCGTGTATAAATTTTATCTCCCCAACTACACGAAAAACTTGGGAGGAAACAGGTTTCTTTTGAATTGTTTTCAGACCCTATATAACATTTCATATTTATTAGGTGCTCAATATATATACTGCGTAAGTGAACTAATGAATGAATAATTTAGTGTTAATTGTGTTTTAAATGCCAGGCTAAGGTGTTTGTATGTTATGTTAAAGGCATGTAGGAGAGACTGACAAATTTTGAGTAGGAAGTATATGACATGATCAGATTTATATCTGATATATATCAATTATCTGATATGAATATCAATTAGGCAACTTTGGAGGTCATTTTGGAGAGGTAAAAACTGAAAGCTGGGTACTAACTGGGATGCTACCATAATAGTCCCAACCAAAAAGTAATGAAGCTGTGACCTATGAAAGAGGCCAGGTGAGTAAAGAAGGAGGTAAAATTAAGAAATGTGGTAGAGATGGAATCATTAAGATTTAACAACTGCTTTGGACAGTTAAATAGATAGAGTTAAAGACATCTCAAATGGGTGATAGAAAATATAATAATGCCATCAACACAACTATTCTGAGATTTGTAATAACACAGCATTTCAGATAGAATGCCTGTAATGAAAAGCCTGATTTTTGTGCTAGGCTTCTTCTTTCTATACAACCTCTCAAATGAAACATAGCACAATCTTTTCCTCTTATTTAATTCTGCAATCAACTCAATGTTCATCTGCAGCCAAGCAAGCATATGCCTTGATTATTCCATGATTATTCAAAATATATCACCCCAACAATCAATATGAGAAAAACCAAATAGATAAAAAATACTTACTGGAGAGATTATGATATTCGATTGGTTAAGAACTGTACCTAATTTTCATTATGTGTGCGATAAATTGAGTATCAACAAATGAGCAAGTATGGATAGGTTACATGTGATATTTATTCCAAATCTCCTTATATTATCTTTCTCCTTACATTATCTTTTTTGGTTTCTGTAAATCAAATACTTGTCAATTTTCCCATCACTATTTAAGGTACCACTACATTCTAGTCAAGTAGGTTCACAACCTCAGTATGATGATGCACTCCCCATTCTTCATTATCCCACAAATCCAATTAGTTTATCAGACCTCATTTCTAATGAAATAGCATCTCTTAACTAGAGTCCTTTGCTCTGCTTACTAATCCCCTCTTTAATGGGGGCTCTCATAGTCTCTTGCCCTTATTACAATGACATCCTAATTAGTTACTCCATTCTACCCCACCAGCCAGTAGCCAAAGTGACTGTCTTAAAACACATGTTTAACCATGTCATTTTGCTACTCTATCAACTCCAATGCCTTCTAATTCACTCTAAGGTCAAATATTATTTCATCTTTATCTCATTCTTTTAAAAATTTTTCCATGTTGTAAGTTTTATAATTAGTAATACATACATATGATTTTGAAATAAGTAAATACACACATATTGAGGATAAATATGCTCAAAAAAATTTATTAACAGGGTACACAATCAAAAACAGTTTGGAGAGCATTGGACTAGAGCACTAAACTATCAAAATAGCCTTCCAAGGACTCTCCCTGCCTCTACTTCCCACAAACAAAAATTCTAATCCAATATGGTCTAGATATCACTAATAAGTTAATGTTATTAAAATATATTTCTCGCAGGATACAAAATAAATCCACATAAATCCTCAGCATTTTTATACATTAACAACACAATCCAACAGCAAGAGATACAAAGAGAAATTCCATTCAAAATAACGGTCGATAGTATAAAATATTTGGGAATATATCTACCAAAGGAGAGTCAGGAATTATATGAGCAAAATTACAAAACACTTGCCACAAAAATAAAGTCAGATTTAAATAATTGGAAAGACATTCAGTGCTCTTGGATAAGCTGAGCAAATATAATTAAGATGACAATACTCCCTAAACTAATCTATTTATTTAGTGCTATACCAATCAGACTTCCAAGAAACTATTTTAATGACCTAGAAAAAATAACAACAGAATTCATATGGAACAACAAAAGGTTGAGAATTTCAAGGGAAGTAATGAAAAAAAAATTAAGTGAAGGTGGTCTAGCTGTACCTGATCTAGAACTGTATTATAAAGCAACAGTCACCAAAACCATTTGGTATTGGCTAAGAAATAGACTAGTTGATCAGTGGCATAGGTTAGGTTCACAGGGCAAGATAGTGAATAAAAATAGCAATCTAGTGTTTGACAAACCCAAAAATCCCAAATTTTGGGATAAGAATTCATTATTTGACAAAAACTGCTGGGAAAACTGGAAATTGGTATGGCAGAAACCGGGCATGGACCCACATTTAATACCACATACTAAGATTAGATCAAAATGGGTCCAAGATTTAGCTATAAAGAACGAAATCATAAATAAATTGGAGGAACATGGGATGGTTTACCTCTCAGACTTGTGGAGGAGAAAGGAGTTTGTGTCCAAGAGAGAACTAGAGACCATTATTGATCACAAAATAGAAAATTTTGATTACACCAAATTAAAAAGTTTATGCACAAACAAAACTAATGCAAACAAGATTAGAAGGGAAGTAACAAATTGGGAAAACATTTTTACAGTTAAAGGTTCTGATAAAGGCCTCATCTCCAAAATATACAGAAAATTGACTCTAATTTATAAGAAATCAAGCCATTCTCCAATTGATAAAAGGTCAAAGGATATGAACAGACAATTTTCAGATGATGAAATTAAAACTATTTCCACTCATATGAAAGAGTGTTCCAAATCACTATTGATCAGAGAAATGCAAATTAAGACAACTCTGAGATATCATTACACACCTGTCAGATTGGCTAAGATGACAGGAACAAATAACGATGAATGTTGGAGGGGCTGTGGGAAAACTGGGACACTGATGCATTGTTGGTGGAGTTGTGAAAGAATCCAACCATTCTGGAGAGCAATCTGGAATTATGCCCAAAAAGTTATCAAAATGTGCATACCCTTTGACCCAGCCATACTACTACTGGGCTTATATCCCAAGGAAATACTAAAGAAGGGAAAGGGACCTGTATGTGCCAAAATATTTGTGGCAGCCCTTTTCATAGTGGCTAGAAGCTGGAAGATGAATGGATGTCCATCAATTGGAGAATGTTTGGGTAAATTATGGTATATGAATGTTATGGAATATTATTGTTCTGTAAGAAATGACCAACAGGAGAAATACAGAGAGGCTTGGAGAGACTTACATCAACTAGTGCTAAGTGAAATGAGCAGAACCAGAAGATCATTATACACTTCAACAATGATACTGTATGAGGATGTATTCTGATGGAAGTGGATATCTTCAACATAGAGAAGAGCTAATCCAATTCCAATTGATTAATGATGGACAGAATCAGCTACATCCAGAAAAGGAACACTGGGAAATGAGTGTAAACTGTTATTTTTACCTTCTGAATCCAATTCTTCCTGCAACAAGAAATTCGGTTCTACACACATATATTGTATCTAGAATATATTGTAATATATTTAACATGTATAAGACTGCCTGCCATCTGGGGGAGGGGGTTGGGGGAGGAAGGGAAAAAATCTGAATAGAAGTAAGTGCAAGGGATAATGTTGTAAAAAAATTACCCATGCATATGTACTGTCAAAAAAAAAGTTATAATTATAAAATAAAATAAAAATTAAATTAAAAAATATATATAATATATATTTCTCATCAACTAACTTTCATCAAGTAACTCATCAAATACATCAAGTAATTAAAAACAAAAACAACCAAAAAACCACTTTCACAACAAAAATTCTGCTCCAATTTGATCTAAATATCACTAAGAAGTTAATGTTCCAAAAATACATTTCTCATCAACTAACTTCCATCAAGTAACTTCTCATCAAGTAGCTTATCAAGTAACTAAAAACAAAAACAACAAAAAACCACTTTTAGCAACTGACTTACAATTCCTACTGAAAGCTACTATAAGCTTAGCTTGATAGGCAAGACTCTCCACAATCTAGTTATCTAACTTATCTTTCTAGCTTACATTCCACATTACTCCTCCTCAAATATTCCACACTCTACTTAAATTGAATGATTAACCATTCTCTAGATTTAGAGTACAACTAGGTATTAGTTTCAGATAGAAAAATCGCCCTAAGGTGGGCAATTTAGAAAACTGACAGTACTTGTATGCAATAGAATGCAATGTTACTAAACCCTAAAAATTACAATATATTATTCTGTTATACCTTCAAAGGAAGAATGGGGGAGGAGGAAAAGTTTGGTGAGAGCTGTAAAAAGAGCAGCTTTTCCTAGGCTTCCAAACAAAAGCCACTGCCAAGTGTGGACACTGATATACCACCTATACCCTACCCTACTATGGGCATCTATCCAAACACCTAATCTCATTATTGTATGTCTGTGGAACCTGGACAATAAACTAGTGACAAGCCAAGAAACTGAATTGCTTAAATTTGAATTATCTTAGGAAGATTCTGAAGATCACTTGGCAAGATAAAATACCAAACACTGAATGAAATCCTTTCTCAAACTAAACCGTCAAGCATTCACACTTTGCTATAAAGGGTGCAACGCAGCGGGGATGACCACACTGTTGGAATGTCAAACATAAATGTGTCGCCAAAAAGCCCATTTTATGGAAAACCCACACAGGGCAAGAGCTCACATAGTGTTAAGAAAACAAAAGGATACAAGGATACTCTCAAAGTCTCAAGAACTTTAGAATTGGTTGTGCAACATGGAAATCTCTGGCACAGGACTGGTCAGCATGGCGTGTCCTTGTCAGAGAAAGTGCTGTGCTCTATAAGCAAAACAGAATGGAAGTAGCTCAAAAGAAATAGAAGATGACTGAGAGGGCAACTGTTCTTGTGCAGCTACTATCATGAAATGAGGGACTAGGGGGTCACTGATCATAGGAAGTCTTAATCACATCTCAAAAATTTCAAGCAACCTGACTAAAATAATGCTGGCCTGGGTAGTCAGAAGATCTATGGTCTAGTTTCTGCTCTAACATTAAATTCTGAGATCTTTGTTTCATTCTCTGAAAAATAAGGAGGTTAGTCAAAGTTTTCTCCAAAATCCTTTCCAATTCTAACTGCCTCTAAGTCTATGGAATTTGGGTATCATTTTTGCCCTTTTTTGATCTTGCACCTTAATTGAACTTCAATTTCAGTAGGAGTTGAATGAACAAGTCATTTCCTTACTTTGGAGCCAACATAACTAGATAATCCCTAATCTCCTTTCCAACTCTGAACTTTATGTCCTGATATGTTGAAGAGTTGCCATCTTCTACCAGATATGAAAAGCAGTCTTTTCTTTTCTAAAAGTTGCCAATCCACATGTACCATCCAATAAAAAAAAAAAAAGCTAAATGCATTTTATTACATGAAAGTTGCCTGTAACTTCACATTTTTATCTTAAATTTAATCAATAGTAATTGTGTGTCTCAAATGATTTAAAATAACTTACATTTCAGACTAGTCACTGAAAAAAAATTAATAAAGCTAAGCTACCAAATAAAATTAATTTGTATAAATAAAGCACTATAAGATACATTTATGTTTTTGTATAGTCCAAATTTAACAGATCATTTATAACATAAAGAACAAACTTCAATGAACATTAGAAGCTAAAACACATGGAAATGGAATGCATTTTACAAAGTTAGCTATTAAAAGCTATAAACCATATTACAAATGTAGTGAGAGTATGAAGTCCTAAGATGGTGGCAATATAGAATACAGATGTCAGAGGCTTTGTTACTGGAAGATATATACAATAAAAACAGAAATGTGAGCTATGAAAGAAGGTAAGGACTACACCTTCTTCCTTCAGCTTTTGTTCTAGCTTAACTTTTTTTATCTTGCAAATGAAGAGGATCTTTGGGCAAAACTGAAATTCTCTCTCCATCCAACTCAAAGTTCCTCTGAGTTTGTTTTGGGAGGCAGCATACTCAATTAGGATCTGAAGAGCACACCATCTTTATTAAGGAATAAAGCAAGAATTACAAGGAATGCCTAACTCTAAATCAGATAGTCTTTTGCAACCACAGACTTCAAATCAGCATCAGACACAGACAGTCAAAAGAATAGACTTAATTTTACTGTGGGAGCTCTGGCTTGCTTTATGGCTGCCTCAACTAAGTTTGGTGGCTCATAATCTCAGTTACAAACTAAAGAGCTGTCAGCATTGCCTTGACAGGAAGAGGTTTTATAATTGCAAATTGGTTGATAGCTGAAAAGCAGCTAAAATTACTTTGAAACATTGAAATACAGAAGGATGAAAGCTTGATGAGCACAACTACTGCATACACCCAGAGGAGAAAATGCACCAAGTCAAGATATAACCTGAAGAAAGCAGAACATGGCCAAAAAACAGCAGAAAATATTGTGACTTCCAAATTTTATCAATAGTATTTATGTTGGAGGTGTGAACTATCTCATCATGGATAACCTCTACATGTGTGAGTTTGTAGTATATGTCCCTTGGCACATATTCCCTGGTCACAGTTTTCTCTTATGAAAGTAACCAGGTGCCCTAGTCAAATGTGGTAATCTATAAGGCAGTATGTATTGAGAGAAATGAGGGATTTTTAATTATTATTTTAGTTGCTATGCTATTTGATTTTCTTCTGAATCAATATGTTCTCTAGTTCCACATTGGTGGGAGCCATAAGCTACGTTTTTGAATGGATCTTGCCCCACAGAGTTCCTCAAGTCTGATATAGCTTTTTTAGGGGTTAACAGGAAATAAGTGATGAATCTTGGATTAATACCCCAAAAAGCAATGCTTTGCTTTTGTTATGGTTTCCTTAATGCTTAGGATAACACAGAGTAAAAACTTATAAATACATACTTACTGAATAAATGAATGAGAAAAGTTACATTAAATTCTAGTCCCATGTTGAATCATGTCATCAACAAAGTAGGTTCTCAAAAGCCTTGCTGACCCAAGCTGAAAAGCTTTTGCATCTATGGGTTCAGCAAACAGAAACACTATCTGTTAATTGAAAATCAGTAAGACTAAATTCTTAAGAGGCTTTCACTGAAAGATTGATCACCAGATGATGAATTTTTATACTCTTAGCAATTTATGAAATCACCTATATTAAGATTTTAAAATACTTTTGATCTGCTTTAGGGGAGTAAGTACTTGCACTGATAAAATTCTGCATCTTTTAAAGCATGTGAAGGAGAAAAAAGTTACAAATTATTTTACCACAAAGTGTTTTCCTTCAGTTGTTACTTCAATGATATGTGGTATACCTAAGTAATAAGCATTCATTTTTTTCTTCTCTCTCAACAAGATTTGAAACAAATTCAATATAATTTCCAAACCACTCAAGCACAATTAAATCACGCCATCTATGATCATCATATAACACAAACTGAAGCATTGAAGTAAAAGCAATTACTTTTTGTAGTACAAAGGCTTATACAACTACAACAGGAGAAATCCAGGACAATCATTTGTAATTGTCCCAAATTTCCATCAAATCCTGATTATACTTTAGAAACATATCAAAGAATAACAAAAAGAATAAAATCTTTTTAAGAATAAGAGGAGATAAGTCAAAATTAATACAAAGGATTTTATTGAGGATCCTGGACAATAGGTAACAAAATATAGATGATACCTTATAATATACCCAAAAGGTTTTTTTAGCATTTATGAAAAAAAGAACTTAGGTACCTGTACTTTGGTACAATTATTTCTTCAATGTTTGAAGAACATACAACTGCTTCTATAAGAGCTATTTAAATGTGTTAATGTATAAGTATGCATTTACATGAAAATAATATAAGCTTTTGGAGGGAATGGGAGGACACATTTTTCAAAATTAACACAGTCTTCCTATTTTATGCAAGATTAATGAGTTTCCATTCCATTTATATTATTACTACCCTTGATTAGTCCCTTGTCATCTTTTTCAAGGACTATTATAATAACCTCTTAATTTGTCTTACTACTTCTATATATTCTATATATTTGTCTAATATACTAATATACAGCTACCAAAATCATATACTCAGCTCCAGGTCTGAGCATGTCACTTCCCTACCTCTGAAATAAGATAAAGTCCTGTCATTCAAGATTCTCATAATCTAACTCCTACCTTTCAAGTCTTATTTCCTATTAATTCCCTTATGTAACTGTGTTCCAACCAGAATGGAATGTTTAACTGTTTTATAAACTTAACATTTCATTTTCACCTCCATAATACACATAAGCCATTCCCTAAGCTGACAATGCACTCCTTCCACTTTTCATGTTTATGAAAAACTTTATCTTCCTTAAGGCTCCAGTCATGTATCACCTCAGGGAAGCCTTTCAAATTACTAATACTCTATCCCTCCTTGAATTATCTTGTATTTATTAATCTATGTTCATGTTGTGTTTTTCCCCCCAGGTAAAAAGTAAGCTCCTTATAAGTAGATTCTATGATTTAGGTTTCTCTTTGTCTTTTCTTTTTTCTTTTTTTCTTTCTTTCTTTTTTTTTTTTTTTTTAATCTGCTCTCATCACAATGCTTGCACGTAGTAGGAACTTAAGAAATGTAAATCAAATTGAATAATTCATACTTATATATAATACTTTACATCTTATAAAACACTTCCTTCACAACAACCCAAAGAAGTAGGGAGATAATACATGCATTATTCCCACTTTACAGATAAGGAAATTGAAGCCCAGTAAGTCAAAGTGACTTGCCTTTGGTTAGTAAGAAGTAGAAAAACCAGGACTGAAGACCAGGCTAAGTCTGATGTTCTTTCTACAACACCATTCAGAATACCATTACCTCCCAAGCCACATGAAAAGAATCTTGGACAAATGAAGCCAACAGGTACATAACTGTAAATAAATTAGATGGTTTCATAGAATTTTTCCTAATTTTTTTCCTTTTTTATCTTTTGTGTTTCTTCCACCTAATATAATTCCCTTTCTTCTCCTTCATATAAACACCAAATCCAGTAAACCTTCTCCTAGACAGTTTTCATAGCTAAATTCTAATTTTTAAAAAAGTCCTACAGTCAAATATAAAGTTGCTTTGACTTTGGTGGCAACCACAAAATGTGTTTTGACAATTAGGATCAGCAGCAAGACAAATAATTTCCAGGTACCTACCCAGAGTTCTTTGTCTTAATCTCCAACCTCAACTTAGTATATATGTGTTCTGACTCAGTCACATCTAGAGGTCAGAGAAGATATACTTCAAGATGTTGAAGTGGTAAGCTTTCAGGTGGGATCCCAACCTCTCATCAGCTGGCAGAAAATATAGATGTAGATATTGAACTGAGTGCTAATAGGGGGAAAGGGGAAGAAGGAAGAAGTGTCTCTCTGAATATTGGATATTAGGCAGTAATGGATAATAAATGAAAGAAAATATTTCAAATCAATAAAATTTGTTATAAAGATAATAAAAAGACATAGCTGCTTCCCTTAAGAGCTTATTGTCTAATAGTGGACATAAGACATGTGTGTAAATAATATAAAGCAGAATGCAATAACCCTAAACAAGAGAACTCCTAAAATATTATTTTTAAATGTGAGAAAAATTTCAGCCAAGCATAGCACAACAAACTCCAGGTTATGACTATTCAGAAGTAATTCACATTTATAGTAATACTTAATTTACAGTGCAATTTCCTCACAAAACTTTAAAAACCTTTAGTGTAGATAGTACAGTTATTATTAGTCCCATTTTAGGGATGAGGAGGTTCAGAGAGGACAGATGACTCATTTATAGCTACAAACCCAATAGACTGCAGAGCTAAGAACTTTGGCTGCCAATCACATGGGCAAGGAACTTCTAGGTCCAGGTAGACACTGACCATCCAAAAGCATTCAATTTATGGGCAGACCCTGAGTGACATATTCATCCTCAAAGCATACTGTTCCAACAATCAGAACTTGGCTCAGAATTGAAGCTATCAGCTGACACATCACCACATGGCTGAAATTAGAGAACCTATATTTCTAGTCTCAGGCAAGAGACAGTTGATTACTGAAGCTAAGGGAGATCCCAGGGACCCTGGACTCCTGACTTTAGACCTATTTTTGTGGGGATAATTCTTCTCACATTCATCTTTCAGGTAACAGAGAAAAAGTGTCATTATAGTAGCTAATAGGGATTTCTACCCAGACATAAGCAGACAGTCCTCTATCCTCATTCCTCTACCTACCTAAAACTTATCTGTAAAATCTGGTTTAAATGTCTTTGTAAGTCAGCTGTATCTCTTTACAAATATTTTGCTATTCATTGCTGCTATTGGGATTATATCCCAAAGAAATACTAAAGAGCGGAAAGGGACCTGTATGTGCCAAAATGTTTGTGGCAGCTCTTTTTGTTGTAGCTAGAAACTGCAAGTTGAATGGATGCCCATCAATTGGAGAATGGTTGGGTAAATTATGGTATATGAAGGTTATGGAATATTATTGCTCTGTAAGAAATGACCAGCAGGATGAATACAGAGAGGCTTGGAGAGACTTACATCAACTGATGCTGAGTGAAATGAATAGAACCAGAAGATCGCTGTACACTTCAATGTTTTATGAAGATGTATTCTGATGGAAGTGGATATCTTCAACATAAAGAAGATCCAACTCACTTCCAGTTGATCAATGATGGACAGAAATAACTACACCCAGAGAAGGAACACTGGGAGGTGAATGTAAATTGTTAGCATTACTGTCTATCTACCCAGGTTACTTATACCTTCAGAATCTAATACTTAATGTGCAACAAGAAAATGGTATTTGCACACATATATTGTATCTAGGTTATATTGTAACACATGTAAAATGTATGGGATTGCCTGTCATGGGAGGAGGGAGTGGAGGGAGGGGGGGGATAATTTGGAAAAATGAATGTAAGGGATAATATTGTAAAAAAAAAATTACTCATGCATATATACTGTGGGGAAAAAAATCTAAATAAAAACAAAACAAAACAAAAAATATTTTGCTATTTCTCCTCCACTAAGTCAATCTGGCCTTTTCCCACCCTAATTATTTCATCTTAATGAGGTTTTGCTATGGTTGATAGCACTTTAAAAACTATAACACTTATTTACAATTTATGATATTCTCAAAGAAATTTATTACCTCTGACTCTGAGACAGAACCTGAAATTTAATATTGCAAATCATAAAATCTTAGATTCAGGGCCAGTTGCTCATCTTTATTTAAACCTCTGTTCTTTCTTGGGTTAACTTAATTGTTTTCAAAGTTATAAAAATGACAGAGCTTATCTTACTTTAAAAAAGAATTTGTTGGTTATTTTTCAGTGACTTTAAGAAGACATTGATAGCAAGAAATCTTGGGAAATTTAGCAAAAACCAATTTCATTTTCTTGAATCTTCTATATGTTAATCTCTTTTCAAGTAGAACAAGAGTTCTTAACATGAGGTATTCAAGGTCTGTGTAGAGCTTTTGGAGGGAAGGTATGAACTTGTCCTTTGTGACTATATTTTGTAATGCATTTAAAAACATGATTCTCAGAAGGAATCTACAAGCTTCATCAGACTGTCTTCTCTTATGAGTTTAAACCAACGAGAGCCTTAGTTTTGTTTCTATATTATCTGAGAACAGGAAACAAGATGTTTTCTGAGTTGCATCAACTACATTTAAATCCTATTCTGCAAAGGAAAAATCAACAAGTCTAGAATCACATGGCCCTTTGTCTTTGTCCTTTGGCCCAAGGAAATGCTAAACTATTACAACTGCCTCCTACTAGGATTCCAAGCTCCCCTACAATATAGGTTTAGCAAGACTGCTCAAACATTCTCTTCTTCGGGTCACTTCATCCCATCACCCCATATTAAAGTTCTAGGGTGTTTTCTCATTGCCATTTGGAGCAAATTCAAAATTCTTACAGCAATGCACTTTAAATCACTTCAGGGCTTAATGGTGGAAAAAGCATTGAAGCTGGAAGACCCGAGCTACAATTTCTACCAGTCCTCTCTGTGTCTGTTTTTCTATATTTCAATTCCATCTTCTAGAAAATGAGCATAACAAACAATACTTGTACTACCTTCCTTATAAGATTGTTAAAAGAAAAGTTATATTTTTTTGAGGCAATACTATATAATAGAAAGAACACTGAACTAGGTAGGAAACCCACATTTGATGAATCCTAGATCTGCCACGTATTAGCCATGACTGTGGACAAGTTGTTCCATTTTTCTATATCTGTTTCCTCATCTGACAAATGGGAAAACATTACCTGCATTAACTACTTTATAATGTTCCTGTGAGGAAAACTTTCTATAAATTGAAAAAGAGTTAAATAGCTATGTAATGACTTTATAATGTCTGTTGGAGACTAGGAAGTGACACTCCATTACCAGAGTACAGCATAGGGTAGCAAAGAAGAGAAGGAGGGGAGGGAAAAGGGAAAGAGGGAAGAAAGGAAATGGAGGGAGGAGAGAGGAGGAGGAGGGAAGTATTACATGGATATATTTCTATATATCCTACATTACTCTTCCAATCAACATCATTTCACAATAATATCATTAACACTTGATGACCAACCACACTATGTCATAAAACTCCACTAGAGCATCTAGCATTCAACTAACAAAAACTTGACACATTTTATCATTGTTTCTACAGAATAAAATACCCTCTCTTAATACTGTTTTACTTGTGTTTTCAGAAAACTACATTGTCTATAGTGAATATGTTGTCCTAACAACTAATTTTTTTTGTACTAGACATAACAATCTTGTAACATAAATTAAACACCTTATAAAGAAGCGAATGCTCTGAACATATTTATACATTATTGTTTAGTTATGTCTCACTCTTTATGATCCCCTGAACCATTCTGTCCATGGAATTTTCTTGGCACAGATATCTGGAGTGGCCTGCCATTTCCTTTGACAGCAGATTAAGATAAACAGAATTAAGTACTTTGCCCAGGGTCACATAGCCAATAAGTATTTGAGATCAGCTTTGAATTCAGGTCTTCCCAACTCGAGGCTTAGCAATATGTTCATGGAGTCACCTAGCTGCCTCCTATATTTATATAGTCCCTACTCTAAAAACGTAAGTTCATGAATATGTTTTAAAATGTTCAAAATATACCATCAAAGAATTTGCTCGAACTTCATACTTCAATTCTCATTTTAAAGGGAATAAGGAAATCTGTTGTATCCTACACCAAATAAAACGTCATAGAATAAAAAGATTGAGATTGCCCCCAGAGGGTTTAGAGGAATTTGCGAGAAGCCCACAAAAGCATGAATTGAAGACAAAGAAAAACTTGCTTATTTCAGTTTGCCGGAGAATAGATAAATGAAAAAATAGCAGTTTAAAAATAATTGGAAAAAAACTAAGGTCAAAGACAATGGACAATGTTGGTATCAAATTATTAAAAACAAAACAAACAAAAAAACACTTTTCTTTCGTCTCTGTTAATAATCTAAAAACCACAAGAGTAGCATGCACTATACAATCAACTCTCCTATGTGAACTTGCTTAACTGTTTTCAGGGAATGTACTTTCTAGGGAATTTCTTGGGATGTTTATTGAGTAATTTCTTGTCATAGAATAAAATTTATCAATAAATTTTAAAAGAAAAGAAATACTTAACCTTCCAAGTTTACAGTGTTTAAGGTTAAAAAAAATACATGTTTTTGTCTGCTCTAAGAGCCTCATTCTAAAAAGTGAAATTGATATTTCAATATAAAAGATTTAACACCCTATTCAAGATGAATTCCAACTATTGAAGGACTCCAGTTTCTAAATACACTATAATCACTCTTATTTTTTAAATGACACAATTGTCAATTGTAGTTACTTGTACTGTATGCTGACCTGACACACTTTATTTAATCTGCTGCACCCTTTTTCCATTCCCAAAAACCTGTCAAACAATACAAGCCACATGCAAAAGTGAGAAGCTGGGGTAATGCTCTTCAACCTTACTTTGCCTGTGCTCTGCAGAGTGAAGAAGACATCAAACTATCAAGCATAAAGGTTCTGAGGTTAGCAAAAAGCATTTCAGTGAACTACAAAGTACAGTTTCATATTTTCAGTGAATTCAGTTTTTTTTTAATTATTTATCTCCAGTACCTTAGTATTTAAATTTACCATAGTAAACTTGGAGGCAGGAAAATGTCAAGGATTAAACAATTATCTTTTTGTCAGGGAATAGAATTATAAAAGTGCCAATGGACTTGGATGAGTCCCCACACAATCATATATGTCAGTGCCAAAAGAGACTTTAAAGATCACTGAAGTGCAACCATACCACAAAACATAATTATTATATGAATGGAAGGTTTTACAACTAATTTTTTAAAACACTATACTTCCCCATGTATGTATACTTCTTAAATAGGATTCTCCTAATTAAGATTTTGGTTTAAAAAAAAAAAAAAAAAAACAAGTTTAGAAATGTGACAGATAAATTAAATTGTTGATTCTTGGCACAATTTTTGTGATATTCTTCATTCCCTAACCTGTTCAAATCCATGCTTTATACTGCAAAATGATGCCAAATAAAAGCAATTCAACAAAAATATAGCATACTAATGCTATACAGACCTTTACTTAAGGCTAACAATAATTAAAAAGGTTTGTGATTTTGGTAGACTAAATAAAAGTCTTAAAATTCTTTAAAAAAAAAAAAAAGAAAAAAGAAAAGCTAGAATCTATATTCAGTTAATAATAGCTTGAATTTGTATTAAACTGTTCAAAATGTTTTCATATATTATTTGATCCCTATTATAAATAACCCTGCAGGAAGTTAAGCATGTGATATCTCCATTTTGCAGATGAGGAAACTGAGGCCCAAAGGAGATGTATAACTTTCAAACATTTTCAAGAAACTAAAAGACAATCTTTCTGATATGACTGGCAAGCAATTGGGGAACAAAATATTTTACAAAATGAAGTTAAATGGTAAGTTTCTCCTTGTGGTTTTTTTTTCTTATAGTAAATTTCAAAAGTTCTTAATTATGTTGAATAATATCTTCCAACCTACCTACCACATCAGTTTAAAAAGTTATAGAGAAATTAAAAAGTTACGTATACTTTAAAATCATCCTTCTCTCTGAAAGTCTCACCTGTATCAGGACACTATTATTGATACCTAAAATCACAAGAGCAAAAATCAAATTGATTTTAAGGTCCTGATAATTAAAATCATACTAGGACAATTAATCAGCCACAGGGAATGGAAAGACAGAAATACACATACCTTTCAACTGGTCAGCAACAACGCTCTGGCCAACTCGTTCAATAACTTTCCCATCCTCCATTTCATAACGATCATCTAAATATTTTGCTGTAGCCTCCGAAATATGAACCTTGCCAGCCACACCCAGCTGTTCCATAAGATTGGCTAAGTTCACATCATTTGACCACACGTCAAATTTAAACCTCCTCATGCCCAGAATGCCACATAAAACTGTCCCAGTGTGAACCCCAACTCGCATGTTCACCATTTCTTTCTTCTCCTGGCAGAACTGTTCGATGGCTTTAATCATGCCCAAACCCATTTCGATACAGCAATAGGCATGATCTGCTCTGGGTTCTGGACATCCCGCTACACAATAATAGCAGTCACCCAGAGTACTTATTTTCTCACATTTTGTATCTTCACATAAACGGTCAAAACGACCAAATAAATCATTCAGGAGACCCACCAGGGCATGGGCAGACTTGTTGGCACTCATTTTTGTGAAACCAACAATATCTGCAAACAAAATGCTTACTTGTTCAATTTGCTGCATCTTAAAAGGACGAAATATTATAGGAGTTTTCTGTATGGAAGACTTTTTCTTCCTATTCTTGGGGCTTGAGGTGGAGTGCCGTTTGACTGAGTTCTCACTTTCATCATCCCCCTGCTTCATTAAGTCATCAGCAATGATTCTTGGCATCACAGAGTGAATCATTCGCTCTTTCAGGGCTTTCTCTACCTCCAAGTCTTTCCCATGCATAATTGATTGTCCCACTTTAAGGAATGTGCTCCTCGATCTAACTTCGGACATGATAAATAAGTGGATCCCTATAGCATGAATACATATGTGGAGCAAAGCTTTGCTTAGCAACTCCCAGTGCATATGTCTCATTCCAGATGATGGGAAACAGCATTCATCTCGGAAATGATACCCAAAGAGCTCAAAAAGAATAGAATAGGCTACTCCCAAAAACAAGCTTAAATACAGAGGTAAGTGCATAACAGCATAGAGTAACAAGAGCACTTCAATGCACATTGAAAAACTGCCTACTTGAGATAAGCAAGTGTCTGTGGATAGAGCAAGAGGAGTATGATTGGAGCTGTCATCCCTTCCTGAGAGAGGTGTCAAAACCTGAAACTGTGAAGCTAGAGTCAGAGTAAAAACCAGGAGAATGAGGATCAGTGAGGTCCATACATAGTGTCGAGCATAATGCTTGGTGAAGGTAAATAGAAAAAAACACACACACACCAAAAGGAAGCACAGAGTGGGTACCACAAAGACAATCAATTTAGATCGCATGTGGATACCAAAATAGATGCCCCAGAGAAGACAGGCCACGCCGATGTAGAAGAGAGCATAGCGAAACCTGCGCTGGGTCTGGGGAAAGCACCTTTCCATACAAGCCTCCTCTAGGTTGGTTGAGTCAAATTTAGGGTTCCACCATCTACTAGAAGCTCTCTCAAAAAGCTGTGGCAGTTTCTTTTTCCTGCGGAGGCCTCGGCTTCCACCCCCAGTTCTCCTAGGAAGCCCCCCCGATTCACCTGAGCTACTACAACTGGAGGAGATGCTATATTTGCAGTGTTTGGGGTGAGGGTTGGAAGAACAGCCCAAATGCTGCTTGGGGTTGATTTTTACCCGAACACTGTTGCTGTCTCCACTGGAGTCACAGCTTACCTCCGTGCTGTGGTGATGCAGCAACTGCTGGTGTGGAGGGGAAGCCATGTTGCCAAATATCTTAAAGGTTACTGGAAATTATTAAAATAATCTTGATTATATCAATATATCTGCCTATGGATGGGTGAACGCCAAAAGATCTGTAGACTTTTTGAACATTCACCCCGGGTGCTTTGAATGTCCGGTTGAGTTCTCACAAATGCTCACAGCATTTGCTGGTCTAATCAGTGCTTCGGCTGTTCAGGTTCAAGCCAAAAAGTTAAAAGGTAAAAACCTAAAAAGACCCACGTATTCATGAAAGATGCTGGAATACGTAATACCAACTTATTTCCCAGATTCCTCTCTACTGACTTTGACCCTTCTGGTAGTCGATTGCAGTGTTGCTTTCCCTCCTCCCACACTGTCCTCCAACAAATTGCAAATCTTTGGGGAAGTCCAAATCTTGATCACTCTCAGCATAACAATCTCTTTTCCGAAAACAACTCTCTCTCCTTAAGAGTACTTCATCCTCCGGGGGAAAAACAAATGTAATGCAGCCCTACCCCCCCCAAAAAAAATTTTTTTTAAAGACGAAGAAGCCTTGATCTTTCTTCCCTCTACATTAAAGGCGCCGTTGTGACAATGACAAGGCTGCTTCCCACCGCGATAGAACCATCCTCTGCTCTGCTTGAAGAAGAACGGATCCAACCCGCAAAAGGTTGCTCGGCTTCCTCCTTATTTCTCGCTATTGGGGAGCTCCGTTTCACCGCCCCCTCTTTGCCCGGTCCCTGCAGAGTCTTTCCAGGCGAAGGGCTGGGGCTGGCAAAAACAGAGAGGTCGTCCCTTTCCCGCAGTAAAGCAGACCCAAGAGTTTACAGCAGGGAGCCGACGTCCCGAGCCCGGGTCGGGGTGGCGGGGGCCGCACAGGGAAGAGCCCGCCTCCCCCCGCCCAGTGCCGGACTGATGCGGGCTGCTGACTCCTGCCCTCGCCGGGCTCCCCCTCCTACGTCGGGCAGGCGGCTGCCCACCAGTCTTGTTCCCGTTTAGCGGGGCCTGGTTCCCGGCGGCTGCGGCGCCCCGCGCTTTCCTGACCTCCGCGTCCCGGCTCCGGGCGCTAAGGATCTGGGGGGAGATCTGAGGGGGAGGGGGAAACCCACACCCTCTTGCGACCCAGTCCGAGGATGCGGGGACTGAAGGTTCGCTTCTTCCGAGCGGTCTCTTGTCCCACGGCTTCCGCGGCGGAGGTGGCGCCCCGGCTTCTCCTCCCGCCTCCAGGCGCTGCCCCCGGCGATTCGAGGGACCGGCGTGCCCGGCGGGGGAGACGGGGAGAATCCCGGCCTGGCGGGGGATCGCAGGGCCGCCCTGCGGGGGGGCGCTGCCTCCCCTCAGCCCGGGGGAGGGCGGACTTCGCGGGAGCAGCCGCTGCCGCAGAGCCCTGGGCTCCCTCAGGGCGTCTTCCCCGCGGCCCCAGCGGAGGAAGCCCTCGGCAACTAGCCGCCTGCCCCTGAGCCCTTCACTCCCCGGGGGCCGCTCCGGGGACCCGGAGCCCAGGCTGAAGATGCCGCTGCAGTCGCGGCCGCCTCTGCTTCTTCTGCTGCTGGGGTTGTGGTTGCTGCCGCTGCTGCCGCTGCCGCTTCATGTCGGAGGAGCTGCCGCCGCCACCATCTTCTCCCCACCTCCCGCTGTCACTGACAGACTCGCGCCCGCGCACCGCCCCTCGCCCCTCCGCAACGCGCACGCGCAGCACGGTCACGCCACTTCCCAGGCCGCGGGTCGGGCGGCTCGCTCTCCCCCGCAGGCGCTGTGGGCGCGCGCTCTCTGGCGCTCACCCTCTCCCTCCTGCAGGGGCGCGCGCGCCCCCATTCCTAGGTCCCCTCTAGGGATCTTCGCCTACGAGCACTAAGCGAGCTCGCGGGCCTCGCGCGTGACTAGGCGCCCCGGGAGGACGGAGATCGGAGGCGGGGAAGGAGAGAAAGAAGCCGAGGCGCAGTTATTAGGAAGCGCTGCAGTCTGGAGTCCGGGCTCCCGCGGGCGCGGGCTCGGCCCCTATCGCGGGAGGGCGCGGGCGCGCTGCCTCCGGGGTGTCCAGGAGAGGGATGCGCGGAGTGGGGGGCTACCCCGCGGAGTACCGAGGAGGGGATGCCACGGAGCCCGGCACTCCCGGAAACGGCAGTCCCTGCGGAAGAGGCGGCAGCACGGAGTGTAGTCCCCGGTTCTCGGAGTCCCTTCGCCCCTGGGGCTGAGCCCCTGCAGAAGCCAGGGGAAACTGAAATCTCATCCCATTTCTTAACACCGGGGAGCCTGAGAGCCTGAGCGATGCGCCCCCTCAAAACCCCCAGATTCGCTCTGATTCTAAGTATTCTAGAAAAACTTGCGATTTCAAAGGCTCTCCTAGAGAATCTTTTATAAAGCGAAGACTTTGGCCACTTCCAAATTTATGTTTTGCATATATTTAAGTTTTCACAAGAGGGAGGGGACTTCTATGTAAAAACACCAAGTCAGCCAAGGCACCAAGTCTATTAAGAGCTACAGTGTTTCCAGGTATCAAGTTATCCCTTGAATTTGTTGGCAGCGTTCCAAGAACTATGCAAGTCTCTCCCAGGTTGTACCCCTAAGCTTAACATTTATACTTTGTTACCAGGGAGGTGGGGAAAGAAAGGGAGGAGTAATTGAGAAATGACTACGATGGTTTGTTTTTTAAAGCATCAACAAAAAATCTTTTTTTTTTCTAAAAAGGAAGTTTGACGTTCCCACCCCCAAAGAACCAAAGTTCTGTAACCACAACTAGCACCAGATTCTGCAGACTGGAAGCGCCTCACTTTGTCCTTCGCCTTACCTTCCTGCTCACGCAGCGAGATGTCTGAGCTGAGTATTACGTTCAAATGATCTAATCCACCACCTCATTCCTATAAATAAGAAAACTGAGGCGCGAAAAGTGGTCTGCCCAAGGTAAAAAGTAATGGCAGTTCTAAGTTTGATTAAAGGTATCCTGATTCTCATTTTGGGGCTTTTTCTAACCTTTTCCCGCAAGAATTCTGTGGATTACCATTGATCTGGCTCCACCCTACCCCTCTAGTCTCCTATTTCACAACACAAACGGGTTCTAGCTTCAGCCAAGCTCCCGTTTCTCTCATAAATCACCAAGCTTAGTCCTCCCTTCCATTTCTTTGCTCGTGCTTCATCTGCAATCTCACAAAAAAATGTTTCCTTTGTCTTCTTCGAGATCCAGTTTAAATTCCACTTCCTTTGCCGGACTTTGCAAATCTAGGCTATTCTGATCCATTTTAGGCCGCTGGATTCTTTTCTGAGTTCCTGCAGCACTCATTTGAAAACTTATCCATTAATCTGTTTTGTGTGTATATGTCTTGTCTCATCAAGTAGACTCTAAACTCTTGGGGACCATGGGATTAGGGGTAAGGAGACAAGGATACGGGTAAAGAGTATAGTAATGTGAGTCAGGAGATGAAGGAATCTAACTTTGACTTTGCCACTAAATCACTGCATGCTCTTCAGCAAGTCATTTCATTTCTCTGGGCTTCAGTTTCCCATCTAAAAAATAAAGGAATTTTTCTTTTGTTTTTACATAGCATGACCAAGATGGGAATATGTTTAGAATAATTGCATATATTTAACCTGTATCAGATTGCTTGCTGACTTGGGGAAGAGGAAGGGGAGAAAGAGAGAAAATTTTGGAATGCAAGCTTTTACAAAGATGAATGTTGAAAATTATCTTTGCATGTATTTGGAAAAATTTAAAAATGGTTCTCTTAAGCCTTTTCTAGTTCTGATATTTTAGGTTCCATGTTGGACTTTTTGTGTCCTCCTCTCATCTCCAGGGTTCAGCACGTTGCTGTTATTCAGTTGTGTCTGATTCTTTGTGACTCTGTAGACTAACTGTTCATTAGATTTAGATTTGCTTGGCAAAAATATTAGAATAGTTCACCTTTTCTTCTCCAGTACATCCTTTTGTCAGGCAACAGAGGTTTAGTGACTTGGCCAGGGTCATACAGCTAGAACGTATCTGAGGCTGGATTTGAACTCAGGTCTTTTGACTCCAGGCCCAGTGCTTTATCCCCTGAGCCATCATTTGCCTCTGTTTAGCACATAATAATTCTAATTTCATTCTATAAATTCTAGTTGAAGGAAGGAATAATTGGATTCCCTGGATTCATCCCTCCATTTTCTGGTTTTCTTAAAAATAGTTGATAAAATACTGCCTGTTTTACAGGCAGTTGACTGTTTTCCCCCTATTCTTTCCAAATCAGTTTCATTCAGTACACTATTAGTTTTACATAGCTTTAACACAAGTAATTAATGAATTATATTTACTTTGTAGAACCAAGGCAAGAGCAAAAAAACAAAATTTTGCAATCGTGCATATATATATATATATATATATATATATATACACACACTCATACACACACACACATGTACTCCCTAGTCCAACTGCTTCTCCCTTGATTAAAAGTATTAGAACTTGAGCACTTTGAATACCATGTTGGAATGACTTCTATGTTTCCATAATGGTTGGTTCCTAGTCGGAGTTTCCAATGATACTTCTGCTCCAGAAAACTATCAGAGGTGTGTTACCTTCTGGATACTGGATAGAAATCTAAGATCCCATCTATGGAATCCATCCCAGGCTTCTAACACTTCTGTATAGTTCTTTCCACGTTTATGAAGAGGGTAGAAACAATTTTCACTCATTTGCAATGTCATATTAACACAAAAAGAGTTATACACAATCATTATGAAGAATTATGAAGGCCTTTTTAGTTAAATGGCAATTTGCATAGCAATGTGTCTGATCACACACACAGTTGTATCTCAATTTGACCTGCCTGTCCTAGTACTTCCATGGGAGTCCCTCTAGTCCATGCAATAGATATGGTGATAATGCTCTTATTGCTTTAGTACAAGTACCTTTTTGATCTCTGAGCTGTTCTCATCAAACCAGTTCTCAATGTCAGTGAATATAGTATCCATGCTGTTGATAACAACTTGGAGGAGTTACCTACTCAATATTCAAGTAGATACTTGGAAATAGAGCTCCCAGTTTAATTTGATAGGTGCTTTATATGTAAAAATGTAGCTTTCACAAGGCATGAGCTTTGAGTTCTTTTTCTAAGTGTAGAGACAACGATCTGAACTAATGTTGACCCCTGCCTTTTTGTAAGTGAAGACACACATTTTCAAGATGAATGGCCAGAAAATATTAGGCATAAGAGCATAAAATAACAGAATGTTGGATTTGGAAGGAATCTTAATGACCATGTAGTTCAATCCATTTATTTTATGGAAGAAGAAACTAAGGTCCAAAAAAGGGGAAGTAGCATGATGATAAGATGATAAGATATGGTCAAGATATTCTTGGCAGGTGTTTTCATTCTCTAGGCATGAGATATTAAAACATTTATGTAGTCTGAGTACAACTTTATGGAGTTTTTTTATTTTCAGAGTGCAAGTAAGAAATATTTGAGCCAATATTCTTTATGCAGAATTTAAAACCACAAATGGCATCATGATAGTATCTTCAGTTTTCACTGTTAAGCAATGTCATAATTAATGACCTACAACTAGGTAGTACAGTGGGTAGAACACTGATCCTGACCCTGGGCAAGTTGCTTAACTCAGCTTACCTCATCTGTAAAGTGACATGGAGAATCCAAAGCAAACTATGGAAATTGAATATAAATCAATACATATTATGTTAACTTCTGTTTTCTATTTTTTAAAAATTCTCTCCTATGCTTTTTCCCTCTTGTTCTGATTTTTCTCTCCCAACATGATTCATAAAACAATGTGTATTTTTTAAGTTAATTAATTAATTTTAAAATGAGCTGGAAAAGGCAATAGCAAACTACTTTAGTATCTGCCAAGAAAACTCAAAATGGGGTCACAAAGAGTCAGACACTCCTGAAAAATGACTGAACAAAAAGAACTAAAATTAAAATTTTGTACATAATAAAGCACCAATGAAATTGCCAGGAGCAAATGATAAGAGAGAAGGTGGGAATAAACATCACCCAAACAGAAGCAATAGATAAACATCACCCTGATTAAAGGAAAAAATACCCTAAGATACCAAGATATTTTTTCTAAGGAATCTGCAATCCCATCCTCCAAAAGTGAGCCATTTGGCAGCTTCCTATTTTTATAAATTATTCTTGTTAACTAATTATTAAGGGCAGTTATTTCCCCACTTTTGTCATTCAAGAAGCCTATACTAAAGTGTAAGGGTATAATGGGTTAACCCCACAGCAAACAGAGATATTTTGGGAGATTAAACTGAAAACCCCCCCAAAAAATCTTCAAAATATCAGGTTAGGAGCCAAAAAGACTCTTAGGGATCATTAAGTTCAACTCCTTTATTTTACAGAGGAGGAAATTAAAGTTCTAAAGAGTGTCTTGTCCAAGGTTAGTCAATCTTCAGTCAGTCAGTAAACATTTATTAAGTGCAAAGCACTGTGCTAAATACTGAAGGTACATAAAAAAAGCAAAATAGAATCCCTGCACACAAAAAGCACACAATCTAATAGGGAAAAACAATTAAAAAAAAAAAAAAAAAAAAAAACCCTAAAGGCAGAGTATACTGCATGTGGAGTTGAAGAAGTTCTTGCAGTCAGATGAGAAAAGATGAGGTGTCTGCCCTGGGTCCCCCCTTCTTATAAAGAAAAATTAGGAGGAGTTTGGAGAACTTTCTCTAATTCGAGGGAAAGAGGGGCCCAAGTACCTGGGATATTGAAGAGGTGTGAGTTTCAGGGTTAATTTGATCTTGCAAAAATGAGTTTCTAGAGACAGTGAAGAAGTCCAGGAAAGTATCCAGGGAGAAAGGTAACAAACAGAGAAAGGTTTACTTAAGTCTTATGGAAATTTAGATTCAGTTTTGTTATCCTTCACTTGTGTCTGACTTTTTGTGAACCCTTGGACTATTTTTTCCCATGGAATTTTCTTGGCAAAGATACTAGAGTTTGCTATTTTCTTCTCCAGTGGATCACTTTTTTTTTTTTTGAAAGGGATGGTGGTAATCAGAGCTCTCCATTATGACCTATCCTACTTGAGTACCCTTGTACAACATAGCTCATAGTTTCATTGAGCCAGTCCAGCCCTTTTGCCACAACTAGGCAATAATGAAAAGGGATGTTTTAGGCATGGGGTCATAAAGTTAGTGAGTATCTGAGATAGAATTTGAATTTAGGGCTTTCTATCTCTAAGACCAGCATTCTATCTACTTCACTACTAAGCTATTCCAAATTCAGCTTAGATACAGTCAAATTTCAGGGATTTAAAGTGTTAGACGTGCAGGGGACCTTCAAGTCCATTATGTCCATTTACAGAGAAAATGATCAAAATCCAGAGTTAGAGCAAGGCCTGAAGGAATCTAAGTCCCTTGATTCCTATTTTAGAGCTTTTTCAGTCAGGTCATAGAGCTGTGTCTTCCCTGAGGAGTGGAGATAGGGGGCAGGTCTTTGAGTGCTGGCCTTTAGTCCCAAAATTCAAGAAAATGGCTGAATATGGAACTCTTCCTTCCTGCTATACTTTGTCCCACATTCACTTACTACTACCAATCAATCTGGGCCCCATCTCAGGGAAAATTTTGAGCAGCTCGAAAAGAAGAAAGAAGAGATCATATGAATGAGAAGCAACAGCATTTCCAGGAAGGCAGCATCTTCCAGCAAGGGATAAGGAGCTGGTTTCCTCCATTGCCTTGATCTGCTGCTCAGTTACATCTAAACACAGGGCCTAGATCCTTCCAAATAGCAGCCACAGCTGACTTCTTGGCCTAAGGTAGCATTTCCCTCTTCCCTAAAACAACCTTACTCCTATCCCTACAGGACTTCATGGTCCTGAAGTGCCTGTCTCTGAATTCAAAAGACAACCTATCATACTTCTACTTGGTCATGCTGTCCCCACCCACAACCCTAGATGGGTCACCGAAAAGTGAAATTTCAAATTTCAAGAAAAAGAAAAGATCCCTTCAATGGGTAATAGAGGTGTTAGCAGGAAGGCATGAGATCCCATCTCCCTTCACTTACTTTTGCCCTTCTTTCAGGCTCTATCTCTGTCTCTATCTCTTTCTCTCTGTATATGTGTCTGGCTCTTTGTCTGCCTGTTTTTCAATCTCTCCCTATCTTTCTCCATCTCACTCTGACTTTCTGTCTGTCTGTCTTTGTCTCTCTTCTCAGCAGATGGAGATGGGGAGCCCAGCTTCCTAGAACACCTCTGGTCTCTGGGTCACTCAGATACAGTGCTTCCCATTCTCACTTGGCAATGAGACGTACTTTTAAGGGGTCCCTGTAGAGCCACTGGAGCTGTCACTGAGGACACTAGCTCTTTGGATCAGGGCTGAGCCTTATTCACTAGTCCTTGGAAGGATCAGAACTCAAGATTCTGTGAGATGCAGTTTCCAAGTCTATCTTTGCCCTTCTCCCAATGAATCTTCCTAGACAGTCAAGCTATATGTCCAGTCAAAGCCTTGCTTCCACTCCAGTTTTCATCATCACTGCTTCTACACAACCACAACTCCACTCCCATCAATATCTGTTCCTTCTTTTTTCCTTAAAGGAATATTAGTATAGGCAGCTATTCTTTAAGTTTACCTGGGGCAAATTTACTATCCTAGAACAAAGCCTTGATTATCCTACCTTAGTTATATTTCAGGCAAAATATCATCAGCAACTCTGTCAAGCAGAAGAAGGCTATTATTATTCTGATGGACCCTATTTGACCAAGTGGTTTTTTGCCATATTTTGATATTGTTACCAACCCATATTCTATAATTCCTTTAGTTGTAACATTTTAACATTTTTAATAATCAATTTGTTAAATATTGTCATAACTATAATAGAGAATATAAATATATTCTTGAAGAATCTTTCAATTTCTTCATTTGCACTCATCAACTATGATGTGGAGTAAGAGAAGTTGGTTTTAGAATTGTAAAATTCTCATTTCTGAGTATTAACTCTTCCACCTTGTTGTGGGTTCATTGACAAGTCCAATAATATCTCTAAATCTCAATTACCTCATCTTTAAAGAGTTTTTGTGTGGAAAGCAATTTATAACTTTTAAAGTATTATTTAAATATTGTATTACTACTATTATTTGTGGGACCTTATATACTAGTAATCAAATGTTCCTGTTTTAGCCAGAAATATGGAGACAGACATCTATTTCCAAGATAAGTAAATAGATAAATTGAGCACTTATTAAGCACTGTGTGCTAGGAACTATGCTAGGAAAGTTTGAGAGAGAAGCAACTCTCAGAATGCCATGTCAATGTTTTTCCAAAGATGAAAAACCTCTCCAGAAGAAAATTTCCAGCATCATTCTTTGTTATCTATGTGTCAAAGAAGTCTGACTTTTCTCTATGCTAAGATATTGACTTAATATTGCTTCTGAACAGTCTAGTTCTTTCTGAATAAGGCCTCTTCTTGTTATCTTGTACTATCTGGTGTTCCATGATAAAATGCCAACTGTCATTTTAAATCAGGATGAACTTTCACCCTCCTAACCTTCAACTTGTAGAATTCCCAGCTTCCTTTAAGAGTCATATCAAGCACAACATCCTATAAGAGACCTTAGCCCTCTAAGCCTCAGTTTCCTCATTTGTAAAAATGGAAATAATAATAACCCCTGTACAATAGGATTATTATGAGGATCAAGTGGGATAAAACACATGAAGTTCTTAGCCAGTAAAGTGAGCAGAACCAGAATATTGTACACAGTAACAGCAACATTGTATAATGATCAATTATAAATGACAGCTATTTTCAGCAATATAATGATCCAAGAAAATATAGAGGACTCATAGGAAAAATGCTGTACATGCAGAGAAAGAACTAATGGAGTCTGAATCCAAATTGAAGTATACTATTTTTACTTTTTAAATTTTTTTGTTTTTTTTTAAGTCTGTTTTTTTTTTCTTTCACAAGACTAATATGGAAATGTGTTTTACATAATTGCATATATGTATAAATAATCTATATCAATTTTTTGTCATCTTAGAAAAGGAGTAGAGGAGAGAGAAAGTGAAAGAAAAAATCTAGAACTCAGAAAAAATTTTAAGTAAATGTTAAAATTTTAAATTAAATGTTAAATGTTAAAATGAAATTGGAAAAAACAAGATATCACAAAAAGAAGCACTTTGTAAATCTTAAAGTATTACATAAAATCTAGCTATTATTGTTATTATTATGTATATATTGTGTACTTTATTAAATTATAAGTTCTTTGATGGTAGGAATTTTTTTGCTTTTTCTTTGTATCCCCAATTCTTAGGACAATGCTTAGAATGTAGTAAGAGTTTAAGAAATGTTTATTGGTTATCTCATGAGCACTTTTATTTTTTTATTTTATTATTATAGCTTTTTATTTACAAGATATATGCATGAGTAATTTTTCAGCATTGACAATTGCAAAACCTTTTGTTCCAACTTTTCCCCTCCTTCCCCCCACCCCCTCCCCCAGATGGCAGGTTGACCCATACATGTTAAATATGTTAAAGTATAAGTTAAATACAATATATGTATACATGTCCATACAGTTATTTTGCTGTACAAAAAGGATCAGACTTTGAAATAGTATACAATTAGATTGTGAAGGAAATCAAAAATGCAAGTGGACAAAAATAGAGGGATTGGGAATTCTATGTAGTGGTTCATAGTCATCTCCCAGAGTTCTTTCGCTGGGTGTAGCTGGTTCAGTTCATTATTGCTCTATTGGAACTGATTTGGTTCATCTCATTGTTTAAGAGAGCCAAGTCCATCCGAATTGATCATCATATAGTATTGTTGTTAAAGTATATAATGATCTCCTGGTCCTGCTCATTTCACTCAGCATCATTCATGTAAGTCTCTCCAGGCCTTTTTGAAATCATCCTTCGGGTCATTTCTTACAGAACAATAATATTCCATAATATTCATATGCCACAATTTATTCAGCCATTCTACACTTGATGGGCATCCACTCAGTTTCCAGTTTCTGGCCACTACAAAGAGGGCTGCCACAAACATTCTTGCACATACAGGTTCCTTTCCCTTCTTTAAAATCTCATGAGCACTTTTAAAGTGAGGCAAACAATGTTTAGGGCACATTTCCTAATCACAGACTTGTGTAGGCTAAGTGGCATCTTTGCCAGAATGGTTCCAAATGGTATTGTTGTCTCAGCTGCAGCCAAGACACTCATCCTAAACTCTAGAGCAGTTGGATGACCACTTGATATAGAGGTTGTGGAAGAGTTTCTTCCATCAGGCAGAAGGTTAGGTGATGACCTCTAAGGTCCCTTCCAATTCTACAATTCTCTGACCCACTAAATAGGATTTTAGATTTCAAGGATCACTTTACCACCAACAGGACATATGCTTGAGTTCTTCTGGTAGTAATGATGATTTTGTTGTCACTGTTTTTCTGGAGCACGCACCCACCCCAATCCCCACCCCCTTTCATCTTCCTCCTTCTCCTCTTCCTCCTATAACAGCAAAATTGAGAGATACATAGTTTGGAGCTGAAATCTAGAAGCTATGGGATGAGTTTTCAACAAATACAGTCTCTCTTCAGTAGCAGATAGCTGATATGCATTGTGTTTATTACTGGTGAATAAGATGCTCATATCTCTGATTTAAATTATCGAAGACTAATAATGAAGAACTGGCACTTTGCTGAATGTTCTCCAATGTTTTACATTAGTCTGGGAGATATTATCTCTTTCCAACACGAATGGTTTTCAGGGAGGAGTAGAGGGGCAGGATGTGGAAACTGGACAGCTTCCCAGTGTCTCCTGAGTCAGGTCTTCATTAGTATAGTTTGTTATTTCATTTGAAGTATATTCCCGGAACATCTAACACACCCATATCCAAATATAAGTAGCAAGTCATACACCTAAGCCAAGTATAAATGATTTTTGTATACCTTCCACTTCTTAACTTCTCTGGTCCTCACTTTACTCACCTATAAAAGGAGGGGATTTGATCTCTGAGGTCTCTATTAGTTCTAAATCCCACTGATCATATGACAAAGAGATTGTTTAATCCCCTTTAATGATATGGCTACTGCTATAGAATTCATAGGAGAGAATTGCCTCAGCCATGGAGGGGGCAGTAGTGAAAGCTGGGTCTAGAAAAAAGGATTCAAATAGACTAAATCAGAAGTTGGGCCAAGAATGAAGCACCAGGATGAGGCATAAAAAGTAGGAAAGACATAAAAATTCAAAACAAGCCAGTAGCAAAGTAACAACTAAATGACAGTGTTACATTCTATTTATACTATGGCAGAACATCTTTTCAAGGAAGGCTTATATGGGCTACATATTCTCTTTTCTGTTTCTTAAAGTGAAATACTATTGGGTTCCAGGATATATATACTTTTTAAAAAAGCAAAAACCCATAATGAGATACTTCTTTTCTTTTTAGTTCATAGCTACTGCTGTTAAGTCATTTCAGTTGTATCTAATTCTTCATGATCCTATTTGTGGTTTTCATGACAAAGATATCAGGACAGTTTTCATTTCCTTGTCTAGCTCATTTTACAGATGAGAAAACTTGCCAATAGGCTTAAGTGACTTGCCCAGTGTCACACAGATAGTAAGTGAGCTCAGATTTGAACTCAGAAAAACGAATCCTTGATTTCAAACCCAGTGCTCTATCCACATTTCATAGCAGTAGCTCCTATTCAGTGGTTCACAAACCTCTTGGAGTGAAAACCATTGTAACAGCACCAGCAGAAAGAGTTCTTGATTTAAAAAAAAAAAAAAAAATATATATATATATATATATATAGCACCATAAATGGTAATTACTGAATTATGTTACAAACGTATTTTTCTTCTGTGATAGCAAAATTTTGCACATTTAAAGTTTTATGGATTTCTTTCTATAATAATCCAAAACTGTCTTGTTAATGTGTATAATGATATTACAACACAATGATTCATGCAGCAATCACATCAGACTTTATTCAATTCCAATTAAGTTTAAATGCATTGTTGTAGTTTATCATTGTTGTTTAGTTGTTTATAGTCATGTCTAATATTTTATGACCTCATTGAGGATTTTCTTGACAAAAATACTGAAGTAGTTTGCCATTATCTTCCCCAGCTTATTTTACAAATGGGGAAACTAAGGCAAATAGAGTTAAATGTTTTGCTCAGAGTCACACAGCTAGTAAATGTTAGATGTGAACTCTTGACTAGAGTCAGATGTTTTTCTTGACTCTAGGCCTAGCTCTCTGTGTGCTTACCACCTAGCTGCCTATAGTTCCTCAACCTGCCACAAAATTGTTTCCAAGCTGCTGTGACAGCTTGGAAGTAGAGCTCAAGAGACTATGGATAAAAAGTAGAAAAGTAAATATTTCATATCATAACTACCTATTCATTTTTGTTAATTGTTAAGTAACTAAAATTTTTTAAAATGAATTTCCATCCCTCAGCAAGATCTACCTTCTACCAAGTAGTATTTTGCATAAGAAAGCATTTTCATTTTAATCTTATTTTAAATAAAAATACAAAGAAAAAAAAATGCAATTCAGAACCCAGATTTCAAACTGGGTTTGTTTGGTGGTGAGTCAAATATTGCAAATGTTTCTTCAAATAAAAAGTCCAATATAAAAATTAACTTTATATATTATATTATGCTACACATCTTAATTATAATTTATTTCATTAAAATGTTATTTATATTTAACAACATTTATAAAATAAATTTAATATGAAGTCTTATAGATAATGGCATATGAGATACTGCTGAATTTCTCTTTTAATTCTTATAGACTGTCCTATATAAAATATTCATATTATTTTATAGTTAAGAGTCTTACAATTTTATATTTAGAGTTTTCATAATTATAAGAGAAACACAAAAGTTCATGCTTTATAATTATATTACACAAATTTTAATTTGGAGCTTTTGACAACAAAATTTATCATAGTCATTGTAAACAGTTAATAAATTTAAAGAATATTATGATTAGTATATTAAATTACTCTGAGGTTCACAACACTTTATGGGGAAAAAAAAAGTTTATAACCCCAGTTCATATGATCCCAGAATCTCAGAGCTAGAAAGAGCCTCCAGGATCATTCATTCATACACTTTTTAACAAGCATTTAATAAGTGCCTACTATATATGAGGCTAGATAGATATAAAAATAAAATAGAAAACACTCCCTTGCCCCTTCCTTAATGCTAATGTCTTCCATCTGTTGATTATCTCTCACTTATGCTGTATATATCTTGGTTCTACATAGTTGTTTGTGTGTTTTCTCTTGCATTAGACTCTTGCATGAGATCAAGGACGGGCTTTTTTCCCCCCAGTATCCTCAGCACTTAACACGATTCCTGGTACATGATAGATGTTCAATAAATGCTTCTTGACTGACTGATCAATAAAGAGTTTTTATTTTACTGTAATATAGTCACCTCCCATCTGAAGCAGGAATGCCTTCATATTTCCAACAAGTAGTCATCCAGCCTCTATTTAAGAAACTTCAGTGATGGTGAGAAGTAGATCCAGAAAAGCAAAACTTGCCTCTCTGTAACATCCATTGATCCTCGTCCCACCCCCTTGGGTTAAAATAATAAGTAATAATAGTTAACATTTATATAGTCTTTTGAGTTTATAAACCACTTTACATATATCTCTCATTTGCTGAGCACAATAGCTCTAGGAGATAATTGCTATTGTCATCACAATTTTGCAGATAAAGAAACTAAAGTGAAAAACATTAAGCAACTTGCACTTCCAGGATTTGAATTCAAGATTTCCTGACTCTAAGTCCAGAATTGTGTCCACTATGCCCTTTCCTACAGGACAGCCTTTCAACAATTTTTGTTCTCTCTGTTGGATGGAAATGTGATACAGGGATATAAGGAGTGGTTCTAAGTTCCCATAGGATTAGACTACTATCTTAACCATAAAGGACCAAATTGGGTCTAGAGAGAAGAGGATTGGAGTGAGAATTTTTAAATATTTCTACCTCTCCAATATTAATTCTCTAGATCTTGGAACCCCTAAAACTTAGCCCTCTTTTTCAAAAAGGCAGTAATCAAGGCTATAGAACCTAGGACAACCTGAATAAATAGCAAACCTTTTTGTTCATCCTATTGACTAATCAATATTCTATTCATTGATACAGAAAGGACTTTAGAAATCATCTAGTCCAAACCCATTTTAGAGATGAGGAAACTGAAGACCAAAAAGAAGAGGTGACTTGCCTGAAAGTTATATGTACATGACAAAGTAGCAGAACTAAGACTCAAATCCAGATCTTTTACTTCTGAGTTCAGTGCTTTTTTGACTCTATCTTACTGTCTCTCTAAAAGAAAATGACTAGGAATCATTCTAACTCCTTCATCTGCTCTTCTATGGGGAAAAAAATTTTTTTTCATGATTCTTATATATGCTAATGGCTTTCTTTCCATCCCTCTCAAAAAATTATTGATTTTGTATATATTTTTATATATTGCATATACCTTATTTGTATATATTCTCTTCTCTAGCATAGAAACTTCTTGAAGACAGTGATTATTTCACTTTTGTCATGTATCCCTAATGCCAGGATAATGCCTGGACATGATAGGTGCTTAATAAATAATTGTGTATTGATTGCTTTCATTAACTCCTTCTTTAAAAAAAAAAAAAAAAGAAAGAAAGAAAGAAAGAAAATTTTATTATTTTATTTGTTTTATTATGAACTTAATGTGAACAAACACAAACAGTTTAGCATGCTGAACAAGAAGAAGAAGAAATAGAATTTTAAGTAATTATAATTCCCTTTCTGGGAGAGAAGTGGTAACAAAATTGCTCTAATCATTTATTCTCCTTCACATCTTTTTTGTTTTCTTCTGTGTATTTTAAAATCTTAAAAAAAAAAAAAAAAAGTTTTACTGATGCTTTTTTGAGAAAGTACATCTATCACTACCCACTAACCCTCCAACTCTTACCAAATAGAAGCCTTCTCTTACAACACATGTGTAGTCGAGCAAAACAAATTGACAAATTTGCCATGACTGAGAACACTTGTCTCATTCTGTACCTCTAGTCCAGCACCTCTCTAGCAAGAGATTGATAGCATATTTCACCATCAGTCCTATAAAGTCACTTTTGTACTTTATGATTCATAAATAAACAAGTGAACAAATAATTCCTTTACATGCAACTGTACACTTACCTCTCTTGTTCAATCCAATCCTACCATGGTCATTGTTCATTGAACTATTAAGGGACAACAGTATTACACAGCATTAGGATAAGAACTTTGTTACTTGGTATTTGGGTTTTTAGCTAATAAAAAACTCCATATTTATCTTCATGTAACAAAGGCTGTTCCCTAAATGTTATCATGTTTGTTTGAAAGGAGGCAGAATAGATATCTCTATATTCTTTTTCCATCATCCCTCTCCATAGAAGACTTTAATTCCTACCAGCAGGGGAAATAGGAGATAGAGGGCAGAGGTTAACTAATTCTGCTTTCCTCAAAACAGAGGATATATCAGGGTAGAATTATATCTCTCTATTCCCTTGAATATTATTCATATAGGAAATGTGCTTTTCAGATCTGAGCTAAACTTCTGATTACTTTCCATTAATAGAAAAAGGAGGACCTCAAGCTCTATATCTAAGGTTTGACTTTCTTCCAACCAAATTCCATTTCTTCAATGAACACACAAGGCAAGCAGCAGACAAACCTATTTATCTAAGTCAGTAGCAAAATAGAAATCAGAGAAAGAATAATAGGAAAATATAATCAGACATTATAGAGTGAAGAAATTCCCCCCATGGGAGAAAGATAACTCATCTCAACCAAGAGAGTTCCACATCTCAACCAAGAAAAGGGAAATTCCCGGAAGTCTCTGGCAGAGCAAACTGGAGACAGGGACATAATAGAGACCAATAGCTCTTCTCAAATTAACTTCTTCCTAAGGTCTCATTCTCCTTTCAGAAAACTGAAGTAAGGTCAATATTTTCCACCTTTTCTCTTGAAGCTGGGGGCCAGAAGACCCCTCCAAAAAACTAAAAAGATCCCACAGAAGCTAAAAAGTTCCAAAGAGCCTGAAAAGACATAGAGCTCTCTTCTCTCCTGATCTCAATAATTCTGCCCTGTCCTTCCTCACAAGGCACTGCTCTCCACCAGTAAGAAGAAAGTCCCATACCAATGGGTTTTGGTACTGAGGTTACATCTATTCAATTTCATCTGATTAAATTTGTCTCTTCCCTTTCCTATCTCCTTGCTCCATAGCCAGTTGGTTGATGAATTCTATTAATTTCAGCTCCTCAAATTTTTTTGCATCTATTACCTTTTTCCCCACTTCCATGCAACCACCCAAGTTCAAACTCCTTTCATTTCTCCCCTATTATATTGAAATAGCCTCCCTATTAGTCTTCCTGCTTGGACTCTTTCCTCTCTAAATTATCTTCTATACAGCTGGCAAAATAATTTTCCTAAAACATAAGTCCACCCCCTCTAACATCTCACTCCTCCATTCTAAAATCTATTGTCTCTAAGATAAAAATGCTAATTGTTTAACCTAGCATTTAAGCCTCCATGGGCTGGCACCAATCTACCTTTCCAGTATATTGGAACTACTCCCTTTCACAAACTATGCTTCAGTCAAATTACCATATGTTCCCCAAACTTGACATACCATCTCCACCCCAGTGTATTTACACAGGCTGAATGAAACTGCATTCCATCTTCACATTTGCCTTTCAAAATCCTCACCTTATTTCAAGGTTCAGACTATATGTTCCCTCCCCCCTATCATCTTCCTTAAAGACTCTTGTTGACAGTATTTTTCTCTGTTCAAATATTTCTGATCTAGACCATACCCCCTTAACTTGTATCTTATACCTAGCTGTGTGAATATGAATCAACATTAACAAAATGACTATAGCTCTGAATTTGATATCAGGAACACTGGGTTCAAATCCTCTCTTGAACACTTATTAGTTTAAGCTTAAGCCTCTAACTTGTAAACCAAAATAAAGATGTTAAAGGCCGTTCCCAGAGGGAAAGAAATAGAACTTGAGCTGAGGACTTTCACTAAAATTTGAAATTGGAAGCAAGGAAAAGCTCTCTACCCATTTACCATTGGAGCAATGCCTAGCAGTGATCATAAGACCAACAGTTCTCCTCCTAAAAGAGAACAATAAAATAATGTTTGGTAGAGACTACATATCAATGAGAATAGGAGAGAATAGGACAAGTGGTATGAAGATGTTACCAGAAAATATGGGTGGCCCACCAGCACTGAAATCATGGAATTGCTCTTCCACTGGTACATCCTGGTTAAACTTGTTGCTTATGTGCATAGCCCTCCATGTGCATACCATATGACTACATATGTTCACTATGTACATCCAACTGTATGTACATCCTGGCTACTCATATACCTCCATGAATGAGCCCTAACCACAAATATATATGACTCCATGTGTTTTTCCTAGGTGTGTCCACATTTCCCAGTGATGCTATGGGTATTTGTGAAGGAATGTGCTACAAATTTATGGGGAAAATATTACTGCTAATTTTCTTATGTTATTTCATTAAATGTGTTTGCTTTGAGCTAATCATTTCCTTTAATAGACTAATAAAAATTAACACATAGGATCTATGTTTTTTTTTTAATGGATCCGAACCCACAGAGTGCCTTGAATCTTGGAATTATAAATATAGAATTAGAAAAGAAGGCAGAGATCTGTTATATTGTCTACTTGAGCCTCAGTTAATAGAGAAAAAATTATACTGACCTTTTTTAAAAAAATAATAGCTTTTTTTTCAAAACACATGCATAGAGTTTTCAACACTGACCCTTGCAAAACCCTGTGATCCAGATTTTTCTCCCTTCCTTTTCCCCACCTCCTCCCCTAGACAGCAAGTAATCCAATATATGTTAAACATTTACAATTCTTTTATTCGTATTTCCACAATTATCTTGCTATCCAATAAAAATCAGATCAAAAAGGGGAAAAAAAAAAAGCAAGCAACAACAACAAAATGTTGTGATCCACATCCAGTCCCCACAGTTCTCTCGCTTGGTGCAGATGGCTCTCTCCGTCACAAGTCTATTAGAATTTAGCCTATTTTCTAATAGGTAACTATTATTCAGTCATGTCTGATCAGTCTTTATAATCCCAATTAGGCGTTTTATTGGTGGAGATAACTGGAGAAGTTTTCTACTTCTCTAGCTCATTTTATAGATAAGGAAACTGAGGCAAACAAGGTAACTTGCCTAGGGTCACACAGTTTGCAAGTTTTGAGTCTTTCTTCATTTTATCCATTGTACCTCCTAGTTGCTCTTACAATTTTGACCTTTTAATTAATAAATTCACCTTCACACTTTAGACTTTTATTTTTTTGCTGCTTGTCCCATTGCTGTCCCTTACCATCCATTTTCTTTGCTCCTCATATGCTGGAGAACATCACCTAAGTCCTCTACAAATTTATATTGTCTGACTTCAATTGGGTCCCCACTGCTACATAACAATCCATTATTTTCCCCTGATTGACTATCAGGTTCTCTACAGTGGCTATTCAAAATTTCTTCTTCCCTTAGGTCCCTTATACCAAAGCTTCTAAAAGTGTGGCTCATGGCCCCACGGGCAATCCTAGAACTGAATGTAGGGGTTGTGAAAAATTTGGCAAGAGTAAAAGATTTATGAATGTTCTACATCCTTGCAGTATCAAATATTCCCCCAACATTTAATTCTTTATGTAAAAATAAAGAAGATCCAACTCACTTCCAGTTGATCAATGATGGACAGAAATAACTACACCCAGAGAAGGAACACTGGGAAGTGAATGTAAATTGTTAGCACTACTGTCTATCTACCCAGGTTACTTATACCTTCGGAATCTAATACTTAATGTGCAACAAGAAAATGGTATTTACACACATATATTGTATCTAGGTTATATTGTAACACATGTAAAATGTATGGGATTGCCTGTCATGGGGGGAGGGAGTGGAGGGAGGGGGGGGATAATTTGGAAAAATGAATGTAAGGGATAATATTATTTTAAAAAATTACTCATGCATATATACTGTGAAAAAAAATTCTAAATAAAAAAAATTAAAAAGTTTAGTCAAAGCACTGCTATTTAACTGAAAAAAAAATTCTTTATGTAAAAATAAACAAGCACATCCATCTCATTAGTATACAAATTTGCTTTCTTCTTTAATAAATGGTAAAATTACATGTATACTAAGAATTATTTTAAAATAAATTTCTTTTTGATTTGTTATCTGTAAATGTTTGATTTGTACACCTATTTTATACATCCATATACCTGGGATCTAATAAAAATTTCTTAGGTGAAAATGGTCATGAGTGGAAAAAGTTTAAGAAGCTCTGCTTTCTATTACTCTTTTCCAATTCCTCCCATTTAAAGCCCTCTGTAATCTGACTTGCACCTACCTTGTTGATCCCAATACTATTCTTCTCACCATGTGAGCAAAAGAAACTAAACTAGCCAGCTCTTCCTTAAAGTTTATAGTCCATTCTTTGCTCAGCCTACTCCCTAAGCCCACAAGGCACTTCCTTCTCATCTTCATCCCTTAAAATCTCTAAATTCTTTCAAAACTCAGTTCAAGTACCACTCCCTACTGGAGAAAGCCTTTACTGTTCCTCCCCTTTGTTAATGTTCTCCATGAATTATTCTGTACTTATCCATAAAATACAAAGCTCCTTCAGTACCCAGAAGTACCTTGGTTTTGACTGTATCCCCAAGGTCTAGAACAGTGCTTTGTATACCTTAGGTGCTCAGTCATGTTTATTGAATTGAAATACTGAATTATTATCAGTTGCTACAATGTTATTATAATAAAAGAAAGGGGAAAATGATATCCCAATTGCAAAACTGTGAATTACTGAAGAGTGAAAACATATAATACCCTTTGCAACATTTGTCTACTAATGGTTCAAAACAATATTTACATAAGCTCACTTCAGGCACTAGTAAAATTAAAACTTTGAGGGATGGGGGGAAAAGAATAATTTTTTCCCCCAGGATGTTCTGTAAATAAATTCAAGCGGATAAATTCTAGAGAACCAAAGTATCAGATCTTGCAACAGAGAAAATTGGTATAACTAAAGCTATGCAAAAGAGAAATTAACTGGATTCTTTCCCCAGGGCTCCATTTAGTCCTTGACAACAATTGCCTGGAAGCAGAGGATAGTTCAAGGTCTGTTCTCAGCAAAATTATGAGGCCAGCTATCTTTGTCTGGTTCCTTCCCACCTCTCAGTTTGAGCTCCCATACCCCTCCTAATTCTAACCCCCAAGGTATCTGGTCATATCTTGGTTTCCCACTCTAACGAGTTTTGAATTTTATGTTTCCAAGGCCCAGTGCTGGACTGATAGTGAGGAAAACTGGGTTCTTTAGTCTCAGTTCTAATATTTATTAAGCTTCTACTATGAACTTATGGCACTTTTCTGACCTTTCTTCCTATCTATGGGGCTCCATCAGGGCTTCCTGCCTTCCCTGAAATGGGTCTCAAGCTTCAACATCTCTCTGATCAGAATTTATAGTTCTGCTTTGGCTATTAGAAAGAAGCTTATTAGAATGAAATCCTAGAGTCCTGGTGTTAGAAGAAAACTTAAATGTCAATTAGTCCATTCCTTATATGGACCATGGATTCCTTCACCACCACATCTCCCACAGCATTCTACATATAGATTCTACTTAAATATCTCCAAACTCAAGAAGTTCACTACTTTTTAAAGCTGTTTATTCCATGTGGGCATGATTTTGATGCTTCTAACATTCTGTATAATATTAGGGCTAAAATCTATATTTCTGCAAACCATCCTTTATCCTCTCCTAATCCCCAGTTGATTCTGGCTGATTCATGTAGTCAAGTAGAGTAATAATCTCTTCCCTTTCCTCTCTTCCCACCATCCTTCTCCCCATCAATTCTCTCAGACTTGAAGAGAGAAATCATGTATCAAGTTCTTTTCTCTTCTGACCCAATAATTCAATTTCTTTATTCACATAGACTGGTTCAGAATCTCTCTCACAAGCTGGTAGGCCTCCTCCGTTACACATTAACATTAGTTTTTCAGTGTTCCCCCTTGTAACCCTACAAATTAGCAGTAAGAGAGCAGTCCCCAATCAGCATGAAAGTAAATGGCCAAAAAAAAAAAAAAAAAAAAGGAAGAGAAAAGGGCTGAGAGTTCAGTACTTAGCATTATGGTATAAATATCTGAAAACCAGTTCCCCTAGTTAGACCTTCTCCCAATGACAGTACATTCTGTAAAGGGTGGAAGCCTTTGAAGCCTAAAGGTGCAATCAACCTTAGCAAAGGATATTCCAGAGCTCATAAGGATTTTTGTGGTATGGTGTGTCCCTCAAATTACATCACAGAGGCCTCCTAAGCTAATAATAGATCCAATTTATGTAATACATTAATCACAGCAATCCTGTAAGGTAGATAATGTGTCATTACCTACATTTTGCAGACTGAAGAAATTGAGAAGAGGTTTCTCCCACATCACAAGCTAGTAAACTGAGGAGCCAAGCTTTGAACCCTAGGTTTTCTAATTTAAAATCCCCTGTAAAAGTGGAGATAATAATAACTCCTTTCCATACTTCATAGGGCTTTTCCCACTACACTATTAAGTCTCCCATGTGTAAGCAATCCTTAATCATGCTCCTTCCAGTAGTGTAGGCCTCCCTCTACAGTTCAGAGGTCACACAAAAGCCTGTTATCACATTAAAGGAAGTTTGACTTGGTGGAAATTAAATTACACTGAGCAAACATGTATTAAGCATCTGTTACAAGTACTGAGACTTAGAAGCAACTGGAATCCTTTCTCTTAAATCGAAATTGCACTCCATGGCCTCTAAAGTCCCTGATAATTCTAAATTGATCATCCAGTAGCCCTTTGATCCCTACCTCATTATTAGCAAATCGACCTCACACATGTCACTTTCCTTACTAGTCTTGCAAAATGAGGGAATTGGAGTAAGTGATTCCAGTTCCAACTTTCTCTGTTTTTAGGTTTTTTCCAGATCTAACATTCTAAATGTTCTAAATCTTTTGCAATTTATTCTAAGGTCACTGTTCATTCTGAAGATTTAAAATGTTAAATTTTTCTCTTTTTTTTTTTCTAAGGCTCCAAGAACCTCATGAGGAAGCTGATTTAGCAATGCCATCTGCTCCTTGGCTGAGCTGCTAGGCAGGTTGGGTAGTCAGGTAACTGGTAAAAAACAGTATCAGCCCCCTTGGGCCAAAGTTGGGAAGTCAGTCCAAAAGCCAAAGAAACAAGATTAGGAAATTGTGGCCCCAGGCAGGCTAATCAGCCTAATTCCAGGAAGGGGAAAGACTGAGATTGGTGGAACAAAAGCAAAGGTTTTGAGGTTAAGTGAAGAATCTGGAAGGGCAAAGCAGCCAGGTTCCCAGAGCTCTGTGCCATGTTACTAGGGCAGCCTTGAAATCACATTCTTGGGTTACTTAAGTATCTGGCGAAGGCTAATACTAATCACCTGCAGTGACCAGCCTGACCTTGCTCTTCCTCGAGTTGAGTTGACCTTATATGACATCTCAGACTCCAAGTTGGTCTTTCTCCAATTTCCTGGTTGAGGGTATTATCAGATAGGGGTGTAAAAGGAGCATAGACCATTAGAGACTTAAAATCTCAGCACTAAAATGAATCGAATGGTAGAGCAGAAAGAGGCCTTAGAACAAATATCAGAGTTAGAAGGAGCCCTGGAAAATAGAACAGAGAGCATTAATACTCATAAAAAGCTTAGAACATGGAATGTTAGAGCTGCAGGGGATCTTGGAACCCCCCCAAAAAAAATTCAGAAGTGGCCTGGATCTTATCATCTAGTGTATAAAAGCAGCAAAGAAATGGAAAAACAGAAAATTACAAAGTTGTAATTGAAAAGGATTCAATTCCTTCATTTCATATAGAATAGAACTGAATCCTAGATACTTCCCTAATAACTAGCACAAGATCAAACAGCAACTTAGATTTCCTGAGACTGGAACCTAAGTCTCCTGACTCTCTGCTCTAATGCTCTTTTCATCAAACCAAATTTTCAAGGAAATGGGCAAAGCATTCTCAGTCAGAATTGATTTAAAAGGGTAATAACCAGGCTGCAAAGGGAGAAGGGCTAGGCAGTCATGTGACTGGACTATCTCCCTCTCCACTCCACAGTACAGGCCCTCAGGGCAGAGTATTCCATCTGCAGAGCAGAGATAGATCTTACATTAGGATAAGTAAAGTGTTAGGGCCTCCAAAGTTGCCATATTCTGGCGGTTCATTGATTCTCTAGGTTTCCAAGGCAGAAATGCATCAACTACAAATGTGGTTAGGGCCCTATGCATTATTAGACTTTGATTGATTTATCTGAAAGGAGAAACTCAACCTCAGTCAGTGCTGCCATGGTTGGACCATGAAATTAGTCACGTAAAACACAGAAGACTTGGTTCCTACTCGGTGTTCTCACAGTCAAAATTCAGTAGCAGAAAGTTATCACAGTGGCAATAGTTCATGTTTCCATGTGTTTCCAAAGCACTTTCACTACAACCATCCCAAAGGAAAGGAAGGATGAAATAATGGAAAGAATATTGGATTTGGAATGAAAGTATTTGATTTTAAATTTGACTTTGCCACTGTGACCATAGCCAGAGAGGTTATAAGATAACCTCAGTAGAATTCAATTTCCTCTATAAAATGCAGGATTAAAGTGGATAAAGTATTTATTTACCAAGTACTCATTAGGTATCAGGCAGTCAAGATACAAAAAATAAAAATAAAAAACAGTCCCCTAATCTCAAAGAGATTAGCAGAAAGACAGCACAAAGGGTAGCTAGAAAGTAAGAGGAGGGGCATCTGAGGGGGCAAAACAGAGAGGAAGAGGAGATATAGCAGTCTGGGAGAAAAAGAAGTAGAAACAGGATTAAAGACTAGAAGTATTCAAGAACCTGGGGCTTTATGAAATGGAGATCCAGGGTGAAGTCAACCAATGAGGAGAAGGGAAGAGGCATCTCTTGGGTAAGAAGTCTACCAGTATAAAGATAAAGAAGTCTTAGAGAGTGAGAAGAATAAGAGACAAGATGGTCCTTAAGGTACCTTCCAGTTCTAGATTCTATGAAGTCAGTAGTTTGTTATTCCCAGAAATGAAGTTATTTGCTAGAGCAGGTCCTTGGACCTGGGTCTTCAAGACTGCCAAGCTCAGGTTCTTTCCACTATAGCAAGATCTTGGAAGAGAGTGAATTCTCTCACAGGGAAAAATCATGTCTGGTAAGGTTCTTGGGCAAAATCTGGGTGGAACCACATTGTGCAGAGATCAGTAACATACAGCATTGATTGTTGCATTTCTGAGCCTCAGGTGACTGCCTTTGGGCTTCAGGAAAGAACTGTATCTTACAGCAGGATCTGGAGGAAGGGAAGTTGAGTAGCTTGTCAGATGGGCAGTGGGAGGTTTGTTCCAACCTCCTTGTTCATAGTCCCATGTCAGAGAAATGGTATTTCTGTGGCTGGCCGCCCTTACCCAAAGGAGAAATAGTCAGTGCTGGAATCCATAAACTGACCTTTGTCCGAAAGGCTGGCTCATGCAGAATAGCTGGGGAAACTTCCCCTCCTGCCAATCTGAGTGGTTCAGGAGACAAACTTCCTTCTGGAGGACAGGTGGAGCCAGATATTGTTGTGGAAAGTTTCCAGGTGTTACATGCCTATTGTGACTCTGTGCTTGTATTTTATAGATTTCTTATTCCTCTGCCTGGGCTACTAAAGCCTACTCCTAACCATCCACATCTATTCATTCCTTCCCTCTTTTAATGCAAAAGGCAAACTGGAAGGAGGGAGAAAATAGCAAAATAGCAACTTAAAGATTAGAATTTGAGAGTTGGGAGGGAGCTCAGAGACCACTTTAGCCCAGTCTTACTATATTACAGATTAGAAAATGGAAGACTCAGGGAGAAGACTTACAGAGCATATAGAATGGCAATAGACAGAAATGAAAGAATAGCGATAAAGATGGGAGGAAGCTGAGACTAGAGAGAATTCAGGTCATTTATTTCTTAATCTGGTGTTCCTTCCACATCCAAGGTAGCCTGGAAATTAAGGAATTATTTAAGTAAAGGTTCTGATGTAGGACAATGTGTATTGGTAGAAGTGAATGAAAATTAATGTTTCATTTAACTCTAGAATTCTGTAACTCTGTGAGACAAAAAATAGTTCATTTTGGCAGGAATATATAGTGCCAAAGTAGAAAGAAATAACATAAGCCACAATTTCTCTGGGCCTTCTTTTTTCATCTATAAAATGCAGATGATAATAATAACTACCCAACCTGCCCTTACAGTAGTGGGAAGATCACAAAAATAATATGTGAGAAGGCATTTTTAAACATATATAGGATGTTTTGCATGACTGTACATGTATAATCTATATCGAATTACTTGTCTTCTCAAAGAGGAGGAGGAAAGGGATGGAAGGAGAGAATTTGGAACTCAAAATTTAAAAAAATAAATGTTAAGAAACATTTTTACATACAGTTGGAAAAAGTAACACACAATGTAGATTTTTTTTTTAAAATTTAAGTATATAGGACATAAAATGCCTAATAATGCTAAATACATAGTTGTTGTTTAATAAACTGTTTTTAATTTTTTAAAAAGCCTAACACCTAACTACTGTTTGTTGCAAGAGAGACTATAAATTAAATTTTTTAAATTTGACATCAGTATAAGCACTTACACTTGCCTAATAATTGTTTTCATTTTAATGTATAAAATATTATCATCTTTTTTCAATCACTCGTTCTAAGTCCTCATAAGAATTCTTTGTCTATTTGTCCTTATTCCTCATCCTTAAAGATGGTGTTACAATCACCTACAAGTGTATCCCCTGCACATGCGAGAATCCTAAAATGTCCTTTATCTAATATATTTTATTGGCTTTTTACCTCTCATTCTGTCTTCCCTTACAAAACCCTTCTCTGCCTTGCCTTATTCAAAATCCTATACAGTTATCCCTTCCCATATTGTGGGGGTTTAAGGTACAATGTCTCCTTGATCTGGAAGATCTGGGCAAAAATTTTTGGCCGTATCTTTGTATCAGAGAAGTCTTCTTACTTTGCAGATTTCCTCTCTTTTTTTCTTGATATTATACATATATTTTATACATTTTTGAGTTTCTAACTTTTTCTGTCATCTTGCTGGCCTTTGTGTGTCATCTGCAGGTTCCACAAAACTCCACAAAAATTCCCATTTAATTTGTTATGCCAACCCCGTGATATAGCAAAACAACAATGGGGAAAGTCATTATGTGGAAGCGCTACCTGTAGTTTGCACCATGAGTTCTGATCCCTTGATCCTTCAGTTCTCTCCCAAATCAACTCTCCCAACTCAGCTTTGAATCATCCCCACCATTTGCTGCCTTCACTCCGACTTATATGCTGTTTAACAAAGATGGAAAAAAAAAAAATCACACAATTGTTCTGGTCCCATACAAATTCATGTTACATAACCTCAAGTGCGCCCTCACTACTGCTAAGCAATCCTACTATATCTCACTTATTAACTCACTATTTCCCTTTCAACAATGGCTCTTCCAAATGTTTTCATCACTCCTCAAAGCCCATGGCTCTCCATCCCCCTTTCTCAGCTGAGAACCTTGTCTTATATTTTACAGAAAAAAACTGAAGCCATAGCTTTTATCTTCTCCCTTTTTCCTCTCCTGTCACCCAGATATATTTTGCTATCTTCTTCAGCCCTATCTCACACAATGAAGTGTTCTTAATCTTTATCAAGGCTAATTCTTCTATCTGCTCCAGTAATCCCATTTTTTCCTGTTGCCTTCAACAGATTACCCCTTATCATTATTTTCATTTGTTCTTTGTTTCCTTTATCTTTTTCTATAGTTTACAAACATATCCATGTCTTGCCCTTACTGAAAAACAAACAAACAAACAAAAAAAAAAAACCCCACAACTTGTCACTTGATTCTTCCACTCTGTTAACTATTGTGCTATTTCTTTTTCATGGCCAGATTTCTTGAAAAGATTCTCTACAATAGTTGCCTCTCCCTCTCTTCTTAACTACTTATAATATAACTCCAAAACCTATCATTCCACAGAAACTGCTCTCCCCAAAGTTACCAGTGATTTTTTAGTTGTCAGATCCAATGGCCTTTTCTCAATCCTCTTTCTCATTGACCTCTCCAGTCTTTGATACTGTTGATCACTCTCCTCTTTGATATTTTCTTATTTCTAGGTTTTCAGCATACTACTCTCTCCTATTTTTCTACCTAATGTATCACCCATTTCCCAGTCTCTTTTGCTGGGCCTTTATTTTGACCACACCTTCTAACATAGGGTTCTATCCTAGACCCTCTTCTCTTCACCCTCTATACTACTTCATTTAATGATCTTATCAACTCCCCTGGATTTAATTACCATCTCCATACTGATGATTCTCAAATCTTTCTATCATGCTGGAAAATTCTATGCTGACCTGCAATTTCACATCTCCAACTGCCTTTCAGACATTTCCAACTGAATGTCTAGTAGATATCTAAACTCTATATAACCAAAAGGGAATTTATCTTTCGCCTTAGATCATCTCTCCCATGCTCCCTTCCTTTATTATTGTAGAAAGAGCAGCACATCCTCCCGGTTCCTCAGATTCACAACTTAGGAGTTATCCTGGATTTTTCACTAACACCTGCCTTCCATATTCATGCTGTTGCCAAGACCTTGATTTCACCTTTGTTCTATCTCTCTACAATATCCCCTTGTCTCCTCTTATCACCATCTTTGTATGGATCCTTATTACTTTACATCTGGATTATTTCAATAGCCTGCTGGTGGGATTTGCTTGCCTCAAATCTTTCTACTTCAGCTCTACTCCATTCAATCACTAAAGGGATTTTCCTAGTGTATAGGTCCCACCACATCAGCCCACACAGACACACACACACACATATATATTTAATAAATTCTAGGAGCTCTCTATTGCCTCCAGGGTTAAATGAAAATTCTCTGCTTGGTGTTCAAAGTCCTTCATGACTTACCTTCCTTCTGTCCTTCTAGCCTTTTTACCCTTACTTCCCATATGTACTCCAGTTCAGTAACACCTCTTGGCTGTTCCAGGAACAAGACACTTCATTTCTGTGCTCTGGACATTTTCTCGGCCTGGAAATCTCTCCCTCTTCATTCTTGCCTACTGCCTTGGCTTCCTTTAAGCCCCAAGAAAAATCTCATCTTTTACAAGAAGCCTTTCCCAGGCCCCACAATTCTAGTGCCTTCCTTATCTAATCATTTCCCACTATAGCTTGTTTGTATATATTTGTTTGTTGTGTCCCCCATTAAATTGTGAGCTTCTTGAGTCTGGGGATTATCTTTTGCCTTTTTTTATATCCCTAATTCTTATCACAGTGCCTGGCCCATAGTAGGTATTTAATAAATGTTTGATTGATTATTCACTGTCCCTCTTCTTTGGTCCTGGTCAGTACATGTCCTGCTTTTTTCACTTTGCATTATTTCATTTTCACAATCTCCTTATAGTTCTTACATATAGAGGACTAATATTGAATAAGTCCATAAACAGGAAGAGTCCAGTCCAGATATTACTTGAGATCTGCTCTCTGTAAGGGCTGAAGAATTCGAAGCATTGGCTTACCATCTCCTTAACAATTCTTGATGGAGAATTCATGTGTTAGGAACAAGACAGTACAACTATGCTATTTACAACTCTGTTTTGACAAATACCTTGCCATTGATAATATCTGTTCTTGACAACCCTGTCACAATATATATCTTGTTATTGCTAGTTAAGGTGAATTGAAAGGTCAAAGTATGGCCCATGCATTAACCCTGGAAGGTATATAGCATCACCTGGAGGTAGCTGGTGTTAATGTAACACTAGTTTAAAGAGTATATAAACCCTATATAAACCCTAACACTCAGATTAATAAATGAAGATTGCAAAGTATATCTTCTACCTGGTCTCAGATATTAATTTACACTCTCAGTATTCACTGGAGCTGGACTCCAACAGATAGCGCCCAAACAGGGACGCACTAGAGTGTTCCTGCTGAGAGTGCCCTCTTGGTGAGCTCAACAATTAAGATAAGCGAGGAAAGCAATGTACTCTAGAAGTAAGATAAATAAAGTAATTTATCACTAGAAGTAATTTTTCACCAGCCTGACACAAGGAATAAGAAATATAAGATAAAATATAAATCATAAGATATTTAGATAACAGATAAAAATATGAGGTATAGGATATCAGATATAATATAAATTATAATATATAAAAAATAAAAGATATAACAATTTTAAAATATAAGAAAATTTATAAGATTTATCCTTGTTCAGCGGATATCAGTATAGTACACAAAGAAAAATCAGTAAGAGACAGAGATTATCTGAAAGTATTCTCCCAAACTGCTTTGATACCTTTTGATTGGTGCTCAGTGGCAAAAACCACCTTAAAAGAAGACTATGGAAGGCAGTGTTTTTTGAGGAATGCCTAGAGCAGCATGGGTAAAAGTGCAAGGAAAAACTGATAGAGGAACATCTTACACACAAGTCAGGCAAGGACCTAATGACATTTTTGCAGACTTTGACCATAACTTAATGATGGCAATGCAGCCTTTAATCAGCATGGGGAGGCAGCTTAAATTTTATTGAAACAACTTGCCTTTAAAAATGCTAATGATGATTGTAAGAAAGCTTTAGGTAGGGGAAAATCAAAAAAGTCTTTAGTAGAAATGATTCAAAGGTGTCACAATGTTGGGACTTCTACTTTTCAAGCTGCAGTAATGATTACTGCGCTAAATCAGGACAAATCTAAATTTCAGAATTTTTCAAATCTTCTTACAGGCTATAATTGTGGACAATTAGCTCATATAATAAAAAACTGTATTACTCAAAAGGTTGCACTTAATCACAATTCAGCAAATAAACCTTTGACTTTAAGTCCAAAATGCAGGAAGGGCAGATATTGGACTTCAGAATATTTGAATTCACTCTCAAAAATGAAAGGGAAAGTAATTTGATATCGGGAAATCATTCAATGGGAGCTGCACTTTCCCTTATTCCTCCTTCAAGTGGTGCCTTATAAATTTGACTTATTGACAGTACAAGATTTAATTAATGTATGTTACCCGAAGTGCTGGCCTTGATTTGTCCCCCTCAGTGTCACGACAAATTACTGACAATATGGGATATGTGGGATATGTCTCGCCCCACTGGAGACCCACTTAGGTCCTCTTCCTTCTGTTATTCTAGGACTCATTTTAGGAGACAGTTCACAAGTATTGCTAGGGTTTAATGTTAAGCCTGGAATAGTAGATTTTTATTTTTTTGGAAAATATGTATTCTTTGCTGCTACTCTTCACTATAATATTTTTTAAAAGGGGGAGGGGAATGATAGCACAGTTATTAATAACATCTTATCAAAAAAATTAGGAAAAGCATCAAAATTTAATTTAATTTTTTAAAAAATTCACCCAGGTTGGTGAAGATTTTGGAGGTTCAGGAAAAGAGGTGTTCTGCCTGCAATCTATCATTGATTCTAGACTAATTTTAAAATTGAAAATAGAAGGGATAATTTAGTTACTCTAAGTGATTATCAAAAATTGTTGAGGGATATTAATTGGATAAAACTGTATTTGAAATTGGAAACACATGAACTGACAAAATTATTCAAAATTTTAAGAGGAGATTCTAACCCTAATTCAAAAAGAAGTCTGAGGATCAGCTGCAAGCAGTAGATGATATTTACAGATACTACTATGAACAAACTACTACTAAATATATTTCTAACACCCTGCTTGAATATATACAGCAGAATAAGTTATATGCAATTATTACTGCACTGTATACTATTCAAAAACTTTTTAATATTTTTTCAGATAGCAAATATTCTATTTATGTGGTTAACACATTACATAACATAGAAACATTACCAGCCCTGGACATGCTGCTGGTTAAATGAGATTCCTCTAAAATTAATTATTCCTATTGTTTAGAAGAATGGTCTATGTTTGTACAATGTTAATAACTGAATAGTGTTTTTATTTTTCAAGTTTATGGCCTTTGGCAAAGCTGGAACACTTCTTCCATGTCATTTTTGTGTGTGTCTCTTGTTTTTTGCACAGAATATCTGTGTCATGTTTGTTCTGTGAGTTAGATTTCTTAACATCCTTAATTCCCATTTTAAAAATGGAAATAATCTAACTTCTTCCTGTGAACCTCAGTTATGGCCAAACTGGGAGCTGCAGAAGATAAGTTAGCTAACCAAAATTACAGAGCTATGAATATGATAGCAGATTCTCAAGGTTTTGAGAGAAATTGATTAAGGAATTTAGCAACTAGTCAAAACATTAATTAGGAAAATAGCAGCTTTTTGCTACCCCTTCTTTGACTTCTATTTTGTTTGGAGTCTCTTTTTACTCCATTGGGAAAGCACCCCAGATAGTTAAGGGTGGACCTTCTCTACAACCCTGATCACTCAGCTAGCTACTGGTTCCCCAGAGTCCTGAATGCATATCAGTTGTAAGGATTGTTAACAAGATTATTATTGTCCAAATCTCTCTATTTGCTAACTTCTCTCATCTCAGATCAGATTAAGAAAAGAGAATGTTAAAGAACTGTAAGGAAAGCAGCAACACCACTTTGCCCAAATACCTCCCCAAACCAGCTTTAGAGAATGGGGATAGAGTGGAGGTCAGACTCCATTATCAGCATTCCCTGAGCTCTGGCACCTGAAACTACCATCAGAGGGACATTCTGGCACCAGTTACTCCAGCCCTCATCAGGTTCTGTCCAGCAACTGGTTGGGAAGGATCTGGGTGCCCCTGGCAGCACCCAGCATGGCAGTGTCAGGTGAGAAAGCCAGTCAGACTCTGTTTTTGGTAAATCCACCATTCTCTGTTTCAGTTACAGAAATGTATTAGCTAAGTAAATTATGGCAAATTATTCTATCTCTGCCCAGTTTTCTGATCTGTAAAGATAACCAATAATGATTGTTATGAAGAACACATGATTACAAAAGTGCTTAGCATAAAACAAATGCTATATGAATGTTAACTGCTTTATTGGATAAAATTGCTTTATATTAGGTAATTTTATATGGATTTTTAGATGTGACCAATATATAATACCAATGTTGAGATAAATAATTTTGGGGTGTGTAAAAATTAAATTAAGGCTTCACCAAGCTTGAGAGGATAAGGCATTGAATCTCTTTCTGTTTCTTCCTCTTTTCCCCCTTCCCTCCTTCCCTGACTGGGAGAAGGGGTAAGAGGGAGAGAAAGAAAATATACATAATTCAATGAAATTTGTTATTTGAGAAATAATATTTAAAAACAGTTTAAAGGAGCTCTAATTAAAGTACACTAAAGGAATATGTAAATTGTAATCTATTTGCACTAAATTTAGAAGAACAGTTCACTATTACTTAAAACAAAATAAAATAAAACAAAATTCAGCCAATAAAACAGCCTGCTTTTGAGTTATCTAGAGTCAGACTTCTCAAGGCCCAGTCACAAAGAATTGACATTTTAACTCTTTCCTCACTCACAAAAGAGAAATGATTTGTGTGAATTGGGAAATATTCAAATGGCAGTTTAGTTTGTCTGGAACATTTAACTGAAATTTAGGAAATCTCATGAACTAAAGCTAAGTAAAATTTAAAATCTGTTCTATCTCAATTTAAAAAAAAAAATGTTGTCTGGGCAGTTAGGTGGTGCAGTTGTTAGTTCAAATCTGGTCTCACACCCTTAACACTTCCTAGCTGTGTGACTCTGGGCAAGTCACTTAACTCCAATTGCCTCAATTATCTCGATTTCTCCCTAAAAAAAAAAAAAAAAAGTAAATGATATAAGGGGAGGGAAATCCTCCCTGAGAACTTTTCAGCTGAACAGTTGGGGACAGAATAGATTTGTCAACTAAAAGAAAATGAAAAGTTCATTTAGCCTTGCTAATCCTGTTTTATAATATTTTGTAAATATAATTTAAGGAATTAAATATTTTCACTGTCTCTAAAAAAAAGAAATTACAACTAAAACTATATGGCTATTACTTAGAGAAAAATCTAAATTTGTTAACTAAATTATTTGGAGCTATTGTCATCATGTTAAACCTAAATCATCAGATTTATTGTATATGATTGTATTATTGTATATGGAGCAAGAGGGAGGAGGTGAAAGTCTTATCAGTTCGACTTCAAATATGAAGAGTGAAAGCCTTATCAGTTCTACTTTAAGTCCGAATGTATCAAACAACCCAGCCCATAAAGACACTAAAAAGGGTTGGGGTAGGCAACAACAACCTCATCCCTTCCCTGGAGCCTCTGTCAACTCCACTTAATTTGTAAGTTTGCCAGTTTTCTTAGAACCATCAGGATAAACAAGGTTATCAGCCCTGAGAAATGAGCTATTTCTATACACCTAAGAGACTATAGGCTTGTTTAATGATTAATCCTTTGCACCAGGATGAGTTCAAACATACATAATAACCTTAGCAATCTCCTATATGTGTAAGTTATGGAAAACTTAATTTTTTTTACAATATTATTATAAATATTCTTTTACAAAAATTTTCCACCTAGCTCTAATCTGCAATTAGTATAATTTGCTATTAGAGATAAAATCTCATGGAAATATAACAGTTACAAAATATTCTTTTGAGTTTTGAATTTAATTGCCTGATCACTAAGTCAGTGACCACCACTTGAGAGAAATAACATAAGCTACTCAGAGAAATGTGACCCTGAACAGGTAGAGGTCTGTATCTGGAGAAGAGTTGGGAAAACAACTTTGGCCTCCACTCAAGGTGGGATCCTTCTGACTCAGTTCCTCAGGTGTCTCCTTAAATAAGAACATACCTAATTATTCTAGAGTCTGGCTAGAAGGTAGAACTATTATAATTGGATATCAAACTGAACTAAAGATGATTAATTTTGTCATGTGTATGCTCCCAGGCTGAGACCTGAAGAACCCATTCTGATGGTATTATAGTCATACCCCTGTATTTTCCTCCTTTAACAAATTTCTATACTCAGAGAAAATGGTCAACACCATCCATGAACACAATTCAATTATATAATATCTTCTTATTTTTGATCTGAAAATATGTAGTCATTATATCCTAAATAATTTTGTGAATGAGTATTTGGCCTAGTCATCTATCTGTTATAGACATACAGATATTTGTGTCTGTATGAAATAAATTCCTTAAAGATTTCCAAAATAATGTAATAACAATTAACATGATTGTTTGTAAGACCTATTACTTTATTGTTTATTGAAACTAAAGATGAAACATCTTTTATATTTGTATGTACTGTGTGTCCTGTGACACAAATATATTTCATTACATGAAAAGTTGCTGGCCAATCTACATTGACCTTTCTACATCTTATAGCAGTCCTTGTGGGGTTGTCTTTCTATTTCAGATTATCCTAACTTCTATTTGTTAGATTTGTTTTTTATTCTAGATTTTGACCAGCTTCAAGAAGCTGAATCAACAATTCTGAACAACAATACTTCAATCAATTCCAGCTTACCATTCCTTCAATAAAAAAATGGGACTCTGCAAATGACTCAACTCTATACTCATTCTCAGCAGAAAGTAGTTTAAGAAGATGAGATCATTACCCCTGTCCCCAGAGAACTTTGGGCCCCATTGGTTTGAGGAGGAACTAGAATTTGTTGATGAATGGACCCCAAATTACCCAGTGTTTGAGTAGGTCCCCTGTTACAATGTATTTGAGACTTAGATGGTACAAATTTTCACATCTCAGATATGGGATTCCACAATGTTTCAGGCCCCTAAGAAATATTCTGTATGGGAATGTTGACAATATCCACAGATGTTTCTAACTACAGATACTCTTTTAAAGAATGGCACTGGAATCCAAATCATGAATGTGTCAGGAAGATATTTTGTAAAATATTACAATTTTGTTTTATCCCAATGTCTTACTTTTATCTCAATGTCTTCTAATTTGCTACCTATGGTTCTTATTATTGAACACCCATTCTATATGATGGTGCCTTCTAAGATTAATTACAATTGGCACAAGTTAGTAGGTGAACAGGCTTGAAATAACATCAAAAAAACTTTTTTTTGAAAATGTAGAAAAGAGATATAAATCATTAGCATTTCTAGATATTATCAACAAAGTTTAGCAACAAGAGACAGAGAAATTCCATTTAAAATAACTGTGGACAATATAAAATACTTGAGAGTCTACTTGCCAAGACAAACTCAGGAACTATATGAACTCAAATATAAAACACTTTTCACACAAATAAAGGTCTAAATAATTGGGAAAATGTTGATTACTCGTGGGTAGGATCAGACAAAAAAAAGACAATTCTATCTAAATTAATCTGTTTATTCATTGCCATAACAAACAAAACATTGTTTTATAGAGATAGAAGAAAAAATAACAAAATTCATCTGAAAGAATAAAGTTCAAGGATATCAAGGGAATCAATTTTTAAAAATGCAAAAGAAGGCAATCTAGCTATACTAGATCTCAAACTGTATTATCAAGGGATAAGTATCAGAACAATCTATTACAGGCTAAGAAATGGAGTGGTAGATCAGGGGAATAAATTAGGTACAAATTATATTATAGTAAATGACCATATTAATCTAGTATATGATATATCCAAAGATGCTTTTGGAAAAAAAAATTATTATTTGACAAAAATCCTGGGAACACTGGAAAACAGCATGGCAGAAACTGTATGGCAGAAGATACCAAGATTTCACATTGTATACTAAGTTAAGGTCAAAATGGGTACATGATTTGCACATAAAAGGTGATACCATGAACAAATTAAAAGAGCATAGAATAGTTTATCTATCAGATTTATGAATAAGGGAAGAATTTAGGACCAAAGAAGATGAGAGAATCATAAAATTTAAAATAGATCATTCTGAGTAAAAAAAAAATGTAAAAGTTTTTCCACAAACAAAACCAAAATTATAAAAAATAAAAAAATAAAAAATAAACAGAAAAATTATATGGGGGAGAGGGAATTTGCCACAAGTATTGCTGCTATTTTCATTTCTCAAATATCTGGGGAGCTGAGTCAAACTTATAAAAACATAAATCATTCCCCATTTGCTGAATGGTCAAAGGATATGAACAGGCAGTTTTCAGACAAAGAAATCAAATCTATAGTCATATGAAAAAATGCTCTGAATCAATATTGATTAGAGGAATGCAAAATAAAACAACTCTGAGGTATTATCTCCCACCTATCAGAATGGCAAATATGACAAAAGAGGGAAATATTGGATTTTGGAAAGGATATGGGAAACCCAAGCACTAATATCCTATTGGTGGAGTTGTCATTTGATCCAACCATTTTGGAGAGCAATTTGGAACCATGCCCAAAGGGCTATAAAATTGTGCGTATCATTTAATCCAATAATACCACAAAAAAAAGGGGGGGGAGAAAAGACCTATTTGTACAAAAATATAGCAGCTGTTTTTGTGATGTCTAAAGAATTAGAAATCAAAGGGATGTCCATCGTTTAGGGAATGGCTAAACAAACTATGACTTATAATTGCTAATAGAATATTATTGTGTTGTAAGAAATGACAAGGGTGACTTCAGAAAAACTTGAAAAGACTTACTTACATACACACAGTGAAATGAACAGAACCAGAAGAACATTTTACACAGTAAATAGCAATATTGTTCAATGAAGAACTCTGAATAACTTAGCTTTTCTCATCAATGCAATGATTCAAGACAACGCCAAAGGACAAACTGTTATTGATTGAAAGCATACTGAAGCATGCCATTTTTTTTACTTGCTTTCATTTTTTTTTCTTTTAGTTGAGTCTTGTGCAAAATGACTAATATGGAAATGTTTGAAATAATTACTCATGCATAATCTATATTTGATTGCTTACTGTCTCAGAGAGATGGAAGGAGAGGGAGGAAAAGATAAAATTTGAAACTCAAAACTTTAAATAAAAATGTTTAAAATTTTAAAAAAATAAATAGCACTTATATTTTTCTCAAAGATAAAAATTTCACATTTGAAAGTACAAAACAAATAGAGACAATTTTAAACAAGCCAGCATAATTGCAATAGTTGTCAATACTTTCTTAATATCTTAATTTCAAGCTGATCAGGGCTGAATTTGAACTCATAAAGATGAATCTATCCAACAGGGTTAAGTGACTTGCCTAGACTCATATGGCTAGTAAGTAGCTGAGGCTGAATTTAGAATTTCCTGACTCTAGGTTCAGCACCCCATCTATTACACTCCTTCCTGCTCTAACATTCTATATTCTAAAATTTTTTGTTCTAAATTCACATAGTCTGTGCTTCGTTGTCAATTTAACCCCCTATTCATCACATTTAGATCACTGTAGCTTTTTTGCTATGAATCAATTCTAGATCTTCCAAAAGATTAGTTGAACTCTCATTTAGTTACCAAAGTAAGACCTGTGTTCTTCCTAGTATACAAAGACTTGGGAAAATTAGTGAGTTAACCTAACCATAATTTAATTTGGTTAAGAATTTTCTTAAAAAAGCAAAGACAAGGTCAACAAGATAAGGCATGGGAGGGAACTGTGACTCAGACTATCAGGAGCCTTTGGTCTAGAAAACAGTCCTCAAGGTGGTAAATATTAATCAAAAAGTGCCACTGAAAACAAAATCAAACATTAGAAAAGGATCTAGAAGACATTGACTCTTGAAGATAAAGCTCCCCACTACTATCTCTTGGGCCATTCTCAGCTAAAACTTTGATTTCCCACCTTATACAATTAAGGAACAGTGTGGTATACTGGTCCGAGATCACAACTAGTAAGGAAGACCATAGGCAAGTTATACAGCTTCTCTGAACTTCTGTTTCTTCATCTCTAAAATGAAGATATTAATGACTATAGATTTCTCAAAAGTTGTTGTGAAGGTCAAATGAGATCACGTATTTTATAATGTACTTTGCTAACTTTACCATGCTATTTAAATGGTAATTATTATCAGAGCTCATTTTTATATTCCATCCAGTATCTTGAAATATTCAGTGGCTGGCCTTCGGTGATTCAGAATGATCATTTTGCATAAACCCAGTGTGGAAATACTAGAAAAACAAAAATTCCCACACTCTAAAGTCAGTAAAGTTGAACTTCATATTCTCTCTCCTCTCTCCCCATAATTTCTATATTTCCTCCTTTCCTTTTCTCCTCTTCCCCATCCTCAGTGTCCTGCTTCTCCTAGTTCCCTATTATTGTGCTAATTGTTAAAGTGCCCAGACTCAAGACCTGGCTCTAGATTGCTGCCCTGTCACTTACAAGGTATATGGCCTTGTTTTATTGGGACTTTGAAGCATGTTCAGATCACCCAAGATGGAAGGACTCGTTTGTGAGATGCTAAGGACATGCTTCTAGAAAGAGATACTCTGTGTTTGCTGACTACATGGGAGCAGCTTCTTTCTGTTCACTGCACATTGTTGATCTCTCTTTTTGGTGGTATTCAGAGATGAAAGTCATTTTCACCTGTAGCATTGGGTACCATGTACTAATCTGGATGGGGCAACAGGAATGAGCTTGGGGTATTAGTCTTGTTTCATTTATTTTGTTTTTCAGTTCTAGGAGCAGAGAGTGAAGTCCCAGAGCACCCTGGGACCATGAGGACTTTAGGACCCATTCTAGGATAGATATTGCAACTAGCATAATAGAGAAGTCCTAAATAGTTAAGGTCCCAGGATATAAAACCCAGGAGTTTGGGATCTGAAACTTAGTGGACTAATGCTTTATAAGAGTTGAATTAAACTTTGAATCTAATCCCTTTTCAACTCCTCAGTTCCTGAGATGAGGGGAATATGTCCCCAAAAGTGGGAGGGGGGAAATAGTTTTATATTTGTTTTGTTGTGCCTTTGAAGTAATATCCCTTTAAACATAAAAGCAATCTGATGGAACAAGATAGAGAACATTATAGGATGGAAAATGGATGATTTTGAATATTTTAAATTAAAATGGTTCTGCACAAACAAAGCCAATGGGGACAAGATTAGAAGGAAAGCAAGAATAAAAAACACATTTTATAGCAAGTTTTTCTGATAAAGGCCTCGTCTAAATGAACAAGGAAGGGAACAGGCAATTTTCAGACTAAGAAATCAAAGCTATCTCTATAGTCATGTAGAGGGAAAATGCTCTACATCATTATAGATTTAAAAAATACAAATTAAACAATTCTGAGCTACCACTTCATATCTATCAGAATGGATAAAGAAAAGGAAATGATAAATGTTGGAGGGAGTGTGGAAAAAATGGGACAGTACTGCACTATTGGTGGAATTGTGAACTGATCCAACCATTTTAGAGAGCAATTTGGAACTATGCTCAAAAGGCTATAAAAGTATGCATATCCTTTGATATAGCAATAATACCACTACTGGCTTGTGTACCAAAGAAATCAAAGAAAAATACATTGTGTGTGACAGATTTTTTTTTTTTTTTTTGGTGGTAGCAAAGAATTAGAAAGTGAGGGGATGCCTATCAGTTAAGGAATGGCTAAACAAGTTCACGTATGTGATTGGGATATTAATGTGTTATTAGAAATGACAAGCAGGATGATTTCAGAAAAACCTGGAAAGATTTAGATGAACTGATACAGAGTGAATTGAGCAGAATTAGAATTTTGTATCCAGCAATTTGGTATAATGAACAACTGTGAATTACTTACCTGAGAGCAATACTATGATCCAAGACAATTCTTTAACACCTATGATAAAAAATACTATCCAGTTCTAGAGAAGAAACTGACAGAGCTTGAATGCAGATGGAAGCATATTTTTTAAACTTTATTTCTCTTGGGGGGAGGGGAGGCTCTGTGATTTCTTTTGCACTATGGCTAATATGGAACTATGTTTTGTATGATTTCACATGTATAATCTATATCAAATTCTTTGCTTTCTCAAAGAGGGGGTAAGGGAATGAAGGAGGGAGAGAATTTGGCACTCAAATTTAAAAAATAAAAAGAATGTTTTAAAAATTACATGTAATTGACAAGGGATAAAACAAAGAGATCCCAAAAAATACTTGATAAATGCCTAGTGAATTAAACAAAATCAGAGATAGTGTTTTAGATAACAGTGCCAGGTGGTGGGTTCTAATTTTCAAATTGCTAGGTTGTGAGAAGGAAAAAAAATAATTTTGAAGGACCATTAAAATCCTTACCTGGGAAACCAAGTAGAAAGTATACTGGATTTGGAGGCAAAACACAGGTCTCCATAAAGAATTCTGGATATTTATGGAAAACCATCTTCTAAGGAAGGGGCAGGTTACTTACCACAAATGAATTCAAACAACTAGAATCCATTTAATGCCATCAACATTATGATCTGAACAGTGGAAGTGGGGTCATTCCCTTGAAGACTTGCTGCCATGAGCATGGTAGGAGCCCCGGGGGATTTGAGGAGGGAGACTGCACCTCCTGACCCACAAGAGAAAGTCCAGACCTTAGGCAGCAGCCTCAGACAAGGAGAGATTGTCCTGTGTCTTCCCCCAAGGGTTTGGAGAAGCTACATTAGCACAGTCACCCTTGCTCACAGAATTGTGAACCCTTCAGTGCAAAGAAACAGCCATGGCTTCTTCATGACCTGCTCAAACTTGGTTCTGCCACAAACTCTGTGTAATTGCAGGCTAGTCACTTCCCTCCTGTGTGATTTAATTTCCTCATTTGTAAAATGAGGGAATGGGGTTAGATAGATAATAATAGCTAGCATTTATATAACACTTTGTTGTTCAGTCATTTTTTCAGTCCTATCTGATTCTTTGTGGCCTCTTTTGGGGTTTCTTAGCAAAGATACTGGAATGGTTTGCCATTTCCTTTTCCAGCTCATTTTACAGATAAAGAAACTGAGGCACATAGGATTAAGGGATTTACCCAGGGTCACATAACTAGTAAATGTCTGAGGCTGGATTTGACTCAGATCTTCCTGATTCCAGACTCTGCATTCTATCTACTACAAGACATAGCTGCCCTATGAAGCACTATAAACTTTGAAACAGCACCTTACAGTATTATTTCATCTGATTTTCATAACAATTCTTCGAGACAGAGGTTACTACATCTTTACAGATGAGGAAACAGAGACTGAGATTAAATGTCTTATTTAGAGTCACATGGCTATTTATTAAGTATCTGAAACAATATCAGATTTCAGATCTTCTTAACTCCAAGTCCAATACTTTATCTCCCATACCACTTAGAACTGGATGATGTCTAAGATCTCTTCCAATTCTGAGCTTCTGATTTTGCTACTTATTATGGGCAAGTAATTTCATCTATATAATAATAATAATACATCTATCTAATAATATATTATGTACATAATATATTTATATTTATACATAATACAATTTTATATTTCTATATATAATTTAATAAAAACTTATTATTATTACTATCTAGTGTTTACTCTATGCCAGATTCTATGCTAAGCACTTTACAATTGTTATTGTTCATCCTTCATTTCAAAAAGGACCAATGACAACAAGCAGAAATATCTTTATTGGATTTAACTTAGGGGGAGTTTCACACATCTTCAGTTTCACTCTCTTTTTCAGTCATTGACGTCTAGTTTTAAGGCAAAAGTCAGGGAGAATAGCAATGCTAAGATGAAGATGGGCAAGACCCTGGTTCCTACCATGTCTGAACAAACTCTAAGCACTCCACAGAGCTTGCTTCAGCCCATTCCACCAGGGAAAGTCTTTGCATAAGTTTTAGACCTACCAGTTACCTTCAATTTATTCTGTCCACCAAAATGGTTTTACCACCAACTGTGGTCATTTTGCATATTACAGCTTCTTGGAACCACAGGTGAAAGTTGGGTGGACATCAAAGGTCTCAGCAAGCCTTCACCCCAGAGTTGCTAATTCTCCCTGTATATATATATGTGTGTGTGTGTATTTATACATATATGTGTATAAATAAATATGTATATAAATACATACATATTTATATAGACTTCAAATTCACACACTAATATTTTACTGTTTGTCTGACCCTAGGCAAGTCATTTAACCTGCTTACCCCAATTTCAACTATAAAATGGGAATAATAATAGCACTTATCTAGAAGGATTAATATCAAATGAGGATCATATGAGATAATATTTTTTAAGTGCTTAGGATAGTGTCTGACATATAATAGGTGCTTAATAAATGCTTTTTTCCTCTCTTCCTACATAGACAAGCATCTAAGGAACTCACTCATTAAAATGTCAACTAAAAAGTGTTGGACAACAGTAGATTTGTGATGGAAGATACCATCAGCATCCAGAGAGAGAACTATGGAGACTGAATGTGGATCAAAGCATAGTATTTTCATCTTTGTTGTTGTTGTTATTTGCTTGCTTGTTTTTTTCCTCATTTTTTTTCTGTTTTGATCTGATTTTTCTTGTACATCATGATGAAGATGATTAAAAGAACCGCACATGTTTAAAACTATATCAGTTTGCTTGCTATCTTGGGGACAGGACAAGAGAAAAAAAGAAAAAAAAATTGGTTCACAAGGTTTTGCAAGGTGAATGTTGAAAAGTATCTTTGCATGTAATTGGAAAAACAAAATACTATTAAAAATAAAAAAATAAAGAAGTTGGACAAGTGACAGAGTCATGAAGATTTGTTTATAGATAGAGGGGCCTATCTTAGCAATAAAAAAACAAGATCATCTCTTACCAGAAATTACATAAAAACTTGCCCTAAAAGAACCTGGACTTACTGCTCAAAGCAGCAGCTAATGCCAAAAAGTAGTAGAAACTGGGCAACATTATCACCAGAGCTGCAAAACTTTAGCATCCTCCAGGTACCAGCAAAGACAAGATCAGGAATCTAGAACTAAATGCCAGAATTCACTGAATAAATGAACAAATAAATCCTACTACAAATGCAAATGCCCAGATAATCTTGAAAATTCAGGAAGTAAACTATATAGGAGTCAGAGGGCAACCTTACAGACTGAACTGCTGCTCACAACTGTCAGAACATGATATTGGTCCATAAAAATTTAGGAACAAGATTTTTAATATCTACTGCCATTCTAAATACTTACCATGTCTAAACTAGATGGATGACAGGCTTTCAAAATACTGAGTCAGTGGGAGAAATTAAAACCATGTGGGAACAGAATGAGGTACATATTATCCATGTTGTCTTATCTGCAATTGGAATTGTCCCAGAGACCCTTTCAATGAGTCTATAAAAAGCAATCTTTTTTTTTTTCCTCTGCACAATAATCCACAAAACATTAAATACAAAAAAAAAAAAAAAAAAAAAAAAAAAATAGCAGTATGGTGAATTGTTTTCAAGGCAGTTAAGTGGCACAGTGCAAGAGAGTTCAGTGCCTGGAGCCAGGATGATCTGAATTCAAATCCATTCTCAGACACTTAGTAGCTATGAGACCCTAGGCAAATCACTTAATCCCCTCCTTCTTAGTTTCCTCATCAGTAAAATGAACAGGAGAAGGAAATGGTAAACTATTCCAGTATCTCTGCCAAGAAAATTCCAAATAGAGTCACAAAGATTCAGACATGACTGAAATGACTGAAGGACAAAATTTGTACTGATGATGAGGTCAGGGTAGCTATTCCTAATTCAGAATAAATAAGTGACAAATTCACAATGCCATTTTCTTTGCCAAAAGGTAAGTTATTTTTTTTTTTATTTTATTAAAGCTTTTTATTTACAAAGCATATGCATGGGTAATTTTTCAACATTGATCCTTGCAAAACTTTCTGTTCCAAATTTTCCCCTCCTTCCTCCCCCTCCCCCTCCCCATGGCAGGTAATCCAATATATGTTAAATATGATAAAATATATGTTAAATCCAGTATATATACACATATTTATACAGTTATCTTGATGCACAAGAAAATTCAGATCACGAAAGGAAAAAAAAAAACCTGAGAAAGGAAACAAAATGCAATCAAACAACAACAGAGAGAGTGGAAATGCTATGTTGTGTTCCACACTCAGTTCCACAGTCCTCTCTCTGGGTATAGGTGGCTCTTTTCATTACTGAACAAGTAGAACTGGTTTGAATCATCTTATTATTAAAGAGAGCTGTGTCCATCAGAATTGATCGTTGTATAGTCTTCTTGTTGCCGTGAATAATGATCTCCTGATTCTGCTTATTTCACTCAGCATCAGTTCATGTAAGTCTCTCCAGGCCTTTCTGAAATCATCCTGCTAATCATTTCTTACAGAACAATAATATTCCATAATATTCATATACCACAATTTGTTCAGCCATTCTCCAATTGATGGGCATCCACTCAGTTTTCAGTTTCTAGCCACTACAAAAAGGGCTGCCACAAACATTTTTGCACATGTGGGTCCCTTTCCTTCCTTTAAGATCTCTTTGGGATATAAGCCCAGTAGTAACACTGCTGGATCAAAGGGTATGCACAGTGTGATAACTTTTTGAGCACAATTCCAAACTGTTCTCCAGAATGGTTGAATCCATTCACAATTCCACCAATAATGTATCAGTTTCCCAGTTTTCCCACATCCCCTCCAACATTCATCATTATGTTTTCCTTTTCATCTTAGCCAATCTGAGAGGTGTGTAGTGGTATCTCAGAGTTGTCTTACTTTACATTTCTCTGCTCAATAGTGATTTGGAACACCTTTTCATATGACTAGAAATAGTTTCAATTTCTTCACCTGAAAATTGTCTGCTCATATCTTTTTTGACCATTTATCAATTGAAGAATGGCTTGAATTCTTATAAATTTGAGTTAATTCTCTAAATATTTTAGAAATGAGGGAAAAGGTAGATTTATTTAGAAGAGGTTACAAACTAAATAAGAGGTAAAATCGGTATGAGGAGTGGCAAATATGAAATAGATTTGGGATACAAGGAAATACTAAAGAATGGAAAGGGACCTGTATGTGCCAAAATTTTTGTGGCAGCCCTTTTTGTAGTGGCTAGAAACTGGAAAATGAATGGATGCCCATCAATTGGAGATTGGGTGAATAAATTATGGTATATGAAGGTTATGGAATATTATTGTTCTGTAAGAAATGACCAACAGGAGGAATACAGAGAGGCCTGGAGAGACTTACATCAACTGATGCTAAGTGAAACGAGCAGAACCAGAAGATCACTATACACTTCAACAATGATTCTGTACGAGGATGTATTCTGATGGAAGTGGATGTCTTCAACATAGAGAAGAGCTAATCCAATTCCAATTGATCAATGATGGACAGAATCAGCTACACCCAGAAAAGGAACACTGGGAAATGAGTGTAAACTGTTTGCATTTTTTGTTTTTCTCCCCAGATTATTTTTACCTTCTGAATCCAATTCTTCCTTTGCAACAACAACAACAACAAAATTTGGTTCTGCACATATATATTGTACCTAGGATATACTATAAGATATTTAATATGTATGGGAATGCCTGCTATCTAGGGGAGGGGGTGGAGAGAAGGAGGGGAAAATTCAGAACAGAGGGAGTACAAGGGATAATGTTGTAAAAAATTACCTATGCATATGTACTGTCAAAAAAAGAGTTATAATTATAAAATTAATTTTAAAAAAAAAGGAAAAAAAAAAGAAATAGATTTGGGATAGCAATAGAGTAATCCATTTAAGGAATGTGCCATGAACCTAAGAATGCCATTGTTTGGAAGATTAGATCCAAGGAGTTGTTTAGCAGACTAACCAAAGTTAGCTAGAGAAAGGAGAAAGATTCCATTAAAGGGAAGACATGAGGGGGAGAGAAAGAGTGAACTTAGCCTGGAAATAACTTCGCAACTTCATCATGAGGAGATCTTTTATAAGGAAAATATAGTGTTGGGGATTTATCAGAGAAGCCAGGGAAGTAAAGGCAGGGATCCGGAGCCAGATAGAATGTACCTGGCAGACCAGGCAGACATATCTAAAGATATGCTAATCAATATCTCAAAGGTTGTTTAAAGATGCACAGAGGTTGGGGGATGTACTATGAAGGTTGATAAAGAGTTCCATCCTCACAATCACCCTATACCAACAGGATAGTCTAGGACTTGGTTATACCTGATATTAGCTGGTTGGGCTTCTTCCTGACAAGGCAAGAGAAAAAGTCCACATCACTCAGACTATTTTTATCTTAAATCCATTAAAAAGATAAGAAGAATGAAATGATGATGATGATGATATTAATTTGGGGATTACTGATAGAAAGACCTACTTTGGAACCTTTCTAACAATTACTAGCTGAGTAATTTTTTAAAGTCATTTAATCTTTGGATGCCTCAAGTGACTCCCTAAGACTTTATCTATTAAATAAGATAATATTACCAACCTTCACCATTTTCTCCCTGTTTCCTCCTCTCCTCATTGGTGACTTCCTCCTGGGGACCACCATTTTAGGAAGGATCTAGGCCATGGTTCACTTCACTATTACCCTCAATTATCTCCTGACTTCACTTCCTCTTCATCACCCACACCTTGCCAAGCAAAGTAGGTACTCTTTCTCATTTGGTCCCTAGCCACAAACGTAATTTCATGAGGTCCTCAGGTCCTGCTCTACTCCCAGCTTAACTCCCTTAACTCCTTATATTTCAGACTTTTCCCTCTCCTGACCTGCAACCTTGTCCTCATGGGTACTCTACCCCCTATTCTTTCTAGCACCTTTATATGTGTTGTTTTCCCCATTAAACTGTGAGCTCTTTGAGGGAAGATGATCCTGTATTTTTATCCACAGTGAGCTCAGCATAGTGCCTAAGATATATTGTTGTTTAATAGTCCCATTATGACTTCATTTGGGAATGTTGGGGTTTTGGGGGGTTTTTTTGGAGTAATTTGACATTTCCTTCTCCAAGTCATTTTACAAAAGAGGAAACCAAGGTCAAGAAAGTTAACCCAGAGTCACATAATTACAATGTGTCTGAAGCTGGTTTTGAACTCTGGTCATCTGGATTCTAAGTGCTCTAAGGATCATGTCTTAACCCTAAACCAATGTGATTCTCATTGGCCACTAATAGGTCTCAGGTCAAGCCTTATTTGGTCATTGTTTGGATCCTGATTGACTCAGATTGGATGTAATAGCAGTCATTTCTGCTTTGGCCAGAGATTTTTCCCCTGCCAGATTTATTTAGGTTTTTTTTTTTTTTTTTTTTTTTTTTTTAACTAGGTGAAAGGAGATTCTTTGCTTCAATTGCTACCCAGTCTTGATCACTTTATGGGTGTAGCCTCAATCAAAGACCTTAGTTTTAAAAAGGTCAAGGTCTCCACTGCATCCAGGGCCATCTCCAGTCTTACTGATCTATACCTGGCCACTGAACCCAGATAGCTCTGGAAGAGAAGTGAGGCAGGTGACCTTGCACAACTCTTTGTGATTTAAATCTAATTCATTCATGGCATTGCTTCCCTGAGATCATGGTCCTTTTCTAGAACAAAGGACAAACAACAATATATACTAACTCACCTAGCTGCTCTGATCATAGTTAGCATTTAACAAATGCTCTGCTTTGTCTGTCACTATGGTGTCATGGAAAGAATGTTGGACTCAGAGTCAAAAGATCAAACTTAGACTATTAGCTCTAACACTTAGTGTGATCTTTGGCAAGTCATAGAATTGTAGGATTTGAAACTGGAAAGAAAATTTTTAAGGTTTATTTAGTTTAGACATTTTACAAGTGTGTGGGGTGGGGAGGAAACACCAATGGGTTTAACTGATTCATCCAAGATCACCTAGATTTTAAGTAGTAAACCTAAAATTCAAATCCTTTTTCTTTGATTCTAAACTGAGCACACTTTATACTATAACCAGGAATGTTCTGGTAAATGTTTAACAACTGGCTGGGGAAGGAGAAATGTTCAAGAAGACATTCTCAAATTTAATCTACATTGTTAATACTTTCTCTAATCTCACTTTCTTAAATGTAAACAATCAAGAAAGCAATTAATCAAGCCCAAATTTATAGTATTTGTCAATTTCTGATGTGTAAATGTTCATCCTGAAAATTTAGTAATCAGTCCTTGGGAGCTACTTAGAGCTGGACTCAGCACAGTCCTGAACCTCTCTCTCACAATCTCCTTGGAGTCCAGCTTTCTTATTTGTAAAATGAGAATATTATTACCTATATTACCTGTTTCATTTCAGGTGCCAAGAAGATTCAATGGTACTCCCTTATATATAAAATGCCTTGTAGATTTAAAACATTCTATAAAATGTAAACTATTGCTATCTTTATAAAGAAGGAGGAGGAGGAGAAGAAGAAGAGTAGGAAGAGGAAGAGGAAGAAGAGAAGAAGGAGGAAGAAGGAAGAGGAGAATGTTGATTCTGTGATTCTGACTCACCTTGAACAAGCATTTATGTCTTGAACAACCATTTATGGGAGGGCTATTCTGAGCAAGGCACTTTGCTACAGTGTTAAAGATACAAAGAGTCATACCAGAGTTTATACACAAAAAGATAACTGATATACAAGACACCATATGGTAAATGCAAAATTACAGTCCAGTGGTCTCAAATCCAAATTTTGTGTTTGTTTCAAAAGCACTAATCTATTTGTACTCCCACTATTTATATTCTTTTTCTTAACAAAGATTTGTTAATCCAATTACATTTGTCTGAACAAAGGGATAAAGGGCTCCATAATAGACTGAAGGCAGTCTAAAGAGGAGATGCCATTCTTTGCAGAGATAATACTTTTATGGGGAGGGAGAGGTTCCTGAAGACTGTAGGGTAGGGTGGGGGTGGGGTGGAAAGCTTTCGTGGAGGAGCAGAATCTTAACCTGGGCCATGAGGAATGACTGGAATTTATATAAGTAAAGATGAGAGGGAGGACATTTTACAAAGGGAAACCTGAGTGAGTAAAAAACATAGAGCCTGTGCTCTGTAATACAAAAATAGGAATGCCTGTGGCATGTTCAAGGAATGAGATCAGTTTGGGCTTGCACTGATGGTTACTTCTGTGGACCAGAAAACATAAAGATGGAGGCAGATTGGATGTATCTTATTTCATAGGAAATGTACAGGTATTAATTTTTTTTGAGGAGGAGAAATGATTTGTGTAAACCAAATCTTTAGAAAGAAGATCCCAGCACAAAATTTAGGATGAATTACAAAGGAAGTAAATGGAATCCTGTCCATAAATGAATGGTAAAGGTTTTCATCTCCTCTGGATATCCATGTCCATTAATGGTGAAACTCAAGAATGGGCACAGGCTTTCCATTGCTCAGGTTATCCAGGGCAGAATAGACCATAGGGCCAACTGAGATTTCTATACTCATAAAATTTATGGGACTGCCTAAGTCCTCAGAGCTGGTTGCAGAGATGCTTGATACAGCAAGCCTTTCCTAGAGTCTCTGAAATGAAATGCAATTCACCCCAAAATGTTATCTGTTATATTTTAGGGAGCTGTTAACGATCTCTTTCTTCCTTCCTTCCTTCCTTCCTTCCTTCCTTCCTTCCTTCCTTCCTTCCTTCCTTCCTTCCTTCCTTCCTTCCTTCCTTCCTTCCTTTCTTTCTTTCTTTCTTTCTTTCTTTCTTTCTTTCTTTCTTTCTTTCTTTCTTTCTTTCTTTCTTTCTTTCTTTCTTTCTTTCTTTCTTTCTTTCCTTTCTTTCCTTCCTTCCTTTCCTTCCTTCCTTCCTTCTGATAAGGTTAGTGGCAGTGCAGAGAGTTGAGAGTTGTGGGAACCTCTCTTTGGTCAATGCAGGTCCAAAGTGAAAGAATTCACAAACCTAAAATATTAGACTGGCCAAAGGAAGTTTATTAGCACTGAGAAGTTAGCTTTTGCTAGGAGACTGACTTCTTCAGTGGCAAGGTCCTGCCAGAGAGATAAAGGTCCTAGCAGAGAAATCCTGGCAGAGAGATAAAGAGGGGTTAACTCTGAGAAGAGAATGTCTTCACAGCAGGCAGGGGTCCTAGCAGGCAGCTATGCCAAGAGAGGTCCCTTGGCATAGTATAATCCTGCTTTGGACATTCTGCAAAAAAATGAGCCAAAAAATTTCCCTTTAAATAGGAAATCTGAGACTGAAGTTTCCTTTGAATGAAATTCCTACAATATTGTCACTGCCCCCAGGCCTAGATTTCCAATCGAATAAGACCACTTAAGTTCAAGCTAAGTAGAGAGGGGTCCTGGACTAATTTTCAGCTCAATAGAGAATTCAGCCAGCTACTCAATAGAAATATCAGGTCCAGATCTCTAGCTAAATGAGACCACTTAAGTTTGAACTAAGTAGGGAGTGGTCCTTGGCCAATCTTAATGAAACCACTTAATTGCCCCAAGGGTGGGTCCCTGTGAGGAGAGTTTTAAGGCTCACCCCAAAAGTCAAGGACAGTTTCAGGGTCCCCCCATCACTTCCTCCCCCCTCCCTCCCTTCCTTTCTTCCTTCCTTCCTTTTTCTTCCTTCCTTATCTCCTTCCCTCCTTTCTTCCCTCCTTCCTTCCTTCTTTCCTTCCTTCTCTTTTTTTCTTTCTTTTGCAATCAGGTTTACATGATTTTCCCAGAGTCACACAGCTAGTAAATTTTTGTTTGTTTTTTGGGGTTTTTGCTAGTAAGTTTTTGAAGCTACATTTGAATTCAGGTCCTCCTGATTTCAGGGCTAGTGCTCTATCTACTGTGCCACCTAGCTGCCCTAAGTTTGTTTGTTTGTTTCATTTATTTTCCATGTTGTTTATTTGACAAATATAAATCTCTTGTTTTGGTTGATATTAGATTGTAAGCACATTTAGGACAGAGAACTTAATGGTTTAAAAGTGGGTCAGTGGAATGAACACTGGATGTTCAGTTAGGAGATCCAGCTTTAGATTCTATTTGCTAGTTAAGTGACCCTACACAGGTCACTTAAAGTCTCTGAAACTGTTTCCTCATCTTTACTATCTACATAATATCAAGATCACCTACCTTAAAAGGTTGTTCTTTTTTTTTTTTATTAAAGCTTTTTATTTTCAAAATATATGCATAGTTTTCAACACTCACCTTTGCAAAACCTTGTGTTCCAAATGTTTTTTCCCTTACCTTCCCCTTTCCCCTCTCCTAGACAGCAAGTAATTCAATATGTTAAATATGTGCAATTCTTCTGTACATATTTCCATAATTATCATGCTGCACAAGACAAATTAAATCAAAAAGGAAAAAATGAGAAAGAAAACTAAATGCAAGCAAACAACAAGAGTGAAAATTACTATGTTGTGGTCCACCCTCAGTTCCCACAGTCCTCTCTCTGGGTGTAGATGGCTCTCTTCATCACAAGATCATTGGAACTACCCTGAATCATCTTATTTTGAAAAAAGCCATATCCATCAGAATTGATCATTTTATAATCTTCTTGTTGCCATGTACAATGATTTCCTGATTCTACTCACTTCACTTAAAATCAGTTCATGTAAATCTCTCCAGGCTTCTCTGAAATCATCCTGCTGATCATCTTAAAAGGATGTTCTAAGAATTAAATTAAATATTGGACCAAAAGCTCTTTCTGCATCTACAAGCACCAGACAAAGTGATTTGTCATAAATATATCTTTATATCTCTGGTTCTTCTCATCTCCCACCATGGCCTAGTCATTAGTACATACTTAGGAAATATTGTATGAAGCACAAAAATTAACTATGTTTTAAATGTAGTCACAGTGATAGTTATGTACTGGACAAAAGCACTACAGCATGGTTGGTAGCCATTGTTTGTGGTATTTTGCTTTATTTTGTCTGCTTTCCCTATTAATAAGTAAGTGGGTAGTTTCTAGATTGCAAAGTCTGGAGGCCATGACCCTCCATGAGACAATGTCAGTCCTTGAAACAGACAGCTTGTCATGGAGAGGGGCACTGTCAGAGAGACAGTCACTTCATTTCTCTCAGTTTCCCCATATATAAAATGAGAGGTTTGGACTAAGGTCTAATACTCTCTCATATTCCATGCCCTAAAGTCCCTTCCATTTGAAAATTCTGAGATGTTATGACATGAGAAGGTAGGAAAATGTAAGTCCAGATAGAGTAGGGGGAAAGAGTACAGTATAAATCAGGGAAGGGAGGAGAAGGAAAAAAAGGGAAGGGGAAAAATAATTTTCTCTCTTCTACATCAGAGAATATTTAGAGTCACCACTTTATTTAGATTTTAGGTTAATAATTCAGCAAAAGAAGTGATGTTATCATCTTGTCTGAAAATCATTATATGTCATACATCTGTCTGAAACATTCTTAGCTTTGGTCAAGTCTATAAGCTGGGGGATGATCTAGGTATGTTCCAGCAGTGCCTCAGGGAAGAGAGAATACCATGGAGCCATAGTGCCCTGTAGTGCAGAGTGTCATAACACAGGTTCCCAACCCTTTTTATATACAGAAACAAACCAAATTAGAAGAACTCAAAGTGATGATGGCACATGGCAGAAGGCCTGTGCCTAGTGATGACCTCTGGAAGGCTGTCACAGAGAAATACAGTAAATACCAAAGAAAAGATTTTGTGATTGATTAAAAAATAAACTTTAGTCACCACTAAGCCCAAACCCCCTTGAAGCCTATGAGGCAATGTTGTCCTCCCAAGTCGAGAGAAACAAATGAAGGAAGAACTCTCTGTACTTATTAAATCTGAACTGGCAAGGGCCCACACTTAGTGGAACACGATGAGAGGAGAGGAGGGAGGGGGAAGGATAAGTGCTTGAGATCCACAGCAAAGTCAAAATCCCAGATGGCGCAGCCATGGAGACTAAGACAACTGAGACAGAAGAGGAAAAGCTGAAAAGACAAAAAATGTACTAGAAAAAAAGGCCTGTAAGCTTGGTCTAGGAGGCTGAGCAATTAGCTACTCAGGTGGACGGAGACTCCTTTTGGATATCCGAGATCATTATAAAATGCGATCAAATTTCTCTCACCTCCATCCTAATGATGGAGTGTCTCAGTATCTCAGAGTTGGGATGGAAACTCAGAAGTTGTCTGATCTAATCCATAACTGAAGATTTCCAGGGAGAAGAAATCCATTATGCCTTAAGACAGCCCATGTTAGTCTGGGACAGTTCTTGATTGTTTGGATGTTTTTCCTAACATCAAATGTGACTGAAATTTCTACCCATTGTTTCTGCTTTTGCTCTCTGGGGCCAACTTGAATGAATCTAATTCATCTTCCACATAAGAAAGCCCTTTCAAGTACTTGAAGACAAATATAACATCCCCTTTACTGCCCTTATTCCCACCCCATTTTACTCTTCTCTATGTTAAACAGTTCTACTTCCTCCCATTAATCTTTGTATGGCATGATCATGAAGCCCTTCCCAAATCTGGTCATTTTCCTGTAGATTAATGCTTCAACTTTTTTCTATATCATGTACTGCTTTGGAGAAACAAAAGACAATTTCTCAGAATAATGTTTTTAACTATATAAAATAAGACATATTGGACTATAAAGGAAATTATTTATACTGAAATAAAGATGTAACTTTTTTCCTATCCAAGTTTTCCTTAGATAGACTTCCTAAGATCTATTCATAAAATCCAAGTTCAGAACTCACTTACCTATGTCTTTTATTATTATTATTATTATATTATTATTATTATTGTTATTTTGGTTTGGGGAAAGCATGAACGCAGTTCCTCCACCATCACCACCACAAATTATGTAGTGGAGTTTCCAGTATTTGGGGAAATCACAAGTGTCAACCCATCCAGAGTGGATGGATAAGTCTTGTCCTGGAAACCATCTTTGTGGATCATGGAATCAACTCTTCCAGATAAGTAAACCGAGGTCTTTTCTAATATTGGTACCCAATGGTTCTAGCCTTTCATTCCATTTGTGGTGTTACTTTAGTGCAAAAACAAAAAAACAAAAAAACAAAAACAACCCTCCCCCCCCCAAAAAAAAACAGTGCCTGGGCTTAAAAATGTTTGCAAATCACTTAATCAGCAAGTAGGGCCCCAAATGGTTTCTCTGAGAAAGACAAAAAGGAAAGAGCCCAAATCCCTGAAGCTATGCATCTGTTACCACAGTATGCGGATGGTCTCTGTACCAGATCTCTGAAAAGCCAATTTACCAGGATTCCCAAATGCTAATCTTCAGCTTCTCACTTGGGGACAAGCCTTTGATAATCTCAACCTCCATGCATCCTGAAAAGTCCTCTGTTCTTCCAAGGGATTCTTGAGTATTGAGGGAAATTTTTACTTTTCTATTATGTTAATAACCAATTATTAAATCAGGGTTTTCATTTCTATGCCATCATTCAGTGATCAATACTTGCAATCTAGTCAGTCAGTCTCTGAAGGACATTGCTGATAGATGAGATTGCCTAAATCCTAGGGGATACATGCTCTGTGATCTTGGGTGGGATACCACCTTAGGAAATAAGCCCTTCTCTTTGGAATCTTCCATTAGAATATAGGGTGTCCTTTTCCAAAGGTATTTAAGCAATCAGTGATCTCCATGTTTTTGTCTTTAGTTACCCAGATAAATCACTGACCATCAATTTATTGACTACCAGGTAGCTTAATTAATTATTAATTACAGAGAAACTTTCTCAGGGTTTTCATTTGTCTCACTTTGTCAAGCCCTGGAACACCAGAGTTAATGCCCACTAAAGACTGTATGATTAAACCTATTTGTGGGAAGGCTGGTTCCTATAGGTAATTTCTGATAATAATGACAGAATTGTGAGGATTTTAACTTCTGTATAGAAAGCCAATACCTCAGATTTATATTATCCTTGCTTTCCAAAATATTATCCTTACTTGCTCAAAGTACAACCTGACATGATTACTATAGAAAAGAATTACTTGTTGGACTCCATCCAAGGGGATTTAATCAATTAACAAACAATTATTAAGCATTATTATGTGCCAGATATGTTTACTTACTGAAATACCAAAATAACCTAATTAAAAGATGGATTTGTATTATGGATTGTGGAAAAGAGACATGGGACTGGGATCCAAGAGGGTTTCTAGTACTTTCTCTGCCACTAATTGCTGTGTGGTCTTTCACAAGTCATTTTCCTTTATGGTTCTCAATTACTTCCTCAGAAAAATCAGAGTCCAAGGTCCCTTTCTACATTGTGATTTATTGGATTTTATTTTCTCAAGTTTGGAGGAAGTGGATCTTCCATCCCATCACCACCACAACAACCATATTGCCAGAAGAGTGTGCCAAGAGCTGGAGCCAGAGATGCCATTGTCTCAGTAAAGCCTATGTTTGGAGTTCTGCTACTTCCTTCCATATCCCTGAGGGCCCCTGTATTATTGCTGCTTTGTGTCCATGTGTCCAAAGTTCATCCACTGTGGTCCACTCACACTCATATCTGACCTCCTAGGCAATGCCCTGTGTTTGAGATTTCTCCCCTTTCCATATTCCAATCAAAACTTACATAACAGTGTCCCACTTCTATAGTTCTGTGCCAATCTTTACCAATCCTCCAACATACTGACATCCCCACTCCTACTCTCAAGCACTGTTATTACTTACTAATGAGCTTAGGTTACTTATTTGTATTGTAATGGCCAAAGAACAAGATTCCCTGATTATAAATGTCAAACTATACTTACCACCCTCATAAGGATGTCTGATGCAGAGTATAAATGGAAAAGGGATGTCCTGCATCTAGTAAGACCCTCCAGATGCTCTCCATTGTACTGATGTCATGGAATACAGGAAGTTCTCTTAATTGAGCTTGGGAATCACTCAAAAGAATTTGAATTAATTATCCATACAGGAAAAACTAAGTGGATGAAGAATGGCAATTATCCAGATTATGCTAAGGGATATGGAACCATATATCTGTACATATATTTTAAGGACAATGAGTCCTTAAATAGGAGAGAAGATTGAATTGATTTTGGGAAATATGAAATTCTTTTAATGACTCCAAGCTTCTCTCTGAAACAAGGTCCATCTTTTTTATATCATTATTATTCCACTTAGTCTCTAAAACTGTGGGTCATCCAAAGGGCAATGCTGAGGTACATGGTGGGTGTAAGCAAACTGCAACACATTACAGTGAACAGCACAAGAGGAACAGTATAAAAGAGATTATCTGAAAGATATATCAGCTAGCTGGCTCAGCAGATAACTAGCATTTATGCATACCTTCAAAGTTTGCAAAAGTCTTTTGAAAAAATAACATCTCATTTTATCTTTACAATAATTCTGAGACATAGGTGCCATAACTATCCCCATTTTATAGATGAGGAAACTGAGGCAGATACAAATTAAGTGATGGTAGCTCAGAGTCACACAACCAATAAAAGGTACCTAAAGTCATATTTGAATTCTGGGTTCAAAGTGCTTTAGTCTTCTCCACCTTGCTGCTCCAGTGTTGACCTTGAAGTCAGGAAGTCCTGAGTTCAAATCCTACTTCAGGTTCTAGACAGATATGTGACTCTAGATAAATCACTTAAGCTCTTTCAGCCTCAGTTAACTCATCTGTAAAATGGGAATAATAATAGCATTTACCTCAAAAGGTTGTTGTGAAGATCAAATAAAATAATATATATAAAACACTTTGCAAACCTAAAGCAGTACATAAATAGCAGCTATTATAATTAGGACATATATATATATATATATATATATAAAATCAAAAAAGGAGAAGGCTTGTGAAGTGAGAGCAAGTGATACCAAGTCAAGTCAATGTGAATTAATGTTTAATGTTAGGAAAAACAGGACCTGCCTTCAAGGAGATTAAGTTTTAAGGGGGAGATAGCATGTAGTTTATAACAAATAAATTATAGGCAGAATAAATAGGAAATAATTCACAGAGAGAAGGTTCTGGAATGAAGAGGGATTAGGAAAGACTTCTTGTAGAAGGTAGGATTTTAGCTAAGATTTAAAAAGAATGCAGGGTAGCTCATAGCCAGAGTGGGAGGAGCCTTCCTAGGTTTGGGGGACATCCAGTGAAAAGGCCTGGGAGATGGGTGTTGTGTGAAAAAACCAACATCATCAAGTCAAAGTGTGCACAGGAGGAAAGTGTAAGAACACTGGGAAGGGAAGAAGGAGTCAGGTTACAAAGGATTTTGGGGAAAAAAGCCAGAGGATTTTATTCTTGATTTGACCTTTGGGGGAATCCCAGACAGGCAATTTTCCACCCCACCTCCCCATCAACCACCTTGATTGGCCTAATACTAGAAGGGCTCTCATATGACTGTGGCCAATATTGCCCTAATGAGGACATTACTTCACCATGCTGTGAACTGTGTCAACAAATGGGTAAAGCTTAGTGTTTGAAAGGATCAATGAAGTGTTGTCATAGCCTCTGGAAAGATTGTAAGAACTTAGTTCCATAACAGCCCCAGAAGCTGTTCAGCCAGAAGTAGACAATCTGACCACAGCTGATTGTGCCTCCAAAGACAGGCAAACTGGATTCTGGGGCAGAGCCATGGGAATCTCATCTGAGGACCTTCTATAGAAGAATTCACTTGAATGCAGCCACCTTGCCTCCGAATGAAATAGGACCCTACATTTTTTCAATCCCATGGGAGCTTTTCAACACTGCAAGAAAAGTCTATGGCTTTTCAAAGACATATAGACATTGTTCTTTCTATGTAGTTACAATCTAAACTTTTGTTGAGAACTTTGCATAGTCTCATGAAGTAATATCAACAAGAAAACTACAAGAAAGTAGTGTGTATGCCTAGATCTTAGTGAATCCCCATTAATTGCTTTTGTTGTTATTGGGATTTCTTTCTCTTCTTGACTTGCCTACAAATTAGATTTAAATGAGGCCTAGATGTACAAAGTCATCAGTCTCTCCTTCAGAATCATTGAAATCCAATGGTTTTTACAGTTATTCTTTTCCCATCATGGTTTCCTATATATTTCCTGTTTATGCAGATTGGCATAAAAATTAAATGGGAATTTGGGGGGAAGGAGTTTTGCAGAAATTGCAGACAATATGCTGAAGCCAGCAGACCACATCAAAAAAGGCTTAGAAACTCAGAAATGCATAAAATATATCTATAGCATTGTATAATAGCAACATATTTTATCTTTTAGTACTATAATAATTCAGACTTCTCTGATACAAAAAAAGGGGCTAAAATATTTTCCATAGATTTTCCACACATAGGAGGACACTGTGCTCCTACCCCCATCCCAGATGTGGAAGAGATAACTACAATTCTTTTTTTATTATTAAAGCTATTTATTTTCAAAATATATGCATAATTTTCAAAATTCACCTTTGCAAAACCCTTGGGTTACAATTTTTTCCCCTTACCTTCCCCCACCCCCTCTCCTAGACAGCAAGTAATTCAATATGTTAAATATGTGCAATTCTTCTATATATATTTCCACAATTATCATGCTGTACAAGAAAAATCAGATCAGAAAGGGAAAAACTGAGAAAGAAGACAAAGTGAACACAAACAACAATAAAAAGGTGGAAATACTGTTTTGATCAACACTCAGTTCCCACAGTCCTTTCCCTAAGTGTTGATGGCTCTCTTCATCACAAGACCATAGGAACTGGCCTGAATCACCTTGATGATGAAAAGAGCCACATCCCACCAGAATTAATCATTATTTAATCTTGCTATTGCTGTGTATTTTGTTCTCCTGGTTCTACTCATTTCACTTAGCATCAAGATAACTACAATTCTTAGTAAGTCTGCTTGGTGAAATATAGATTTGGGGTACCTAAATGAAATTAAGGTTTAATTGAGGTCTAGTGGCAGGTTTGGGGTACAGAGAGTCAAATAAAGCTCCCTTGCAACCCCTTTGGATTCAGCGCAAGGATACGGAGTTAAATGAGATCTAGTGGTGGCACAGAGTCCCCTGTAAAGGAATTTACAGGCCTGAAAACCTAGATGGATAAAAGAGGTTTATTATGGGGTTTGGAAGTAAGGTTAAAGACTAGTTAGTAAAAGGTGTTAGGTAAAGAGAAGAGGGCACTGGAAATATTATTCCAGCAGGCATAGAGTCCATGCCAAGCATGGTGCTGGCATGTTTCAACCCTCTGCCAAGAGAGGACTCCAGTTCAGCTCTTTTATAATGAGAGATTTGGCTAAAGGAGCCTGTGGGTGGAGTCCCAAGTTGGCTCCTGGCTGGGTTTCATGGAGGACCAGAATTTGCTAGGTGGGGGTTGGGAAACCTGAGCAGATCATTAGAATGGGGGCTGGGACAGCCCAAGTTGGCTCAGATCCAGTAGGGGGCTGGAACAGGCCCAGATCTTCTATTGGAATTCAAAGGGGTGCTTTTGACCTTGTGAATCAAAGGTCCTAGCTTCTAGAATTAATAACGCATCAGCTAGAAAGGGTTGGGAATCAGAAAGGAATAAATCGATCTGAAAGGACTAGTTTGTTAAAGGGACCACAACCCGCATCATACTCATTGCTTTAAGGTCAGAAATCTAAGTAATAGTTAATCATTTCCAAGTATATACCATATGTACTTGGTAGTAGTTGTTCATCCATAGTATGGTCACCATGGATAAAACTGAGTAAGGGGAGGGGTCACCTTATCCTTTACCCCCTTAGGTACCAAGAATGGACTTGTGTTTTATTCTGTATACTTCTGACAGTGATCCAGAACCCTAAATTTTTGCATGGTCTCTTGAATCTCTGAACTCCAATAATTCTCTGCTTCATTTCTGACCTAGCTTGGATCACTCAGATGGCATTGCCTCAGTCAAACGATACTTGTTAAAGATTTTAGCTTAAAAAGGTCAAATTCTCCTGTTGAGATTTAAAGGAGACCCCAGAAGGTGGGGCTGCAGACTGGTGCCACAAAGTGTCTCAAAAGAATTTGTAGGCTTGAACTTATCTCCAAGTCAAAGGGCAAGGTTTATATAATTGTAACGCCAATTGAAGCAGGCTAAGTTCCAAAAGGATTTAGCAAAGAACCAGGAGCAAGAAGACAAACTTGTAGGAAAAGATAGAGATTGGGTGCTTCATGTCACTGATATGCTAATTTTATGGCTTAAAGGCAGAATTGAGGAGTAGTCTGGTATGCACCTTGATATTGAATTTTATGGTTTAGAGGTGGGGTTGAGGAGTAGTCTGGTATGCACCTCACATTATTGTCTCAGAAACTTTGTTTTTACTGACCAACAGATTGTTACCTGGCAGTCAGCAAAGTTTGCAGAACTATGTTACAGTATTCCTAAAGCCGGTAGACTTTAGGATCTTTGACAGATTGTTAGAACAATAGCGCTCCTGAGGTCAGGGGGCCTCAGGGTTACTGTATATTTTTTCCTAAAAGCTGCACCCATCACTCCCTCCGCCATCTCCAGGCCTCCTGATCTATATTTTGTCACTGGACCCACATGGCTCTAGAGGAGAAAGTGAGACTGGTGACTTTGACCAGCCCTCCCTCACTTAAATCCAATTCCCTTGCGTGTTATGGTATCATCTCTATGTTGTCACAGTTCTCTTCAAGAATGAAAGATAAACAACAGCTTTGATTATCCTTTTCAGCTCTAGGTGAGTACAGTAGAGTTCCCATCCTGGAAGCCGAAGCCATGGCAACCTTGGGACTCAGGATTCAAGGCCAGATATTGCTACCAGGCCAGCAAGGAAGCTGGAGAAGTCAGGGTGCTAAGAAGCCCAAGAGGACTTAAAGTTGAAACTTTGTGGAACTGTTCTGTAAAGAACTGGGTTAAGTTGTGAACCTCATCTCCCTCCACTCCCTAGAGACTAAGGTATGGTAGGGGAAAGGTTTGTTTCTTCTTGCAGTACCTTAAAGTAAATGCCTTTGTAAAAGCTTTAAATAGAGAGAGAGAGCTATACGAGGCTATACAAGGGAAAGTACCAGGTGGGTATAGTTTCTAAAATAAAAAGTAATCACAAACAAAAGCATCTGAAGAATCTCACTAACTACAGGTCAAGAATCCCTCTTACCTTTGAATTCTACACTGGACATCCTCTGTGACAGTGGCAGACCCCTTTCACAAGCTTATAGCTCTCTACTTTCTTCTTCTTTTGATATGTACAATTAGAGGATCATTTTCTTTGGCCTTCACAGTACAAATAACTATAAAGTAAAATTATGTAATAAATTAACCTAAGAGTTCATTGTTGGATGAATTAAAAGCTATCAGGAATGAGGATGGAAAAGTCACTATTTGGGGGAGGGGATGAGGATGGGGGCAGCACCCATAGAAATAAACACTGGATATTGAGTTTTGATTAGGATAGAGGAAGGGAGAAAGGCAATTTTTAAAACAGACAGTAACTCAGGTTAAGTTGTGGGGCCAGCTCTAATGGCTGTGGAGGTAGCAGGAACAGGCTTGTGTTTAGCCGGAAGAAATAAAGGACATAAATTAAGTTCACAAGGACCTCTGGAAAGATGCCAGGGGTGGGCTCAGGCAGCAGCACTCATGTCTTACCACAGCGTGAGTTCCAAATGGTTCCCGTTCTGGTAAAACATGCCAAGGACAAGACCTGGGAGGGAGAGTATATTTACACTGATTCATGGGCCGTAGCCAGTGACAAAACTGAAAAGTTAAAAACATGGCAGGCACAGAGGTGGAAGACTAGAGAGAAATAAATGAATAACCCAATGGAAAAGCATCTATTACATTCTATGTGCCCAGCACTGTGCTGAGCACTAGGGATACACATACAAATACAAATGACTTCAATAATAGGTAGCTAGGTGGTCCAGTGAATGGACCCATTTGGACCTGGAGTCAGGAAGATCTGAGTTCAAATTCAGCTGTTTGCCTCAGTTTCCTCTTCTATAAAATAGGGAAAATAATAACACCTACCTCCCAGAGGCATTGTAAGGATAAAATGAGATAATAATTGTAAAGTTCTTTGCAAACCTTAAGGTACTATAGAAATTCCAGCTATTATTATTATTAAAATACAGATAGTCCTGAACCTCATTGAGTTTGCATTCTATTTCTTCCCTTATTGCTGAAGTTAACATTTCTAATACAATATTGAATTGTAATGGTGATAGTGGGTAATCTTGTTTCACTCCTGATCTTACTATTTTATGCTTCTAGTTTATCCCCATTACATATGATCCTTGCTGATGGTTTTAGATAGGTGCTACTTATCATTTTAAGGAAAACTAGAGTTCGCATTCTGCTGTGAGAGACCACACATAAAGAAAAGAGGTAAGGCAGGACTCTCTGGGAGAGTCACACTGAATGGACTTACCCTTTTCACTACTTCCATGCCTCACATGAATGTATGCCCCAAATACCACACCCTCAAAGGAGAGGCCAGCAGCCAGGCTGATAGATTTACATGACTTTTATCATATGGTAAAGCAGGAAGCTGCTGTAGCTTCCTGGCACCTTGCCCTAATGAACAGTGTGAACATAGAGGAAGTTCTGGGAGGAAACGTATGAGCTAGAAGTCATGGGATCTTGCCACCGCAGCTGCCAACTGCCTCAGCTGCCAATACACACTACCCACCTTGACCCCCAGGTGTGGCAGTCCCCAGAGGATTGCAATCTGCCATTTGGTGTCTATATTCTTGTCATATTATTATAACCTAGCCTATTCTATTAATAACTTTCTAGCACCATCTGAAGAGTATCAACATATGAGATATATAGATTCATATTTCTTTTGGGGTCCCTGATAAATGTTTGTGGGGGTTCAAAGATACTGACTATTCCTTATTTTTGATATCAGAAATCTATTTAAGAATTAATATGCTCTCAAAACAATATCTTATGGACTTGGCTCTTTTCAACAATGAATTGATTCAAAGCAATTTCAATAGACTTGAGGTAGAAAGTGTCATCTGCATCCAGAGAGAGAAAACTATGGAGACTGAATATGGATCAAAACACACTGTTTTCACCTGTTTGTTGTTATTGGTTTTGTTTGGTTGGGTTTTTTTCTTTTTCATATTTTTCTCCCCTTTTGAGCTGACTTTTCTTGCACAGCATGATGAATAAAATAATATGTTTAGAAGAATTGCACATATTTAATCTATATTAGAGTGCTTGCTATCTTGGAAAGAGGGAGGGGAAGGAGAGGGAGAAAAATCTGGAGCACAAGGATAGCAAAGGTGAATGTTGAAAACTATTTTTGCATGTATTTGGAAAAATAAAATACTACAAAAAATAATATCTTACATGAGATTCCCCAACAAATTAAATATGTGACCTGAATATTAAAGATCATGCCCTTAATGTTAGGGAAAAAGCAGATCATAACGTTTTTATGTTTTAAACTGGTTCAAATGTTTATTAAATCAATAGAAGTAAAAACCTCATCTAGGGAAAGATACAGAGGAATCAACAGAGGGGAAGGAAGGAATGAAGATTAAGGAAGGCAGGGGCAATGGAATTTGTCTAGTAGAAGAAGATCAGTTACTATTTCTGAGGCCCCTTGGCAGCTCTGGGGAGTCACGCCAGAGCCAAGGATGGGGGAGGTAGGGGTTCCAACAAAATAACTGAAAACTTAGATCTGATACTTTACATAGATTTTATACCTATCTGAATAACCAATAGAGGCAACTACAAAAAATAGATAATAAATAGATAATTTTGTTTACATTAAAGTAAAAAGTTTCTATACAAGCAAAATTAACGTATTTAGGATAAGAAGGGAAGTGGTTGATTAGAAAAAAGCTCCATGCTAAATATCTTTGAAAAGAATCTGATAACCTAGAGAGACAACAAGCAAAACTATAAGATTAAAAAGCCATGCGTGGTCAAATGATATGAACAAACAGTTCTCAAAATAATTGCAAATAATTAGCAACTATATGAAATAATGCTCCAAACCACTAACAATAATAGAATTGCACATCAAAACAACTCTGAGATTTTATCTCATACCTCACAAACTGGTGAATATGACAAAAGATGGGCATGGTTAATATTAGAGAGATTGTGGAAAAATAGGCAAACTAATGCATTATTGGTAGAGCTATGAATTAATACAAACATTCTGGAAAACATTTGAAATCATGAAATAAAACAACCACAAGATCTACATCCTTTGACCCAGAGATTCCATTGTTAGGCAGCCATCCTGAAGAAGTTATTGATAAAAAAAAGAAAGGCTCCATGTACAACAGAATATTTATAGTAGCACTTTTTGTGGTAGCAAAAAAGTAGATGTTCATTGATTGAGGAATAGCTAAACAAATTCTGGTACATGAATGTAATAAAATATTCCTGTGCTATAATAATAGCTAACATTTCTATAGTACCTTAAGGTTTCCAAGGAACCACAAATTATATCAGTTTATTCTCACAAAAACTCTGGGAAGTGCTATTATTCTTCCCATTGTACAGATGAGGAAATTGAGGCAGACAAAGATTAAATGACTCAAGAATCACAAAGTTAGTAAATGACTGATACAGAATTTGAGGCACACTCAAGTATTCCTGATTCCAGGGCTAGGACTCTATTTATTGAACTTTCTAAGTTCCAGAAATTATAAACATAGTGAATACAGGGAAGCATGGAAAGATTTACATAAATGGATAAAAATAAATATAAGCTGAACTAGAAAAACAATATACAATGACTACAACAGTAAAAGTAGAAAAAAATAATCACATAAAGTAATTGAAACTAAATGTTATAAAATTATAGGTAAATGGCAGCTAGACTCTCATAATGGGTTGGTTATTGAGTAGGAAGGGAACTTGGTAAGGCAAAGGATGCTCTTTCTCCTTCCCTTCTTCTACGTCACCCGGAATGAAAACTGGGACTAGGAAAGTAAGCCAGAGAGTGAAAATGAGGTACTGATTTGACCAGATCAAGATGGGGAGTAGAAGCAAAATGTTGGCTAGACTAGAACAAAGCCCAAGAGCAGATAAGTGCATGGATGGGTTTATTGAAACTAGTCAAAGAAATGCAGGGTTGACCAAGAGCCAGCAGATGCAGTGACTGGTGAAAGTAAAGTTCAGACAACAGCTCGTTTCTCCTTGCTTTTCTGCCTGGAAAAGTTCCTGCCTCACCACTTTCCTTCCCATTTTCCTTCCCATTCCAGTAGGTAAGGAGGAAGGGTGAAAAACAATAAATCTAATCAGACAGTGGTAAGAAATAGTTCTAATAGCTATCTGTCTTCTGTCTTATTTTCTATTGCTGTTACAGTACAGGACCAGTAACTACAATTTTTGTTTTTAATCCTATAAGTGCATGGTGTGGAATTGAGAGAAGAGAAGCTAACTCAAGTGGACACTAGATTTGTTTGGCTTAAGTTAAGAACCAGACAATTTAGATAGTTTTCTACATTTTGGATAAATTGGAATTTATTCATACCTGCTAGACTACTTATAAACCTGGAGAAAAAGTAGATAAGTAAACAAATGTAAAACTAAATAAAGGTGCAGACAAGTGCAATTGTGGCTAAGTGACTCTTTTTAAGCATTTCTGCTTGCACTTAGGTTTGTCTGACATTAGATATCCTACCCCTATCTATATACAGATCCATAGTTCCTGTTCCATGTGGTGACCCACCCCTCCCTTTACATGTATTTATTTATATTTATAAATGTAACTTACATTTATAAAATAGTCAGGGACTATTTTAGTTAGTTTTTTTGTTTGTTTGTTTGATTTTTGCCTGCCTAACATTGCACCTTTCATGTTGAATTTCATTGAATTAAATCAGAAAAAAAGCAATTAACTGATGGTTTATTCTACAGTCACAGGAATAGTTAGTGTCTGTCTGAGGCAATTCTCAAACTCACATCTCTCCAACTCCTAGCCCATTTTATGTCTTGCTATCTCCATCTATCCCATATACTTTAGATATATGTATCTTTTATATACTAATTTTGTAATCTAACTTTTCATGTTTGTGTATGTCTTCTAACTAGACTAGAATCTTTTCAGTGTTTTATTCATCTTGTGCATGTATGTGTGTTTGTGTGCCCGAGGCAGCTGAGGATATGTGACTTGTTCAGCTAGGAAGTGTTAAGTCTCTGGTGAGCCTTCTGATTCCAACTCTGGTGCTCTATACACTTTGCCATCTAGCTGTTTCCCCTCCACCCCCCCTTTTATTCATCTTTGTATCTGTTCTCTCTTCCCCACCTCCCAACAATGACTAATTCAGGACTGAATACACAATCAGAAGACTTACTGGTTGACTGGCAGTTTTGTCCAAGGTCAGCCATGTGTTATGACCTCAGGAAAAGTGACCAATGTAAGTGGACCTTTGATTCAAAACTCATTATAAGCAGGAAACAATGAAATCTGTCACAAAATAAGAGACCTCATAGAGAAGGAAAAGTGATGACTTTGCATTCAAGGGATCTGAATTCTAATCCTGACTGCCACAATCACTACTATCTGTATGAGATTAGGCAGTCATTTCACTTCTCTGGAGCTTACTTTCCTCATCTGTAAATCAAGGCAGGCTGGGAAGGTTAGGGACTAACTACCCTCAAAGGTACCTTTGAACTTTAAATCCTATGCTCCTAGGATTTCACACACCACCCCCATGCACTTCCATCACAAAGCATGAGAGAGCTCCAAGGCTGCATGTATCATCTCTGAAGCTTGTCTTTCCCCAGATTCGTCAGCCTTGTTTTCAGGCTCAGGCCAAACTACCATTTCACTGACTCATATCCTGGTATTTTGTGTTTGTACATAACTAGAGGAAGTTTGCAAGCAGAAAGAGAAGGCAAGGGCCTTGAGGACAAAGGAGCTCTCCTTGGTGGTCCTCAGATGAAAAGGCTGAAGCTCTCTGGGCTAAAAAAGTGACCATGAAGGAAATCCCACCATCTGTCTATGGAGAAGCAGTGGGAGCTCAGACCTAAGTTCTAGCCTCCATGGCCCCACCCCCCCAGGATTATAGGTTGTTTTTTTTTTTTTTTCTGCCCCACCCTGGATTCCTATAGTCTAAAAGTCATGCTCTGGATTCTCAACAGTTTTCACAACTCTAATTCAGGACATTTTAGCAGAAATAGGGCATCTGTCAAAAACCTAGCATAGAGGACCCTATCATCCTGCCCCAGGTCCCTTGCAATTCCGAATGTCTTTGAATTTTTGCCTCTGGTGCCAAACAGGGAGTTTAATGAGGGACTGCTTGTCCCTCTGTGGCTCATGCCAGTTAACTGCAGGGTTTGGTGACTATGGAGTTTCTAGGTTAGAAATACTAAGTCCTGGGTCTAAAGAAAAGTTAGGAATCGTTCATAATCAAAGAGACTTTTTTATGTGTCTTTACAATCATTATCTCATTGGGGACTCTTGTGCTCAAAAACAAGGTTTTGCTATCACCAGTCACATCAAATTCTAGTTCTTGTATCTGGCTTTCAAGACTCTACATGATTTGGCTCCCATCTAGTCAACAGCCTCCCCCTACCCCAAACATCAAGTTAATGATAGAACCAGGTTGGTCTAGCTGCTAGAATACAATAGAAACAATGCTGGACTGGGACTCAGAAGACTTGGGTGCAAGTCTCTACTTGCTGCGCAACCCCAGACAAAGCACTTGCCTTCTCTGGTCTGCAGTAAGCAACATAAAAAGGGCTGTCATGCTTAACTTTAATTTCTTCAGCATACCTCCAGTCAGACTGACCACAGGGGTCATGGACTTAGAATTAGAAACATTGACAGAGATGATTTATTTAGAGATAAAGATTTTTACAGATAAGGAAACCGAGGCTTAAAAAGATCAAGTGACTGGCATGCCCCAGCTCACACCGGTGGACAGATGACAAGTGGTAGAACTGGGATTCAAACCCAGGACTTTTGACCACAAATCTAGCGCTTAATGATGGATATGGGAATATGTTTAGAATAATTACACATGTTTATAATCTATATAGGATTGTATGCTGTCTTGGGGAAGGGGGAAGAGGGATGAGAAGGAGAAAAGTTTGGAATACAAGATTTTTGCAAAGGTGAATGTTGAAAACTAACTTTGCATGTATTAAGAAAAACAAAACAGTATTAAAATAAAAATGAAAAAAAAAATCTAGGGCTTATTCCATTGTACCATATCATCCTTTTTCAATGTCCCCCAAACCATTCCTATTTCTTTATCTTTGTTAATGACACACTGCACTACTCCCTTCAGATCAATTTAAATCCCACTCTTCCTTTGATGTACAACTCATCCATGAAGACTTCTAACACATATCCCTCTCTCCCCCCAGCACACACTGATCTTAGCACTTCCTGGATTCCAAGGGAACTTAAAACCACCTCAGACTTGTTCATATGAGATTGTTTTGCCCTCTAAATATTTTGTTTATGTGCATCCTGCCTTCCCAAATAAATTATGACCTCCTTTAGGGCAGGAAGAACCTCCCATCTATAAAATGAGAGGACTGGATAAAATAACAATACTAATCATTAGTACAAGCTTTGAAGTTGTATAAACATTTCCCATGAATCCACCTTTATATTCATACTAGATGACTCTGGGAAAGTCATTTGATATCTTCAGATTCAATTTCCTCAACTGAAAATGAGAGAGAATTATAGCACCTGGTTCACAGAGTTGTTTCAAACATCAAATAAGAGAAGGTAAAGAGCTTTGCAAGCTTTAGAGAACTATAATTAATGGGACAGCCAGGTGGCACCATAATGCACAGAGTGAGCACTTGGAGTTAGGGAAGATATATTTCTCTGAGTTCAAATCTGACCTCAGAAAAACCTGGAAAAACTTACATGAACTGATGCTGAGTGAAGTGAGCAGAACCAAGAAAACACAAGTCATAGTAACAGTAACACTAGCTCCTCTTAGCAATAAAATAATCTAAGACAATTCTAAAACACTCATGATGGAAATTGTCTTCCACAACCAGAGAAAGAACTGTGAAGGCTGAATGCAGATTGAATCAAATTCAATCTCACTTATTAGTTGTGTGACCTTGTACAAATCACTTAACCCTGTTTATCTCAGTGTTCTCATCTGTAAATAGAGTTGAAGAAGGAAATGGTAAACCACTCCAAAAACTTTGCCCCCAAAGGGGGGGGGGAGTTATCATAAAGAGTTGGACAAAATTGTAAATGACTGAATAATAAGTAGTTATTAAAAATAGGCCAATATTGTTTTTTTCTGTTAACTAAGGCGCACGTGCACAATATAACAAATCTTTGCCTTCTCTTCTAATTTGATAATCATAGATATCAGCCTGGCTAAAGCCATGTTGCAGAAATAAGGTTAAGTGCTCTTCAGATTTTAGAAAAACCTGGACAGACTTACAACTGATGCTGAGTAAAGTGAGTAGAACCAGGAGAACATTGTACACAGTAACAAGACTGTTCAATGAGCAGCCTTGATAGACTTAGCTTTTCTCAGCAATATAATGATCCAAGAAAGAGTCATACAAAATGCCATCCACATTCAGAGGAAGAACTATGGTGTCTAAATGCAGATTAAAGCATGAGGTTTTCACTATTTTTCCTTTCTCATGATTTTTCCCTTTTGTTCTGTTCTTCTTTCACCACATGACTAATGTGGAAATATGTTTAATATGATGTTGCATCTATAACTTATATCAGATTGATTGTCATCTTGGGGAGAGATGAGGGGAGGGAGAGAGAAAAATGGAAATTAAAATCTTATAAAACCAAATGTCGAATATTAATAAATTTTAAAATAACAATTGTTTTTGTTATGTTATATACTCAGAGAGATCATTTTTCTTTTGTAAAAAATAAATTTTCCACAATAACAAACTTATGAAATTGAATATTCTGATTTACAGAAAAGGAAATTGAGGCACAAAAGAGTCTAAGCAACTTGCCCTGGGCTGCACAATTTGAGAGGCTGCCTGCTATGGTAAATAGAGTGTTATACCCTAAGTCAGGAAAATCTCAGCTCAAATACCACCTATCATACTTATTAGTTAGGTAAATGTAGACAAGGGATAGCTAGGTAGCACAATGTATAGAGCTCAAAGTCTGGAGTCAGGAAGAGCCAAGTTCAAATCCAGCCTCAGATACTTAAAAGCTGAATGACCCTAAGCAAGTCACTTTACCATATTTGCTTCAGTTCCCTTATCTGTAAAATGAGCTGGAGATGGAAATAGAAAGTCACTCCAGTATCTTTGTGAAATAGTTGTGAAAAGAGTTGGACATAATTGAAAGAACTAAGAACCAAGTCACTTAAATTTTCCTAACTTCTTCCTTTGAAAAATGGGGACAATAATACTTAACTATCTATCTGATTGTTGTGAGGCTCCATTGAGATATGTATGTAGAGTGCTTTGCAAATGTTAAAGAGTCAGTTCTTATTAGAAAGTTTTTGAATTAGTCCTGGAAACCAAGTCCTTATGACACTAAAAAATCATCAATTCTTCCTACAACATCATGATCTCACTTTAATTCAATTCACCTTTGTTAAGTCTCTTCTATGTACAAGGCACTGTGCTAGGCCTGGGGAAGGAGAGGGCAAACCTGAACTGAGCCTTGAAGGATAACAAAGATGCTGAAGTGTGGAGGAGAAGAGGAAATGAATTCAAAGCACTGGGGACAGCCTGAACAAGTCAGGGGGATGACTTTGACTAAAATAATAGTTCATTGAGAGCTCCAAGGGGCCTCAGAGTCCATCTAGCCTAAACCTCCCATTTTATAGATGGGCAAATTGAGACTTGTGGGGGTTAAGTGATATGTCCACAATCATACAAGTAGTTTGCATCCATGGTGAGATTTAAAACCAAGTCAGAAAAAATAAATAAAAAATTAAATTAAATTAAATTAAAACTTTAAAAATAAATAAAGTCAAGGTAGGTGATACAGTGGATAGAGTGCAGGACCTCCAGTCAAAAAGATTCATCAGCCTGAGTTTAAATCTGGCCTCAGGGGCAGCTAGATGGTACAGTGGATAAAGCATCAGTCTCAGACACTTAGCCCTTCCTAGCTGTGTGACACTTAACCCCAATTGCCTCAACAACAACAATAAAGAAAGAGAAAAAGGGGGAAAAATCTATCTTTAGATATGTGTGACTCTGGACATAGGGCACCTTTCTGCCTCAGGTTCCTCATCTGTAAAATGAGCTGTAAAAGGAAATAGCCACCACACCAGTGTCTTTGCCAAGAAAATCCCAAATGGGGTCTCAGAGACTAAACAACAACCTCTGACTACAAATCTAGGGCTTTTCACTCTAAATTAGTTCAGAGATAGAATGCTGAGTTGAGGGAATGGCATAAATTAGCCAGTTTGGCTGGAATATGGAAGAGATTAAAGGAATAATGTGAAATTAGTTTGGAAGTGTAGGCTGGAGCCAGATTATAGACATCCAAATGCCAAGTTGAATTTATATCTAAAGATTCTAGGGAGTCATGGAAGATGCTTAAACAGTGAAGTCATATCATCAGACCTGTACCCCAAAGGTCCTTTTAATTGCCTAGGCTTTGAGTCTGTCCTTTCCCTCTCATCTCTCCTGTAGTGCTGAAAGCATAACTGGGTACACAGATGATTTGTTGATTGATTAGTGAAGTGTGTATCCTCATGAGCAATGAAGTGACTATTTCACACACAGTCAAACTAGTAGGTCGAGTAAAACAAGAATTCCCAAGCCCAACCTAGGCTATAAACAGAAAAAAAAAAAAAAAAATGGGAGAGGCAATTTGTTTAACATGATCTAAATTTAAATTCACTAGATTTGAGGTTATATTATATAGGACTGCCCTGTATTTCACCTTCTTGTCCCTCTTTGTCCAGAGCTTCCATATTTGGTCTTTAATCATCTCTTTAAGCCACCCCAAATGCTATCATTTAAATCTTATTAAATTAGAAGGAACATGTGAGATCATCTGTCCACTCACCATTTTACAGACAAAGGGACAGAAACAGCCCAATTGAATAGTGTAGGCGAAAAGACCTCTAAATTTGGGGGCTGAAGACTTGAGTTCAAGTTCCAGCCTTACTGCTTACTGTGTGACATTGGGACAAATAATTTAATTCCTTGGGGGTGGGGGTTCAGTTTCCCCATCTATGAAATGAGAGTTCCTTCCAGCTCAAAATCTAGAGCAGATTTTGCAAAGTCACAGGTCAAATTAGTGATAAAATCAAGGTGCCTTCACTGCTAGTCTGATGCCCTTTCCACAAGATAATGATGTTGACTCATTTCTTCATATGGACGGTTTGGAGATGAGTCTTCTAGTCTAGGACATTGTACTGCAAGAAAAACAAAACAAAAAACACAGGCTCTACAGTCAGACAACCCAGGTATGCATCTGAGATCAATGACTTATGACTAGCCTTGGATTTTTTTCCTTCTTTAAATCTCAAGTTTCTTTACCTAAGGTACCCTTCCAGCTTTTAAAATTGCCTGAGTCTAAGGCTTCTGAGGTGTTTAGGATCACAACTGTTGAGAAACCTGAGCTGATGTCATTGAACGATTCCCTCTGTGCATCTCCTGGGGAGTGGTGCCATTCCGTGGGCTGTAAAGAGAGTCTGCACCCAGCTGGTGAGTCATCCCAGCCCACACCCATTCACTCTTGAAAAGCTTAGGCGTTCTGGCTGAGCCTGGGGAGCGGGTGCTCTGAGCTGGCACCACCCCCGAACAGGGCCTGCCACCATGGAGGGAGAGCTGACAGCCCCCACCCCCTTCCCTGAAATCTCTGCCTCCCCTGGGGAGTGGTAAAAGTCTAACTTTTGTCTATCTAAGGCAGCACCAAAGGGCCCTCAGCTAGAACTGGTAGTTTCAAGAATAACTGATAAAAGAAAGGAGAGACATATGTAAATATGTTAAAAAATAATAATAATAAATGTACACATACAACCTATATCAGATTGCTCGCTAGTGTGGGGAATGAGAAGATAAGGGAGGGATAAAAAAATTTGGAACTCAAATTGTTACAAAAACAAATGTTGAAAACCATCTTTACATATACTTGGAAAAACAATATACTATTAAAATAAAATTTTTAAAAGGAGAGAGTTTATTATGATTATTATTTTACCACATTAGAGACCCTTCTGACCTGTTGTAACTCAAAGGAGATGAAGGAAGAGGGAGATGGGCAGAGGGGGGGTCATCCCTCCTGTGTGTGTGTGTGTGTGTGTGTGTGTGTGTGTGTGTGTAATGTTGGGGGGAACGGGGTGGGGGGTGGAAGGGTATGCAACCATTTATGCTTCCATCCATTTATGCTTCCATCTAACTATCCATTCTTTACACAAGCATTTCTTATTATCCAACTTTATTCAAAGAATTGTACTTGCATTTGGGGAGACACAAAGGTTAAATACTTGTCTGGAACTTAGTCTAATAGGGCAATAAAACACAAATACACTATAAAACTATAATAAACTACAATACAAAATACATGAATTCAAGGTACAAAATAAGTGCTACGTGAGGTGAGGTTTAAAATACCATGCTTTACTTACTTTCTGTCTTCCCCCTTCTTCCCCATTGGTGAGTTACCTCCCAGAGCCTCCATTTTGAGGAACAAGCTAAACCAGTCATTCTTTATTCTCTGAACCTTGTAACCATGTTCTTCTGTAGATACCTTTACCACCCTTCCCCTACTCCATTTTATGAGTTGTCTTCTCCCATCAAAATATAAACTCTCCTCCTCCCCCTTCTTCTCCTTTTCTTCCTCCTTTTTTCTCTCCTTCTCCTTTTCTTCTTTTTTCATTTTCTTCTGCTGCTATTCTTCCTCCCTCTCCTCTTTTCTCTTCTGTTTTTCTCCCCTCTCCTTTTCTTCCTCCTCTTCTTTCTCCTTTTCTTCTTTTTCCTTTCCTTGTCCCTCCAATTTAACATGTGCTATACTTTTATATTTCTATGTTATTTCCACCCCACCCCCTAGTAGCAAGTCAGCTCCTTGAAAGGGAAGACTATCTATTGTTGTATCTTAATCCAAATAAGCAGCCAGGGTTCCTATCCCTACCGAAGAGACACTGTCACTAAGAGAGTGGAGACCACTACTACAAGGCAGTGACAGCTACTAAAGTCTCAGAGGTGAGTCTTAAAGAATTTGAGGTTGATAGTGAAGCAGTTGAATCAACCAGTATAGAAACAGGGCAAGAAAATAAGCTTCAACACTCTTATAAAAATGAATGTTGAAAACTATTTTTAGGTGTATTGGAAAAATAAAATACTATTGAGAAAAAAAAGAAAAGAAAGTGAGCTTGAAGTGAACTTGAAGCTTCTAGGTCACTGCCCTTCACCCTAGTGGGTGGTTTTCACAAAGTGAATGCCCCTATACTCATTGAGGATTTGCTAAGGCCAGCTGACCAACTCCAGGATTGAGAGGGATAAAACAATTACCATCTTAGTGAGCAGAGGCAAAATATAGAACACAAAATCACTGAGATGGTAGACATCTCAGAACAGAGAATGTCATATCTAGAAAAAAAAATCTTTCTTAGAATATAGGGGAGGAAAAGGGAATTGTGTATTAAGTAGCTAATAAGTGCCAGGCACTATGATAAGTGCTTTACAAATCATAGCTCATTAGGCTGATTTTATAAAGGCCTGGAAAGAATTACATGAACTGATGCAGAGTGAACTTAGCAGAACCAAGAGAACGTTGTATACTGTAACAACAAAATTATGTGATGATCAACTGTGATGGACTTGGCTCTTTTCAACAATGAGATGATTCAAGGCAATTCCAACAGACTTGTGGAGAGAGCCAATTGCATCCAGAGAGAGAACTAGAAGATTGAACTGCATCAAAGCATATTATTTTCTGTCTTTTTGTTGTTGTTTGTTTGCTTGTTGTTGTTTTTCTTTCTTGTGTTTTTTCTCTTTTGATCTGATTTGTGTGTGTGTGCAACATGATGAATATGGAAATATGTTTAGAAGAATTGCACATGTTTAATCTATATCAGATTGCTTATTGTATTGGAGAGGGAGAAGGGGGAACAAGAGGGGGGGAAATTTGGAACACAAGGTTTTGCAAAGGTGAATGTTGAGAACTATCCTTGCATGTATTTGGAAAAATAAAATACTATTTAAATGAAATTTTTAAAAACAAAATAATAGCTCACTTGATCTTTAGAACAATGCTGTGAGACAGGTACTGTTGATATTCTCATTCTACAATTGAAGAAACTGTGGCAATATAGAACGTGAGAACTGGAAAGGACCTTGGAACAAAGACTAGAGAAACTGAGCACTCCTTGAAGAAGCAGCTAAATGCAACCCTGAGCTAGCAACAAAGGAGCCTGGCTTGAAATTCCCTAAATATACAAAGGAGGAACTTAAAGAATTCAGCAAGCATATTTGGGGGGCAAAAAGGGGAATTTTGGAGTTTTAATGTGATTGTTTTTAACTCTCAACTTTTCTGATTGTCCACAATTTATATTTACAATCTCTTCCTAGAGAAGGCTTCTATGTTAGTTGGTAAATAATAATTTATATATACAAAGCTAGTTCTGAAATGAAGAGAAATTTTTTAAAAAGAAAGAAAGAACACACTATATTTGCTCAAACAGTTTTAAGTATGGGACCAGTCTCACTAAATTAGGAAAGGTTCTACTTCAGAAGGTTGTACACCAGGTGATGAGGACTGGAGACAGTTTGTCGCGGGAGAAATAAGTTTACACTAGGTGCCAGAACACCTAAGTTCCCTAAAGAACAAAATGTTCTACCAGAAGCACCAGTCCTGCTATAAGCTTGTGGACAGATGCAGTTGAGAGTGGGAGCTCCTCATGGGGGCGAGGCAATGCTTTGGTCCCAGGCCCAGAATGGGTGGGGAAGAGAGTGAGAAGGGGGTGGTGTGCACATAAGGCTTTGGGGGAAAAAAAAAAGTCAAATAAATTCAGAAATCTGTCCTAAACTAGAAAAAAAAAGTAATTATCCTCTTCCTGCCTATGAGGGCATTTCATATACTCAAAATCTTATGGATGGCAGGGAGCTTAGAGATGGATTATTTTGTCTAACCCTTCACTTTACAGGTAAAGGAGTTAACTTAAAGTCACACAGTGAATAAATAAAAATGATAAGATATAATGATAAGAATAAAACTAGGACTCAAGCAGTCTAGTATAGAGAAATGAAAGAAGGAAGAAAGGAAAGAAGGAAGGAAATGGGAAAGGAAGGGAGAGAGGAAAGAAGGAAGAAGAGAAGGAGGGAGGGAAAGAGAGAGGAAGGAATGAAAAGAGGAAGGAATGGAGGGAAGAAGAGGGAGAGGAAGGAAAGAAGGAAGGAAGGGAGGAAGGAAAAAAATGAAGGAAAGGAAGGGGAGGAAGGAAAAAAGAAAGGAAGGAAGGAAGAAGGAAAGGGAGGAAGGGAGGGAGTGAATAAGAGAGGGAGGGAGGGAAGAAGAGAATGAAGAAGGAGAGGAAGGGAGAAGGAAGGAAAAAGAAAAGAAGGACGGAAGTCAGGAAAGGAAAGAAGAAAGAAGGGAAGGAAAGAAGGGTATGCTATGTGTGAGGAACAGGAAAAAAAAGGCTAGTTTTAGTGGATTATAATAATAATAATAAGATTGGAAAGGTAGATTGGACTCAGGCTATGAAAGGTTTTAAATGCCAACTAAATTTTGCATTTTATTCTAGAAGTAATAGGGAGATTATGGAACAGGAGAGTAATATAGTTAGACCTGGTTTTAAGGAAAATTACTTTGGAAACTGTTTGGAGGACAGCTTGGAAAAGAAAAAAATCTGAGAAACTGATTTGGAAGTTATTGCAAAGGTCCATTTAAGAAATGAAGAGCAGCTAGGTCACACACTGGAAAGAGCACTGGACCTAGACAGAAGGATCTGAACTCAAATCCATTCTCAGACACTTACTAATTATGTGGTCCCAGGCAAGTCACTTAATTTTGTTTGCCTCAGTTTTGTCATCCGTAAAAAGAGCTGGAAAAAGAAATGACAAACCACTCCAGAATTTCTGCCAAAAAACCCCAAATGGGGTCACAAAGAGCCAGATACCACTGAAAAAACTGAAAATGTAAAAGATGAAAAAGACCTGAACTTGAAGAAAGGCAATGCAGAGCTGTAACATGAGAAAAAAGGAGAGGTAGGATATATTGTGGGATAGAATTAATAAAACTTGGCAACTGATTAGATAAGTGAGATGAGGGAGAATGAGATTTTGAGGATGATTCAAGTTTGGAACCTGGTTGGCTAGAAGGATGGTAGTGTATTCAGTGGAAATAGGTACATTCAAAAGAAGATTGGATTTGGGGACAAAAATAATGAGTCCTCTTTGGGACACTGTGAATTTGACATGCTTAGGGGAAATCAAGTTCAAAATGCCCAAAGGTTCTAGTATTGTGGGACTTTGTAGAAAGTGGGGGGCTGAGGACATAGATTTGAGAATTGGTAAAATCACCTGAAGAAGGTGCAGAAACAGAAGAGGGCCCAGGATAGTCTTCTGCTATACCCATGGCAAAGAGAAACAAAATGGAGAATGCTTCTACAAAAGAGACTGAGGTATATCAAGTTCTGTGTGAAAATACAAAGCTGTAGTGGCCCCTGCCTTTAAATCAGCTAAAATCCAACTTTCAAAAGGACTTTTCTAGTCCTCTATTTTCCTCTGTGCCTTCTCTCTGAAATTTCCATCCATTCTTTCCTTTATCCTAGTAAATGTAGATATTATATACATATATAGTATATATGTATATACATATGTATAGCATATACCTAACTAGTATACATATACTATTATGTTCATAATTACTGAATACTAGCAATTAGATGGTACAATAAATAGAGTTCTGGACCTGGGATTAAGAAGATCTGAGTTTAATTCCTGCTTCAGATAGTTACTAGTTGTGATACAAGGACTAGTTGTATGACCTTGGAAAAGTCACTTAACCTATATCTGCTTTGGTTTCCTCAATTGCAAAATTGGGATAATAATAGCACCTACTTTTTCAGTGTCATTCTGAGGATAAAATGAGATATTTGTAAAGTTCTTTGTAAATCATAAAGCACTATATTTTTATTGTATTGATTTTATTTATTTAATACACATTGCTTTATCAATTTGGGAGAAAAAAATTAGAGCAAAAGACAAAAACCATGGGAGAGAGAGGAAAAAAAAGAACAGGAAAAAGAGGTGAACATAGATTGTGTTGCTTTACATTCAGTCTTATTAGATCTTTTTCTGGGTGCAGATGGTATTTTCTTTTTTTATATAGCTCATAAAGCTATATATAGGTTATTATTATTAAGGAAGGATTCTTTCTACAATATACCAGTCTTCAATGAAGTACCTGCACAGCTAAAAGGCAATGCTGTTTCCTAAGTCAGTCCATTCCATGTCTGGATAGTTCTCATTATTAGGAAATTTTTCTTTATACCAAGCCCATATTGTAGATCCCACCAATCACTCCTAGTTCTCCCCACTAAAGTCAAGGAAAATCATCTGATTTTCAACTATTCTGCCCCCTCCTGAATGCTACATCTCTCCCAACCCCCGCCCCCCCCCCACATTGAAGTATGTTATGATCAGAACATTTTGTATGCAAATAAAACATCCTTTAATCCCTCCCTTACCCCCCCCCAGGCTGGAGTTAAGTGACTTGCCCAGGGTCACACAGCTAGGAAGTGTTAAGTGTCTGAGATCAGATTTGAATTCAGGTCCTCCTGAATTCAGGGCTAGTGCTCCATCCACTGTGCCACCTAGCTGCCCCAAAACATCCTTTAATTAACCAGTTCACAATTCAACAAGTAGTAAAAAATTACACACTTGGCAAATATCTCCTATGGGGAGAGAAGATAGCAATGTTTACTCAAATTAAAGTTCTTGTGTACAGTGTAGCACATAAGACTTCATGAAAGTATATTGGGAAAAGTTAGGTACTTCACTGGCCCTGAAATCAGGAGGATCTGAGTTCAAATCCAGATTCAGACATTTACCAACTATGTGACCTTGAACTTGTCACTTAATCCTTTTAGAAAAAAATGCATTACAGAAAACTAAAACAAAGAGCAAAGTATTAATCAGAAAGAATATAAATCCAGTCTCTTTATGGAGAGATAATGAGGCTATGATGCAAAAAAGCAGGTCTTGGAAGCTAAGAACACCCAAATTCTCTGACACGTACTGTCTGTGTGACTTTCCTCAGTCACTTATAATAAGCACTTATTAAACTCCCCACTGTTTTAGGTCAGTGTATCAAATTCAAATAGAATTGGAATGTCTGCAGCAAGGTACTGACTTAGAAAGCCACAAATTAATATTATCTATGTTGTATTGCATTTTTACTTATTTTTGTTATAGATTTCCCAATTATATCTTAATCTGGTTCCCTACCTCCCTCCACCAACACACGCATTGAGGTATGTTGGGGGCCTCGTGCAGGCTACCCAAGTTTGAAATTTCTCCTCAGACAACTCTAGGACTATAAAAGTTTCCAAGAATGTGCTGACCTACATGGGTAGAAGGAGTGCCCTCCCCTGGGAGTTCTCTAACAATGACAGTCCCTATGTCTGTCTCTGAAATATTCAAGTGCTTAAAGTATTCAACAACATTCCAGAGAAAAGAACTGAGTGAATGAAGACATGAAGGTGGGAAAGTGCGGGATGTTTTATACAGTAGAAAGCAGTCCAGTGTGGTTGGTGCAAAAGTCCCATAAAAAATTAAAAGGTGATTCCAAATGGGGGCAAAATAGAATAGATAAAGCATTCTAGGCAATCTGAAAATCTGAGACATTATACATAGTAACAGCAATAAAGGTTTCAAGAACAACTTTGAGTATCTAAATCATTCTATTATAAATACTCAGACTAACTACAAAGGTGCCTCTATAGAAAGAACTGAGATACACACACATGTGTATATATGTGTATGTGTGTATACTCACACACATATGTGTATATATATGTAAAATTATATGTATACATGTATACATACATATTTGTGTTTGATGGTAACCATTAGGATTGGGATGGGGGAGAGAGAAAGAAAATTAATCTTGTTGTATATTTAAAAGGAATATCAAATTGTACATAATAAATCACAGTTTCTGGTGCAATCCTTTGAGTATCTAAGTCATTCTATTATAAATACCCAAATAAAAAAAATCCTATAAAGAAAAATGCTGTTTACATTTAGAGGAAAAAAAATTGAGATCCATACACAGGTATCTGTATATGTGTGTGAAATATATATATATATATATATATATATATATATATATATATATATATATATATATATGTACATATATATATATATATATATATAAAATGTATGTACACACATATTTATGTCTAATGGTAGCCATCTTTAGCTTGGAGGTGCGGGAAAGGAGAAAAAATGTAACATGATAACTGTTGTATATTTAAAGGGAATAGTAAGTTGTACATAGATCACAATTTCTGATACAATCCTCTTTATTTTATTCTACTTAGTTATGGAAAGACTTTCTTTTTTTTTTTTTAAGTTCAGAATTTTTAAAAGTACTTGAACAAAATTATTTTTAAAAAAAATAAAAAAAGCAAAAACAAAAACAAAAAGCCTGAGAAACATAGTAGTGAGTGTCCAATGCAAGACTCAGCATGGAAGGGGAAGAGTTAAGGTTGGGGAGGGAAGTTAGATTCATTTTATGGACAACTCCCTAGCCCCTGACTAAGAAAAGTGACCTTGTCTAAAAAAGAAGGAATGGGTATAATGGCAGTAGCTCCAATGACTGTTCCTTGCTTTGGACTGACTATAATAGCCACTTTAAGCCAGAACACCTGGGACTCATCACTTTCCCTTCTTGCTTCATTCTCCCCTACTTCCCTGTGAAGCTAACAGTGCCCTAAAAGGACAGCATCTGATAAAGTAATTCTCGCTGAGGGCAGTCAAGGTTAACAATGGATTGATTGTTGTCACGCCCAGGTAAGAGAGTACTTTTTGCAGACTCCTTGGGGAGACAGTGTCTCAACCTATCGGAGAAACTCCAATGGGAAGAATTTCGCAAGTGACTAGAGATTTCTCCTCTAATTGTCAAATCATACAAATAACCTACAGTTTCTTCCCATTTCCTTCCCTGAGACTTCACTAATAATTTTTGTACCTTCACTAATAATTTTAGCAAGCAGTACAGACAGGCTCTTTATCCTGCTTTTTTTTTTTTTTTTTTTTTTTTTTTTTTTTTTTTTAGGCTGGGGTTAAGTGACTTGCCCAGGGTCACACAGCTAGGAAGTGTTAAGTGTCTGAGACCACATTTGAACTGGGGTCCTCCAGAACTCAAGGCTGGTGCTCTATCCACTGCGCCCCCTAGCTGCCCCTTTATCCTGCTTGTTAAAATAAGCACCCTCTGGAGCAGAGACTCTGAGACTGAGAGATTACAGCATGCAGATGAAGAATAGGTGGAATATGGAGGCGTTTATTTGATAGTCCACTGGAGAATGGGAGGAAGGGAAGGAGTATAGGAAATTAGCCATCAGGTAGTTTTCTAGTTTCCGTAAGTGCTAAACTCTATCGTTTCTACTTAGTAGTCAACATTCTACTTCCCTTTTTCTTCCTGTTATCCCATTACTGGAACACTCTTCCTGCTTCTTACATCTTAGAACCCCTAAATCTCTTTAAGGGTAAACTCAAGTACAATCTCCTTCAAGAGGCCTTTCCTGAGTACCCCATTTTACTTCTTCCAAATTACCATGTGTTTGTTTTGGATATGGTTTTCCATAAAGCAAAGGAATCAGGGCAATTCTTTGATGTACAAATTAACGGGGGAGCTTTTCTAAATAGCCTGATACCAAAATAGAATATGAGCTCCTGATAGATGATCGTCCAATGGAAGTTTCTTCGTCATAAGGCATTTATTAGTCATTAAATTAAACCATGATGGAGTATGGGGAATTTCTGATTGGCAGAGACAATCAGTTTGTGGGCTTGTGGCCAGTATTAGAGTTAGAAAGACAACCTGCTTGAATAATAAGCTTGGAAGTCAACTCTGTACTTTTTCCCTTTCCCCCCTTGAAGAATATAAAAGAAGAAGTAGGTTTCTTTCTCCTTCCCAAAAGAATAAGAGAAGCATCTGACATTAGAAGACCTCTATGCAAAAGCCTGAACAATTCAATAATTTTTTTCAACCCCAAACTTCTGGTGGAGAGAGTTTGAAAAGAGAGATTTTTTTGTGTGTGTGTGACTGGAACATAAATCTTGCTTCTCAGGAGATCCGAGATTCCAACAGAGTAGAACTGGGGAAATTTCCCATTAGTCAAAAAATAAAGATTCTCTATCTTTTTGAAAGAGCTGGGCAATGGCCTGGTCAGGGATTTCATTCTGGTTAGAGATTATAGAGACTAGCCAACCGTCAAAGCAATGTGCCCTTCAGAGAGAAGATCCAAGAATCCCAGTGAAGCATCCAATAGAGATGGCTTAGTGAGTCTAAACTAAACATCACACCCAGCCAAGACATCTTGCCAAGGAAGGAACAAAAGGATATCAGAGACCCTGCAGAATCTAAAGTATGAGTTGCCATCCCCACATTTCTCTCATGTGATCACTGAATCATTTTAGTTATATATAGGCTGTCAAGGGAAAATGCCTAGAGATATTATAAGAGAAGAGAGAAAGAACTATGGAATCTGAATGCAGATCAAAGCATACTATTTTCACTTTTTTTAGTTTTGTTTTTCATGTTTTTTCCTTTTATTTTGTTCCTTTTTTCACAACATGATTATTGTGGAAATGTGTTTAATATGATTTTACATATACAACCTATATGAGATTGCTTGCTCTCTTGGAGAGGGAAAGAAAAAAGAAAGAAAAATTTAGAACTCAAAATCTTATAAAAAATAAATGTTGAAAACTATCTTTACATGTAATTGAAAAAATATATTATTTACCAAAAAAAGATTATGCAGGAAGAAGAGGATATTTGTATAAAATAAATCTGCTTGCTGTGGTATTCCAGGAAATGTCTTTTTTGTGTCTAATTGTGTCCTCTGTCTGACTATTGAAAGATATTTACATTATTGGTGTCTGCTGAATTCTAAAGCTTTAAGAATACATACCTGAAGAGTACATAGAACCAAAAGTAGTCATTCTTCCCAGGAACCTGACACATATCAGTTGAAGGGTAGCCAAAAGAGTCATTACATTTGTATTTACTTATTTGTACACATACAAATATACAGCATATTATGTACACATTATATTGTTGTGTACATATATACATATGTGTGTATATCATCCAATAGAATTTAAATTCCTTGAGGCAGGGACTATTTTGTTTTTGTTTTTGTATGCCAGTATCTATTACTGTGCCTTGCTCATAGCTGGAGATGAATAATGCTTTTTAAACTGAAATTGATTTGATCACAAATTTTTATAGAGCCTTCTAAATCCAGCACACTGGAATAAAGTCCTAGTCACCCTCGAGGCCTCTGCCTCTACCTTTTCTACTGAATAGTGGTCCTATTTCTTAGAACAAGAAAATTCACCAAAAGACTCATTTTGATCCTGACAGCAACCTTGTGAAGCTGGATTATTTTTTTTTTTTTTACATTTGAGAAAACTGAGTCTCAGACAACTAATCCTAACTCCAAATCCAAGGCTCTCTCCTTTTCAGGAGACTCAAATCACTGTGTTAGGAAGCTAAGTCTGGTCATGTGCAGGAAAGAGGAAAGGCTGAAGAGAGGGAGAACATTTAGAAAGTTGTTGCAATACTGTGATGGACTTGGCTCTTTTCAACAGTGAGATGATTCAAGGCAATTTCAATAGATTTGTGATGGAAAGAGCCATTCATATTCAAAGAGAGAAGAATATGAATCACGACATAGTATTTTCATCTTTGTTGTTTGTTTGCTTGCTTGCTTTTTTCTTTCTCATTTTTCCCCTTTTGATGTGATTTTTTGTGCATCATGCTAAATGTGGAAATATATTTAAAAGATTTACACATATTTAACTTATATTGGATTTTTTTGTTGTCTAGGGGAGGGGGAGAGAGGGAAAGAGGGAGAAAATTTGGAACACAAAATTTGTAAGGGTGGGTATTGAAAACTATTTTTGTATCACATATTTTGAAAAATAAAAAGCTATTATTATAATAGACCAAAAAGAAAAGGAAAGAAAGTTGTTGCAGTAGTTCAAGTTTAGTGTTCTGTCCATAGCACACAAATACTCCCGCCCTTGATAACCCTTGTAAAAATAGGGTGGAACAATCTGCTTCACCATCACCTGCTCCTACCTCATCCTTAGGACTACTCAAGACCAAGAAGCCCTAAGTGCCTTCTATCTATATTCTTCTCAAAATATATTCTCTGCACATTTTCCCCAGATGGTTGACCTTTTTTGGGAAGGGGAAAGGGTGATACAAGGCTGTTGATGCTTGACTTTCCATCATTAACAACTCATTCATTTTTACCTCTCTGGGCTTCAGCTTTCTTATCAGTGAGAAAGTTTGAACTGCTGAAAAGGAATCAGAAAACAAAATTATATCCATTATCAGGTCAAATTAATAATAATAGCTAGCATTTATATAGTGTTTCAAGATTTGCAAAATGCTTTCTATATGTTATCTCACTTGATTTGAGTACAGTGAGTTCCTTCTGGATACGGCTAAGTCCCCAAGACACAAATTGCCTAGGGCAGTAGAAAGAGAAAAATACACAAAACATGAATTCCCAATGTATCTGAGCCTTCCTAGAAAACATGCGTTCAATCAATGACAGGACAAACAAGGAGATATCTTTGGAGAGCAAGATAAATTCAACCATGTTCCTTCCTTCCCCTATGCCCTAAACTGGAAACCCTAGAAACCTGGTTAGTTTGACACAGAATGACTGCCCTCTGCTGGGAGTCAGCTCAAATAATCAATTCTTCCACAAAGTACTTACTAATGATTCCCTTACCCAAAGTTTCATGATTTTAGATGTCTCAGATGATCCTATGTTGTATGTTTTTCTTTCAGCTGCTGGAGTTTTTTCTTCTGTTCTGTTGAACTATTTTCCCAGTTAACATAAATGTACATTGTCTTCCTTCCACCACCATCCCAAATGGAAAAAAAAAAGTAAATGAAAACCAAAAGTCATAATAAATAAGAATAATCAAGAAAAACAAATTCTTACATTGGCCCTATAAAAAAATTTATTGATATATTTTTTTCTGATTTTTATCTATACCCAAATAAGTATTATGCCCATCCTATTAGAAGTTCAGAAGGTGACCATATGAACAGCCATAACTATGATTTTTGGAAAGTTCATAAGTATAAACTATTCTTGTCCTCCACTGCCTAAAAACCAGGTATATCACAATTCACCCCTCTTTCCAGCATCCCCTGAAGCCCTTAGGAGTTTGAGGTAGGAGAATTATTTAATCCCTATCATTGGTTCAAGTCCCTGACCACTGTGTTCCCCAATTTTAGGGAGCCTCCAACACCCCACTTTCATTTAACCACTTCCATAGTCAAATGACCTTTTATACAGGAATACTTATTTCAAAGAAAAGTATTGCCAAAACAAAAACTACAAATATTTCTCTCCTAAATCCCGGGTAGAAGGCATAATCTCCCCATGTTCCTTTGATCTCTGTAGAAGGGAGGTAGATTGAGTTCACAGCTCAGTTCCCATGTAGCATCAGTCCCACCAACCTGCAAGTTCAAAGCACTTCCCCCTCACTCCTGTGCCCCAGGAGATCTTGGCTTCTCAGTGTTTCCCTGCCGTGTTAGTTGTGGGAGCCAGCCTAGAATCCTGGTCCTAAAGTCCCCACGGCTCCAACTTCCAGACCTTGGACCCCATTTCCTGCGCCTCAAACTGAAAAGAACAATTGCAACAGGCCACAACTCAGAGCCTGTTGTTTATTTGTTGGATCTACAGAGCCTAAGTTGACAGAATAGTGGCCCTCCCCCTCACCAGCTTAGTGCTGGATGCCTATGCTGTGGATGAACAAGACCTTCATCCCTGGATGCTACTAGAGAGAGAGTGACCATGCCATCAGTGTACAGATGTAAAGACATAGCTAGTCCCAGCTGTCCCACTCATGTGGTAGATGAATGTGGAATGTCTTCTACTAGCCTCTCCCACATGGTGGTTGGAGATATACATCTCGTTGTTCTGAGCATGCATCAGAATCTTATACAAGGGTCTAATGGATCAGAATAAATTGACTTTGGCCATGTAGTATATACATAAATCAAGGCTAGCTGATGCAAAAGGATGAGTGAAATCCTGGCTTTTCCATTTATTAATTTCTATGATCTTAGACAGATCCATTAACCTCTTTGTGCCTCAGTTTCCTTAACTATAAATGAAGGGGTTGTACTAAATGACTTCTACAGTCATGTTGATAAAGAAGCTGGGTAGATAAAATGTTGTTCTTGGAGTCAAGAAGACCCAAGTTCAAATGCTTTCTTAAGATACTTGGTAGCTATGTGAACCTTACACTTAAATAGAGGTTGTCACTTAAAACTATTTTAGCTTCAGTTTCCTCATCTATAAATGGAGAAATGATAGTTCCTACTTCACAGGGTAATTGTAATGATCAAATGAGATAACATAAGATGTAGAGCACTTTGCAAATTAGCTACTGTCCTTTTAAACTCTAACTCTGAAGTTCTGTGAAGATTATGCATTTATCCCAATCGATCCTTGTAGAACATAGTATGCAATCTGTCCCAGGGCTGGGCTTCTCATAAGTTCTTGTGGCAGAGGTAGGCATCTGATTTTCCTTCTTTCTTTTCTGTCTATATCACACTTTTCTTCTCATTCTCAGTGTCTTTCTTTTTCTTCCCAAACTGTATCAACCGAGGCCAGGACCTCATTACTGACCAGGTCTAGGAGTCAGCTGGTATCCAAAGAAGGAACTCAGAATTTATCCTAGCTTGATTGGAGGGCCAATCAACACCAGACATTCTACATCACAGAGGTTCTTAACTAATCTTAACCTCATGGGGTCTCTAAACTTAATTTTTTTGATATTTTGGTTATTGTTGTTCCATCATTTCAGTCATGTCTGATTTCATGAGCCCATTTGGAATTTTTTTGGCAAAAATGCTGGAGTGGTTTGCCATTTCCTTCTCCAGCTCATTTTACAAATGAAGAAACTGAGGCAGAGCTAAATGACTTGCTCAGGGTCACATATTAAGTCTCTGAGGCCAGATCTTAGCTCAGATCTTCCTGACTTCAGCCCAATGCTCTATTCACTGTGCCATCTACCTCCTTGACTATTAAGAATTATACTTAATTGATCTGTCTTCTTTTTGAATGGAGAAACTCAATGTGGTGCTAGATTTGGAATCAGGAAGATCTGAATTCAAATCCTGCCTTATTTACTTTCTGTATGATTATGGACAAGTCACTTAATCTTTGAAGCCCATAAAATATTTTTACCTACTCCACAGGGTTGTTGTGATGCTCAAATAAAGTAATGCGGATAAAGCGCTTCTTAACCTAAAGCACTATATAAATGTTAGAAAGATTAACTTTAAAGATAAACTTCAGACTTTATCCAGTTGATCCTTTAATTATATTCTTGTATCATTCTCTAATTATTTCAATCGTTGAGCTCTTTAAGGAGACATCTATCTAGAGATAGAACATTTCTGAAGAACAGGGGGAAGAAACCCAGGATAAAAAATGCTTTGTTGTGATGTTATTACCTCTAGGCCAGGAGTTCTTAGGCTGGGATCCATGGAAAAATTCCAGGGGTTCTATGAACTTGGATGGAAAAAAAAAATTGCATCTTAATTTTCACTAACCTTTGTAATCCTATATATTTTATTTTACATATTTTAACACATTCTTTTTTATTAAAGCTTTTTGTTTTCAAAACATATGCATAGATAATTTTTTAACATTGACCCTTGCAAAACTTTGTGTTCCAATTTCCCCCCCTTCTCTTCACTCTCTCCCCTAAATGGAAATAATCCAATATATATTAAATATGACAAAAAATATAAAAACATTATTCTTAAAAGGAGACTTTAGGCTTCATGGAGTCCAGAGCATTAAAAATGCTAAGAACCCCTATTTTAAAATAAAATACTGGTTCCTTAATCTGGCATTTAAGATTTTCCACAATCTGGCTCCAACCCACCTATTCAGTCTCTTTTTATACTACTTCCTCTCTCTCTCTCTCTCTCTCTCTCTCTCTCTCACACACACACACACACACACACACACACACACACACACACACACACACACACACATACTCATTCCCTCTTCCTGCCAGATTGGACTCCTTGATGCTCTCCATCCCACTTTGCTGTCTTGGCTCTCTGTGCATTATTGTAGTTTATCTCCCATGTTTAGAACACACTCCCTCCACCCCTCTATTTTTCCATCTGTTGAAATCCTTCTCTTCCCTCAAAGTCCAGTTTGGTTTCTTTTTCCTCCAAGTGTCCTTACCTAGATGGCCCTAGATGAAAGTGATATCTTCTCTTCAAATTTTCTTATAATACTTTGTCTAAATCTCCCCTTTATCTTTCTTACAATCTACTTTACATTCACATATATGTGACATAGCCTTCAAATTAGATTATAAGTTCCTTGTGGGTTTTTTTCTTTGTATTATCAAGGCCTAGTATAGTGCTTTGCTTATAAAATCTGCCTAACAAATATTTCTTGGATTATATTGAACAAATAATTTGGTTTGCTCATAAAATAATTGTGTTTACGTATTACATTTAAAAGTACAGTTTATTTAGAGAATCCCAAGTTTACTAATTGAATCTCTTCCCAAATGTTCTCAATTTTTATTACAAATGAAGTCATAGATGAACTTTAAGGAACTGAATACAGCTGGATCCTTGAGAGTTTATGTAATGAACAGAAACCCAAAAAAGAAAAAGAAAAATCTTGTAATATAAAAGTAAAAACAAACTAAGACCTACCAAGCAAATGGATACAGAGAACATTTTCAAATGATAAGACTGGAGGGAAAGGCAGAAAATAGAAGAACTTTGGTGTGGTCTTTAGGCACTGTTGGTGTTTTCCTTTTTAAAATTTTTTTACAGTTACTAAGAACCTGATTCCTCCAACTGGCCCTCTACCATCTGCTCCATGACACACACATGCCCTCCAAAATTCTTGAATCAAATATTCATAGTCAACAAAACAAATTCCTATATTGGCTATGTTTTTTAAAATGTGTGTTTTATTTAGCACATCACTTATCTTCATGCCTTCCATTTAAGGGTCCTGGGAACACAGAATCTATTAATTTGTAATCCCTTATCTTTCCCTTATATCAACAAATAAACTCAATCCAGAGCTTGCCAAGTCAGAATGAGAAATTTCTGGAACCAAAGGGGCCATTCTCCATTGAGACCAGGATGAAGTGATGTGGGTTCCACTGTGGCATAGTGCTCCAGAAGTGGAAAGTATCATAAACCAACAAAGGTCCAGGGAACTATAACTAAACATAATAGCTAGAATATGTAGGGTACCATTCAGAATGAAACTAGATAGTCTTCTTTTAGAGAAAAAAAACCCTTTACCTTATTCTCAGATGAAATATAAATATACATACACATACATATACACATACTTTTCTCTTTCTTTACAAGGGAAGAATAAAAAAATAGAACTCTCACTCTTGGGAGTCTCAAATATGTGGGAGATAAATAAAAAATGAAAGAGCATTATTGTTGGTGCCAGGGCACCTGGGTAAATGTAGCTGAGAATGAAAAAAAAAAGGAGGACAGATAATTAGCAGTTGGGATTGAGACATCTGTGGCCTGAGAAAACCAAGTAGGACTGGAACAAGAAGACTGAAGAAGGCTCAGTGCTTTGAGTTGGGGCTAGACCTTGAACATTCAATTAAACCCTTCCACTCTCACTACCCCAACTTGTTAAATACATTTTTTGTCACATGGAACTATATAACATAATACATCTGAATTGTCATCAAAAGCAGATTTTACTTCCTTTATTATTCTGTTTCACCATTTTCACGGGTTTCTGAGACCTGAAGTTTTGGCCTGAAGCAAATTCCTCCACTACTGCTGCAGAGTGCAGGAAAACTACTTACTATTAGATGGTTTTACATGCTACTCTTCAATGGAATAGATTTTAGAAATCTTTTCTGAAGAGTAAAAGCCAGATAGCAGTATATAGATATGGTACTTAAGTATTTTCTTTATCATGCTAAGCAAAATTCCAAATGTTTTCTATCTTTCCAAAATTTGGGGGGCAGAAGGAAGTTGTAGAAAAAACCTATTTCTACTTCAACCTTCTCTGCACTCCCACCTTCTCAACATTTTCCCAGGCATATGTTTTATTTGCTCTAGATCTTCTGATTGAGATCTAAAGATATATATATATATATATGTATATATATATATATATATGTATTAATTAGGGTGGACTCAGAGGATGAACCTCAGAGGTATATCCCTAAACAAATATTTATTAAGTGACAGATTTGTGCTTAAATAAAATATCCTCAGCTAGGTGGTGCAGTGGATAGAGTACTAGGTCTAGACTTAAGATTCATCTTTAGACCCTAGCTGTGTCAAAGTGGACAAGTCACTTCATACCCTGCTTGTTTCAGTTCTTCATCTATAAGATGATGAAGAAGGAAATGGCAAACCACTCTAATATCTTTATCAAGAAAATCCCAAACAGGATCATAGAGAGCTGGACACAACCAACAATAACAAAAACATCCTCAAGAGATCCGACTTTTATGGTTTTACTAGCAGCATAACCAATAGAATCAGCCTCTTTCCTAAACTAATGACAAATATTTCTTTGGCCTTAGCATAATCCTTAGTATATGGGCTACTGTCGAACTTGTCCCTACCAAAATGGTATCACCTACCCATGCACATTTTTCCTTCCCTTGGTCTCCCAATCACACAAGGATAACTACATACTGCCTTGCCCATTTACACATACCTCACATATACCCATTGCTCACTACCGCAGAAACACACATGCAACACTCCTACTGCCACCTGCACCCATTTACTCACTTATAATGCATACACAGCATCACACATACATACACCTATAGCATCCTTACAGATACCCCAGTGGTACCTGCCTGGCATTTTTCTCTAAGAACAGAATTCAATCACATTTTGCTTTTTTTTTCTTTTTTTTTTTCTTCTAATTCAGAGAATGTATCTCCCAGCTTCTTAATTTGCTGTTGAAAGAGAGGATAAAGCTGAGGGTGTTTGAGTTCCCTAGCTTGGTCTAAGAAGGATGTGTCTGAGGGAAGCAAGCGGCTGCTGACTCTGCTGACATGAGGCTGTAGGTATTCACAAGATGTCAATGTCTGGCACAACTTGTGGTAATTTAAAAGATGGACATCAGCTTCATTATTTATAGGATTTTAGAGCGGAGAAGGTCCAAAAACATTGAGACCAACAGCCACTTGGAAAAGTAATGTGCCCAAGGCAAAAATTCAGCTCAGATTCTCACCCTCCAAATCTAGGGCAACCTAGTATCTCATCAAGATTATCTTTTGTATCCTTATATGCGAAAACTTTGTTACTTGTTAGAGTAAAGAAAGAACTGGAGAAAGTTAAAAGTGGAGGTATTAACTTTGCCAAGATAGTTTGAGAATTACTCCTAGTCATATGGGGGAAGAGCAAAACTAGAAAAAGTAGCATGAAATTCAAACTGAGCTATTCCCTAAGCAAATAGCCTATTAACAAAGACATCATGGCATTGCAGATATGTGCGGATCTTGGAGTTAATTTCCTTGGGTCTCAGGTTCATTTCCTGCCTTAGATACTTACTAATTGTGTGGCTACAGTTCAATCACTGATGCTGTGTGCATTAGTTGTTTGTTTTTTTCTTTTTTTCCAAAATGTAAAACAGAGATCATAATACCTGTAGCACCTACATCTTGGTGGAGGTGTGAGAGTCAAGTGATATGCAGAGTATTTTGTAAATTTTAAATCACTAGATGAATAGCAACTGCAGTTATTTTATTAGATTATTTTCTTTCTTCCCTAAGGCTCAGATCATGGCTCTTACAAGAACCAGAAAAATACACAAAATTTAATTTTCCTTCCTTCCTGAGCTACAGTAGTTTGAACACTATAGTAGTACTGGCCTGCAGCACTAAAAGAAACTGGGAAGACCTGAGAAACTTATCTGTAGCTTCTGGTCCCACTTCACCAGCCTTCTATCCTCCCTGCCATGGTTTCAGGGTTTTATTCTTTTCCTATCAAAACATATTCCTAGGAAAGAGTCTAAAATTCCCTTCCAAATTATCCTTCCTAAGAGAATTTGCCTTTTAAAAAAGATTGCAGATACAGCTAGTGGAATACTACTGTGGGTTGAACCAGAGGGAACTTTTGTGATGAAATACACTGTTATCTGGAAATTAAGAATCTGGGTCCTCATCTCAGTTCTTCCTTTAAATTAGGTTATGACCTCAGGCATGTCACAAACATCTTAGCTTCTTTCAGGGAGTCAGGAGGAAAGAATCAAGTTGAGGGAACTGGAAGGGAAGGAGGAGATAAGCAGAGACCTTCTCAATAGCCCTTAATCACACCATATATGTCACATGTATTTTTTAAATGTTGGTCCTGCTTTCTGGAAAGATAGAACACATGACACAAGTGGGTTTGCCAAATAAGTAATTTTATTTATGTGGCTGTCATACACAATATCTGTAAAATACTATGACTTTACCCCAGTCCATCATGAAACATAGGATTTAAAGCTGAAAAGGGTCTTTCTGTCTAATCCACCCCCCCTCATTTTATAGATGAAGAAACTGAGTCCCTTAGTAACATGATTTGCCCAAGATAACACAAAGAATGAGTTATAGAGCCAGGATTTGAATTCAGGTCCATTGACTTTAAATCCAGTGCTCTTTTCTCCTACAGATTTCTGAGTGTCTCTCTTGGCATGGAGCAAAACAGGATTCTTGCCCAAACACCACTGACAAAGGAATTTAGGACTGTGGATCACTGGCTAATTCTTTAAAATCAAATATACTAGTTAAGCCAGACTCTTCATAGAATGGCTTAGGATAGTTACCTTCTGAGGCAGTCAAATGGGAAATGATGTCCTTGCATGTTACCACCATAGGCAGGAACTTCTAACTCAGCTGCACACAATTACCACTAGAAGGATTTACCTTAGGTATAGGAAGAGTGGGGACTGCCTAGTGGGTATAACTTGAGGTATTTGGGGCAGGTTCTCTTCCCTGAAGTCTCTTCCTCAACCTTCACAGTGCCTTAAATTCCATCATTTAGAAATTAATTCATTTTGGTCTGGAAGGTTTTTTTAAGCTATTAAAATACATACATCTTAAAGAAGTAGACATCAGCTAACACTCTGGTAAGAATTAGCTAGCAGAAAGCAGGGCCAGGAGAATTGTCAACTGAATAGACAACTAATAATGTGGAACCAAGAGGAGAGAAGGTGATGTGGGGGGGGGGGGAGAAGTGTCTTAAACACAAACTGCTGAATTCACAATTCTGCTGAAAGCTGGGCCTACCCATTCTTCTACCCAAACAACCCAATAATTTAGGAATAACCAGACCACCTTTGTCAGAAGGAAATTAATAAACCCTCCTGGACTGTCTTCAAAAGATACAAGGTGCTAAGCACCCACAGAAAGCTTTTTTCCTTGATGTAGCTGGGTCTCCTACATACTTCATCTATGTGAAGAATAGTGGTTGCAAATCATAACCTCTCTGCACCTTCTCATCCTGTACAGGTCCATCATTGTCTTTCTATAAATCTCCCCTCAGAGAATTCACCCAGTGAGTAGGAAGTCTCCTTCTGATCTTTTTTTTTTTTTTTTTTTTTTTTTTTTTCCTGAGGCAATTGTGATTAAGTGAACTTGTCCAGGGTCACACAGCTAGGAAGTGTTAAGTGTCTGAGGCTAGATTTGAACTCAGGTCCTCCTGACTTCAAGGTTGGTGTCCTATTTACTGTGCCACCTAGCTGCTCCAACTGTCTGGTCTTTAAACAAAAATTATATATCAAGTAAAACAGCTAAATTAATTTTCGTAGGTGATTTAAGAATTGTGTGATTCTGTATCCTACCAACAACCCATGCCACTGAAAGAAAGAGGTATCTTACATGTACTAATTACTTAATGAATGTGTGTTATATGGAATTGAATTAAATAAACATTGAAAAAGGGCAAGATTTGGATAAAAGCTGGGTGTTGTGAGGATTTCTCTGTACCTCAATACCTAAAAAAGGGGTTAAAATTCTGTTAAAATCCCAGCCCCCTCCCACTCCCAGTGCCTAACCATGTACCAGATAACCAGTAAGTACTCCATAAACATGTAGTGACTGATTAAATAGCCAGATAGGAAAGAGACAGAATACAAACAGAGAAGGAAGGAGAAAAATTATAAGAAAGAGTGAAATAAAGGAAAAATAAAAGGCAGGAGGTGAGGCAGGGAGAAAGATGTAAAAAAACACATTGATCATGTAGCTCTTGGAAATATAAATAGTGTAGGAATTTATTATTAGCCTTATTCTACCAAAAAAAAAAAAAAAAGCAACAGTGATATCCACATCTATGACAAAGCCTAGACAGTTCTGCCATTTTCTTTGCCTCAGCTTGCATAGTTAGTAAAACTGTTACACTGGGAAGTTTCCTGTGAATATAAGATAGAGAGGAAAAGAGCTCATTGAAGAAGGAGGAGGTAAGAAGACAGAAGTATGAGAAGGAAATCTAGGGCAAACTCCCAAACTTTCTCTTCCTTCTGAGTCATCATTTGTCCTTTCATAGCAAGTTCTCTAAATGGCCCTAGATGTTGGCCTGTCTGCCTTTTTGGTTGGCTATATCCAAAGTTGATCTGAGCAGGGACCTCCCAGGAATTTTCCCTGCCCTTCTCCCATTGTCTCTTCCTTCCTGCCCTCAATTCCAACTTAAGATTATCACCTCCAGGTAGGTTGACTAGGTGACTACTAGAAAATGGTATAGAACCAAGTTCCTAGGGACTTTGGAAATTTATCATTTTCTTTGGAATTGTTTCAACCTTCTTTCCACATCACTATCCCCATACCCATCTCCCAGCCCGGAAAAGCCAAAAGCAATAACCACTACTGAGATACCCCTATGAGAATGGGTCACTCACACAGTAGCTGTCTATTTTCTTGGATCATCTATCTAGAGCTAAAAGGGGACCTCAGAGGTCATCCATTCCAATACTCTAATTTTTCAGCTAATGAAGTTGAGACCCAGAGAAATTTAATCACTTGCCTAAGGTCACACAGGTGGTCAGCATCTTAGGCAGGATTTGAACCCAGTTCATCTGGCTCCAGAGCTACTGTGCCACATCACTTTCATTGTCTCACCTTCTCTGTCTTCCCTTTCTGGCCCAGGGTAGCTTTTCCCCCCTCCTCTTCCCTCTGGTGTAAGTGACTCTGGCTTGAAGGCAGGGAAAATTCCATTATCTGCCCTAGTATCAGGGCTGGCCCATTGATTTCACAGGATGGTCCACATGACAGGTCCCCAGCATTTCCATGCATCTCTTACTACCCTAAATGTTATCTCACCTAAGGGCTTCTTCCTTCTACTCAAGAACCGGTCCCCCCCTCTAGCTCTCTACCGGCTCTACCTCTCTATCTGGCCCTTTGATGTCCTTGGGGCCAATCAACCAGGCCATATTTTCTCAACAAAAAATGTCTGTCTATACATTCTCTACAATATGATTATTTCCATCATCACACACACACATGCACACAGAGATTATACACACATTTCTATCCATAGCCCATGACTTTCTCACGTGCACTGTCATATGCTGGCTGTAACTGGATATCAGCATGAAGCTGCTATTGAGATGAATGAAGAGCTGGTATTGGTTCTGACTTTGAGTGCTTTCTAAGTCAAAGGAAATCATTCTTAATTCTGGATGTTGGTACATCAGGGGGTATGAAGGGCAGGACAAAAGAAAGACAGAGAAACTACCACATGAAAGACATCACTCTTACCCCAACAGCCCCCACAGATAGAGCATGGAGTTTGTCTCCTCCAAAATTTAGAGGAGATAAATTCAAAGAAAAGTCCTTTAATGGAGGAACATGACCCCCACCATCCTCTTGGAGGCCTTGGAGCCTCAGTTAGCTGTCTCTTCCAAAACATGCAATAGACAAAGACACACTGCAAACCTATTAACCCTCTGAGCTCTATTCATGCCTTTGCTTGACTGGTAGTCCAAGAATGGCATGAGGCAAACTACTTGCATACACCAAGTGCCTATTTTCTCTTTTAGCATGATAGAAAAACTAGGTTTCACAGTGGGCCTGGGCAGTAGGCTGTATTGAAAAGTGGAAGAGATGATCTAATCCTCAACTACCTTTGGGGAACTCTTATTCCTTCATAAAGTACCCAAAGAATCTGCGAATAAAGAGCCCAATGGAAGAAGATAACAGGTTCTGGAATTGGGTTTGAACATGGAATCAATCCTTATATTCAAACTCCTTAAGGGTCAGACCCTGAATGTCCTCCTTCTGCCCATAGCCAACCTGAAAGCTGGTCATCAGGTATCTTTATTTCCTGATGTCAGAAAAAGGATGATATTACTTCTGAATTTTAAGACTGATGTGAAAAGGTCAGGATAGAGAAAATAAAAACAATATTTGACCTTCAAGCCAAGTCCTGGAATTGGCTTTGTGGAAAAGGTTTTTCTGGTCATGGATCCTCTTATCTAATCCCTATCCTCACTTTTTCCCCTATTTTTCAGGAAAAGAAATCCTAATTATTTCTATTGTATTTGAATCCCAACCTTTTTTTTTTTCAGTGTATACAAATTATCCTCTGACCTTCCAAATCAGTGCCAAGGGAAAGCAACTATACCCTATTTTACATTTTTCTGCTTTTGCTCATAGGGAAAATGGGGCCTCCTAATTGAAATAACAAGTACAAAAAGGTTTATAATTCACAGTTTCCATTCTCTTTACTAGGCCCTTGCACATTCCCCCACAATTGGCCTCCATTAACTCCAAGCCCTCCATTGTACAATAGCTCTTGCCAGTTTGGCTCAAAGGGTTAATAAACCGGGGCTTCTCATACACGTAAGACACAAGCTCATTCACCAATAGAAACACAAGAACCAGTTAAACTCCACAGCATTAAGGTTTCCTATAGCGGTTCTTTGGGGTTTCACCACACCCTGTTTTGTCGCAGTTGGGAGCACCTGGATTCTTCCCCAACCCAATGCTTCCCAAGAGACTGGGAAGCTCATGGGTGATGGCCCGTTCAATCTTCTCCAGAAAGCATCCTCCCATGTAGGAGCACTGCTGAGAGAGCAGCTTGAAACTGGAGATAGGATTGATGCCAAAGAAGTCCTTATAGGCCTCGCGATTGGGGAGGTCAAACTTGCTGACATTGGTCTTTGCCAGAATGGTCTTGAAGATATAGAACTTATCTGGATCCTCCACAATGTCCTTGAAGACCAACTCTCCATCACTAAAGAAGGTCATTTTGTCCTTGTAGGTCTGCAAGTAGCGGTCAACTAAGAGAGCATGAATGCGTACCCGGATGGCGTGCTGACGGATAAAGGCAATCTTATTCTCCATCCTATTCTCAATCACCTGGTTCAGATCTTCCAAAAGAGAAATTTCTTCTTTGAGGAATAACTCCCGGTGGGTGTCAGGCTTATAGTCCTGGGGCCAAAAGGAGCTGACATAAACTCTTGGGGGTTCTGTGACATTGATGAGAGGGGCCAAGCTCCAGAAGAGGGCACCATAAACACGCATGAGCATCTGGGTGGCCAGATTATCAGCTTTGTTCAATATTATTCTTATTTGGGATTCACGGCCTTTTAGTTGGCGAAAGAGCATCTCCAGCTCCAGACCCACATCCAGTTTGGTTGGGTCAAAGACAACAAAGATGAGATCAGCTCTGTCAATGAACCACTGGCACACATCATTGAATGGGTAACCTTTGAAAGGAAGAAGGTAAGATTAAACTAGTATTCTTTTCATCATCTTCCTATTATCTGTAGAAAAGAGAACATTACATGTTTAACCCATATCCGATTGCTTGCTGTGAGGGGAGTGAAGGGAGGGAGAGAAGGGAGAAAATTTTGAAACACAAGGTTTTGCTAAGGTGAATGTTGAAAACTACCCTTACAAGTATTCGGAAAAATAAAAAGCTATTTTTAAAAAGAAGTGAGAACACTTAGTATCTTCTAGGTTTCTAAAGAGTTTTGCAACAATCTAAATGTATGCCTCTAGCTATGTCATTAATACCATAAATTTTTGTCCTCTAGTAGGTGAAGCCCAGAAAAACTTCTTCCTACTTTGATCAAATGCCCAACTCTCCAATAGAATGTTCATCCTGAATTAAGCGTGGCCAAACTCCAATTCAGTTGTCTCTCTGGGTTGACAAATTAAATAGATTCATTGAGAGGTGAATATTTTTAATTAAATATTTTCTGGCCTCTGAACATTCAGTAGGGTGGAGAGAGCATGAGCAATGGCTTTGACATGGAAGGTAAGAACTGGGGACCTGGAAAAGAAGACCTAAAAGGAGATGGCTTTGTCCTCTCACCTGTACAGTGACAGCATCCTTACATTACTTGAGCAAATAAGTAACACTTAGCAGTGTGAGGTACATCACCCAATCACTTATCCCCATAAGTACCAAATTCAGGAACTCATTTTACATCTGCCTGTGATTCCTGGTTGTGGCAGCATTACACTGAACTTCCATGCCATCAGCCTAGTGTTTGCCTAGCCTTCTGAGTCCAACTCCACTCTAGAGATCAGTTTGTTTTGGTGAGTACACACAAATGCATCAAGACAAATCCACTGGAAAGAAGGGAGGCTTAATAAAGGAAGTTATCTAGTCTTGAGCTTGAGTTCCATGTCCTGGTTGGACAAAGGTCAAGTTGAGAAGGTCTCATGGATAATGGATAGAGTACTGGCATTAGCATTATTAAGACCTAATTTCAAATCCTGCCTTTAACATTTTCTGGCTCTGTGATGATGAAAAATTCATTTGATTTCTCTTGATCTCAGCTTCCTCACCTACAAAATGAAAGGGTTATGCTAGATGACATCTAAGATCCCTTCTATCTCTAAATCTATGATCCTATAAATGCACTTGGATAAAGAAGCATGTTCAGTCCAGGACCTTTAGAATTCTTTCATCTCAGTTACTACTCCAGGTCAAAATTAATAACCTCAGAATAAATCTCTAGGGCTTGCCTTATATTTATCTATCTGTCTATGTCTGTTTATCGAACTAGCTAGCTATCTGTCTCTATCCTGACTGTATGTCCATTTATATCTATCTTGACTGTATGTCCAGTTATCTTTCTATCTATCTATTCTGACTATATGTCCATTTATCTTTCTAACTATCCTGACTGTAGGTTCAATTATCTATTTATCTATTTGACTATATGTCCATTTGTCTATCTTGACTGTATGTCCATTTATTTATCTATCTATCCTGACTGTATGTCCATTTATCTATCTATCCTGACTATATGTCCATTTATCTTTCTATCTATCCTGATTGTATGTCCACTTATCTATCTATCCTGACTGTGTGTCCATTTATCTCTCTATCTATCTATCTATAGACTGCCTTGGAATCAACTTAGCCCTAGAGAGCAAAAGCAGGATCACTCCCTCTGTAGTCTGGGCTGATGATGAAGCGCACATCATCTTCCAACCCAGTAATTGCCAGGAGGTCCACCAGATGATACAGAGAAACATGATATTGTGGTTTTGGAGTCTTTGGATCTGTTTCCTCATCTTCAAAATAAAGGGATTGAACTAAATGACCTTCTCTCTCCAAGGTCTCTTCCTGCTAAACATCTGTGATAATACTCTACTCTCCTTCTCCCCCAAACACCATGCCCTTAAATTACCTCGTTCTTGTTGCTTGCGGTTTTCAATGATGCCCGGTGTGTCCACAAAAGTGACCCTCTCCAAAAGCTTGTGAGGAACCTCAATGCCAATCAGCTTCTCCAGGAAGTTCTGGCCAAATTTTTCAAGAGGTGAGAAGGAGCGAGCACTGTCAGCAGCCATGACAATGCCTTCGATGGTTTTCAGCTTAGGGCCATGCATGAGGACTGTGAACTCAGAAGTGGTGGGCTCAGCACCTATGCCACAGAGAGAAATGATGGCAGGTATATGGAGGTGACTACAGGAGGTATTCCAAAAACATTTTTTGTTATTAAAAAGTGTTCCTGGATTTGAAAAGTCACTAGCCAGTAATTTCTACTATTACAATGTCTGTCTCTCATATGTGTAACTGTTTTCCACATTCTGCTTGCCACCATTCTGGTCCTGGACCCCTGACCTCTAAGTTTATCCATGAACAATAGCTTCCTTACTGACCTCCTTAAGGAAAAAGCAATTCCTGACTAGAGTCAAGAAGGTAGGAGCTGAATTGGGAGGAAAGTTAACATGACAACAAAACTAGTCCAGAATGGTAGTGGAAAGGTGTAGGGGCTGGTAGAAAGAGTCAAAGAGCACTAAGAGTCAAAGGTCTGACAACAGAGTTCAGGAGACAGATTGCCAGAGATTAACAGATTTCAGGGGTCAGAGAACCTGACTCAGGAAGCTAAAATGCAGGTGTCAGGAAGTTGACCATTTGTAGGGCTATACTTAGTGATTCTTCAAAACTTTAGTCTTTTTTATTGTGACTGCTTCTGTTTATCATCTATAACACTTGATGGCTGTGTGGTGATGGGTGGAGTCTGTTCAAGTGATTGATCTGTTAAATACCTAAAACTGAGAAAAAAATTCTTTTTACAGAGCATGCTCTGTGGCAACATTGGCCACTTTAACTTACATAATGAACTATTTCAAATAACAAAAAAAAGTTGAAGCATATCAGTTCATAAGATCATCAAATTTCTGAATAGATATTATGGTATTTCACACCCAATAACATAATTTATGATATATTTTCATATAGGAAGTACCAGATCTAGGAAACTATCTTTCATTCATTACTCCTTCATAGCTTCAAGCATGACATCACTTCTGATCAATAGCCTATTAAATCAAACATCTATGTATTGGAAGGCCAATTCAAAATGGTAATGTCAACGGTTCCTTTGTCATAAAAGCATTTTACTTTTTTCTTTTAATTAACAGCACTGGTACAAGGTCAGATGAAGTCCTTCTTCTAATTCTTTTCTAAAAATCTTTACAAGGCTGCCATATCTAGCTTGGACAACAAGTAAACATAGCTTTCTTCCTGGCTCTAGGAACCAAATTGATTGTGTAAAACAAATAGACTTTGCAGAATCAACTTTTCTGCCTCAATCATGCTAAACACATCCTGGTAATCCTCAATGCCTAATACAATCTGTTATATATAGTAGGTACTGAAGAAATATTTAATTTTTTAAAAATACACATTTTAGGGGCAGCTAGGTGGCGCAGTGGATAGAGCACCAACCCTGAATTCAGGAGGACCCGAGTTCAGATCTGGTCTCAGACCTTAACACTTCCTAGTGTGTGACCCTGGGCAAGTCACTTAACCCCAGCCTCAAAAAAATAAATAAATAAATAAATAAAATACACTTTTTAAAAGCATAACAATCACATCATAAAATAAGATCTCAGTTACCTGTGTAAAGCTGGTAACGAGTGTCTTCCAGCCCAAGGAGATAGTTTATCATGGTAGATTTGCCAACGCTCCACGGTCCCAGGAAAAGTACCATTGGTTTGGAAGTGATCTCCCCATCTATAAGGAACAGACATTAGAAATTAATGTGAACAAATAATATAATATTTTTCATTACATAAGCAATACATTTAAAAAATAGAATCTTTTTGTAATAAATGGTCCCCCTAGATATGCTAATTAAGTTGCAAAATTCTAGATTTAAGGAAATAAAAGTAGAGTAGGTTTACGAACTCATTGTTCCCCAGCAGATAGATTTGCAAAACATGAAGGTGCATCCTCAGGATTTTTCAGAGATAAAAGAGAGGGAAAATAGTGACAGAGAACATAATAACTACTACTCTCCCTGTTTCCCATTTATATTGTTCATCTTAGAAAGATCTCTGCCTGGGGCCCCCTATGAGGGAGCCCAATGGATCACTCACTAGTTTTAGCAGTGAAAAGACAAAGATATAGGGAGAATATGCAAAGTAAGAGAGAGAATTTAAGGCTTGAGGATCCTGGAAAAGAAAGTCTGGTTGTCTCACTTCTTGACCTGACATTTGCAGCCTTGAATGGGGGCACCAGAGGCTCCACATGTGCTTGAAAGGACCTGTAGCTCTATTTGTGAGCAAATGATCATTTCCTGGCTCCCAAGTAAAGATAACCAAGAACTAAATAGCCAAGTTAGCTCTTACCCCGGGCAGAGTGACAAGAGACATAGACCAGCTCTTAAAGAGTTTCTGCCTTTGGGAGGTACTGGGTCAGGGGATCAAATGGAATGTACAGTCTAACATATATGCAAGAAATGCTTTCATTTTTATTACCTTTTATCTAATCCCATTAAATGTCCTATAAATTAATGATCTTTCTGGAAAACAGATCATAAAACAGACCTGTCTCCTCTGGGGAGACATATTACTGGCACAGTATGTTGCATATGTTGTCAGTTGGATCCATGACTATTATTTTTGCTTAACTGTTTATCTTTGTTTCAAAGGAGGATTCAATTTGGTATGGGAATGAGATTGGGGTACATCTGGTAACAACTGTCATGTAATAACAAAAAACATTAATAAAACTTTTTTTTTTTTAATTAAGGATTTTAGGAGAGATGAATTAATGAGGCACATGCAATGAAAATGATAAATGAGAACTGGCTAAGTAAAGACGACAAATACAGTCAAGGGTCTGGATTGGTGGAACCACAAATTCATATCCCTAGACATGTACAGAGTGAGGGATACTGAGGAACCAGCTCTTTAATGTTCTTACAAAAGGAATAGTTAAAGTAGTTAATACTCACAGCTCCCCCTAGTGTTTGTTGAATCATATTATAAAAGGAAAAAAAATAAATGAACTTTTCAAAATGTTAACAATAGAATCATCTGTGAAAGATTGGCTGTTCCTTTGTAATATTTTCAAGTATGCCCTCGATACATGTATGGAGCAATCTCATAAAGACTTTTATGAAATGGGAAAAGAGGTACAAAACGGGCTGTTAGTGCTTTCTTAAAAGTAGTAATCTCATCAGGATTTGTTTCCCCAATCCTTTTAGTATCTCCACCTCCTTGAGTTAGCTTATAAAATGATACTTCAGCTAGAGGATTCATATGTATAAAATATTTATAGTATCACTTTTTGTTGTAGCAAAAAAACACAAACAGAAACAATGTAGATGTTTATCAGGAAATGGCAGAACAAACTGTGGTATATGTGAATAGAGCAAAATCTTATAGAGAGAAATAATTTTTTAAAAGCCAGTTTAAGAGAAATCTGGGAAGAGTTATGTGAATTGATTCAGAGTGAAATGAACAGAACTAGAACAGTTAAAATATTGTAAAGGAAAACAGCTTTGAAAGACTTTAGATCTTTCATGCTTCTTACATCTTACCAGAGAAGTAATTTATTATAGGTATAAAATGAAATGTGTATTTTCAGACTTGGACAATGTGGGGCTTTACTTTATTTGATTATGCTTATTTGTTACAAGGGAAAGCTACCCATGTTATAAATGAACCTAAGTTCAGAACTGAAAAGGAGAAAAAGAATAGATGAATGAATTTGAGAAATTGTATAGTAATTTCAATGATCCAAATTACTCTCTGACAAAAACACTCCAAACTGTAAGATGGGCATACTGCTTAACACCCACATTCTCCAAAGAGTAAAAATTGTGAACCCCAAAATCAATGGAAAGATAGATGTTATGTATAAATAGGCTACAACAGATTTCCAATAATAGCATAGGGGTTTTATGTAGCAAGAATGAGGAATAGCAAACAGCCCAAGGGAAGCAATGATACCCACAAAATGAGAAGAAAGAGGAGGAGGAGATGGAAGAGGAGGAGGAAGAGAAGAAAATAAGGAAGACCTCCAAAAAAGTGGTTAGATCCTCTTTAAGAAAACATGGAAAAGAATCACACAGAATAAGAAGTCATAAATGTATTATAAATTGTACCCTTGGAAAATCACAGATGCATTGAGGTAAGTAAGCCCTTTATTAAGGAATTCTAATGAGATAACATGGTGTGACAGAAACAGCACTTGATTGGCAGTCAGAAGATCTGGACTCAAGATTCGAAAAAAAATTGAGTTACAGCTCTTCAACTTACTAGCAATGTGACCTTAAATGGATTATGTAATACCTAGATTCTCAGTTTCTTCATCTTTTAATGGTGATTATGATAATACTCTACTTTATAGGATTGTCATGCAAAAGGAATTTTATAAAGTGGGATCTTTTAGAAATTTGAACTAGTATTCCTTAATTAACCTTTAAGACTATTATCAAGTACATTGTTGGTGGAATTGTGAATACATCCAGCCATTCTGGAGAGAGATTTGGAACTATGCTCAAAAAGTTGTCAAACTATGTATACCCTTTGATCCAGCATGTTACTACTGGGCTTATATCCCAAAGAGATCTTAAAGAAGGGCAAGGGACCTGTATGTGCAAGAGTGTTTGTGGCAGCTCTCTTTGTAGTGGCCAGAAACTGGAAACTGATTGGATGCCCATCAATTGGAGAATGGCTGAATAAGTTGTGGTATATGAATGTTATGGAATATTATTGTTTTGTGAGAAATGACCAGCAGGATGATTTCAGAAAGGCCTGGAGAGACTTACATCAACTGATGCTGAGTGAAATGAGCAGGACTAGGAGATCATTATATACTTCAACAACAATACCGTATGATGATCAATTCTGATGGACGTGGCCCTCTTCAACAATGAGATGAACCAAATCAGTTCCAATAGAGCAGTAATGAACTGAACCAGCTACACCCAGGAAAAGAACTCTGGGAGATGACTATGAACCATTACATAGAATTTCCAATCCCTCTAATTTTGTCTGCCTGCATTTTGGATTTCCTTCACAGGCTAAATGTGAACTATTTCAAAGTCTGATTCTTTTTTTACAGCAAAACAACTATTTGGTCATGTATACATCTATTGTATTTAATTTATACTCTAACATATTTAACATGTATTGGTCTACCTGCCATCTTGGTGGGGGGGGAAGGAGGGGAAAAATTGGAACAAAAGGTTTGGCAGTTGTCAATGTTATAAAATTACCCATGCAAATATCTGGTAAATAAAAACTATTTTAAAAATTTAAATAAAATAACTGTAGACAATAAAAAAAAAGAATATGTTTACTGTAGAGATAATTTCATTTTTTATTTTATTCACTGAGTCTAGCATAATGTTTGATATATGATAGATCCTTTTTATCTTATTTAATATTATATTTGTTCTGATAAATATAAAAATAATTTTATCCCTCAAAAAAAAAAAACTTATCAAGGAAGAGCACATGGACATCATTTAGTGCCCCTATCAGAAATAGAAAACTCAACTGGATGATCCAATATGGCAGATCCTTAGTCCAGTTTTCTTATTAGGTATAATTGCTTCATTAAAGGAATGTAAGAGATAAAAATTGCAATATGTCACTGAACTTTATCACCTCAGAAATGGGAGCTTCTGTGTAAAATGTAGACGTCAGGGAAGTCTTCCCCACAGAAAGTCCTGCCTCATTCTCATCTTGGCTTTCCTCTCCATATAGTGAAAGAGATTGGAATAGATGATCTCCAAGATCTTCTTTTAACTCAAAGCCCTATAATTAGACTTAGGATCTGTAGAACATAAAGCCCTTGATTTTCTACTTTAATCCTTATTGATCTCTTCTTTCTCTGAAATCCTTCAAAAGAGCACTGCCTTTAGAATCAAGGAACCAGAGTTTAAACTCATTTAACACATGGCATAAACTGCCATTTATGACCTGTGTGAACTTGGCAGGCAATTCCTACAATTTCCCTAAGCCTCGATTTCCTCATCTGTAAAATCCAATCTCACTCACTTAACACTTACTTGCTATGTGACCCTTGGCACATCATAACCCCGACTGCCTCATGGGGAGGAAAAAGAAAAAAACCCTTCTTGAAAACCTCCCAGTCTTATTTTTAAAAGGCTCCTCAGCAGGATGGTTCAACCCTGACTCCTAGATTAAGGGCTGTACCACAGGGCCCAGACTGTCCAGAGCTCCTGTGCTCCTAGCCCCCTTTTGTAGGATGAAGACCATTCAGCCCAGGTCTGGGATAGTTTAACATAAGGGCTTCTGCCCAAAAAATAATTTCCTATAGTTAATGGGAATCCTATCTCACTCCCTTCCCTCACATCTCATCACCACATCCCTATCTCCTACAATAAGTAATATTCCTGCAGACAGCAAGTGCTCAAAAAAAATTGTTGGCAAAATTGTGTATATAATGAGATGTTAATTAAAAGCTCTGTACCAAAACTAAGATGAAATACTGGATGAAGTTCCAGATCTGGAGGCAAGAATTCCTATCTTCCTAAGTTCAAATCTGACCTTAGACACTTTCTAACTATATGATCCTGGGCAAGTCACTTAATCCTGTTTACCTCAGTTTCCTCATCTGTAAAATAAACCAGAAAAAGAATTGGCTAACCATTCCAGTATCTTTGTGAAGAAAACCCCAAATGGGCTCATGAAGAATTGAAAATGACTGAAAAATAACTAAACAATAACACCAATAGCAAAGCTAAGGGCTCAATCCATGTTTCCTGTTTCCTTGCATAAAGAGATAATATTATAGGAAGTAAATATATATATATGGAAATATAGTAATTCATCAATAAGTAGAGGTTTGTTGCCCTATTGGGACTCTCTTAAGGAGTGTCTATCTCTTCTGAGTAGATGAAACCATCTCCTTTCAGAGAAAAGGTTGTGTCATTCATTCCCACTCACCCCCGAGATAGCTCACATAATGAAAGCCCTTCTGTTTTTAGACACAGCCCAGTGAAATTGAGAGAAACTGGGCTTTCCAAGATAGAGTATAATTAGAGTCGTTCATGGGCGAATGAAATTTGAGCAAGGGACACTGTTGTTTCAGCTTTTTTACACAAGAGGGCATGAGAGCCATAGCAACATCAAAGTAGGAAGCAGAAAAGCAGGGGTAAAGCCTGGAAGAGACTATATTGTTGACAGTAGAAGCATGCCAGAAAAATGTTAGGGACCAGAAAGAAGGTAAAGTCCTAAAGGTGAATCCTGGTCTCTGTTTCCCTAGCCTCTGGCCAGTATTACTTCTGATGCAGGCACTTAGAATCAAAACCCAGTCAAGAGTTATTCCCAGTGAAAGCAAATTAACCTGCCCCAAGGAAAGATGAACTGGGGTGAGGGGATTAAGAAGAGAGAATAAAGAGAAACTAAAAAGTGATTTCTGCACCTATAGTCATCTCATGAAATCAGATCCATGATATATAGAGTGAGAAGGAAATTGGCCTTGAGTTTAGGTTTGGCAATTTGGATGATTAATGAAATAGAACTTCAAGCTTTTGGCAGGGAGAGGGGGAAACATGGAAACATACTAAGGAGTGCAAGTAATGATAGTCTCATGAAATATTAAATTTCAGAAAAGTCTCCTCCAACTGATATTCTGAGGAGGGCATGAGGAGGCAGGGAGAGATTATGGAATATAATTGCTGGTTTGGACTTCTATAAATTGTGCTTATGCCCATTCAAAGAGGTACAGTACCCACTTCTTGCAAGAAACATAATATAAAGCCTTCTTCCACTGACTCAAAAAGAAAGGAACTTCCAGCTTTATTCTCTGAGTCTTCATTTCTAAGTGGGACTCCCTCAGGAGTTTCCCTGGGCCCTACTCTCTAAGCAGAATTCTGGTGCTTGTACCTGATAACAAAGGAAGCCGAGAATACTCCATGAGCCTTAGGTCTTCATATGATCAGACTTACCTGTAATCTCATGCTGCCTCAGTTCATTGTACTTATAGGATTGCTCCAGAGGTTTGATGGAAGAATGGTAGATCTTTCTTAGCCGCTGCATCACCCCTAGGGGTCAATGAGGAAAAAGGGAAAGGGTCAAACCAGATAGGCTCCAATCTGCTTGAATATACTAATATACCAATCCTCCAAGGGACTACATTATAACTGCCTTGCCAATCAACAGCCATGGTTTTCCAGGGAGCCCCTTTTGTACCTATTAATGCTAGATAATTTGCACATCTGGAGGATAGGAGGAACTATTGATCATTATCATCACATTCCTCATCCTTCATCTCACTGAAGTAAATTCCCATATAGCAACATACACTGCCATACAAAGAATCATACAATTTTTCAAGCTAGAAATTCTTTTACTCCATTCCTCTATCTCTAGGTCAAACATTCTCAAGGTTTCCAGAGCTTTTTTTAAAGATCCTCTCAGCAGTGTGTCCCAATCCATAATTTCTGGATTAAAGGCTTCATTTGAAAAGCCTGCTTTCTAACTACATGGCACCCCTTTGTGAGACGGGAATTCTTCAACTCAGGCCTTTTGAGGAATGGGGAAATTTAACTTAAAGTCTTCTGTCCCCTATATAAATTCCTATAGTAAATGGGAATCTCATCTCACCTCTTTCCATTTTTTATAACAGTTAAGTTTCAAAGACAGATTTCAGAGGAATAATTATTTAACATAATAAAAAATTTAAGAAATCAGCTCCTGTAGAACATTTCTGAAATCCTTCCTTTGTGAGATTTTTCTTGTCTTCTTAGCTAATGAAACTAAACTTGGCTACAGCATTTAAGTCCACCTAGCTTCCTGATCAGTAGAATTTCTCCTTCTGACATCATATAGCACTTCTCTAATGAATTCACTATGTAATAGTAGATATTCCAATTATTTGTATTTGGATCTTATTCTTTTACAGGACTGCCAAGTCCCATGAGGGCATAGTGCCTTATACCCAGTAGGTATTCTCTCCCTACTGTTCTCATAAGGCAACAGTGATTCTGCAGACAATTCTCAGATGAAGAAATTGAAATTATTTCTAGTCATATGAAAAGATGCTCCAAGTCATTATTAATCAGAGAAATGCAAATTAAGACAACTCTGAGATACCACTACACACCTGTCAGATTGGCTAGAATGACAGGGAAAGGTAATGCAGAATGTTGGAGGGGATGTGGGAAAACTGGGACACTGATACATTGTTGGTGGAATTGTGAATACATGCAGCCATTCTGGAGAATGATTTGGAACTATGCTCAAAGTTATCAGACTGTGCATACCCTTTGATCCAGCAGTGTTACTACTGGGCTTATATCCCAAAGAGATCTTAAAGAAGGGAAAGGGATCTGTATGTGCAAGAATGTTTGTGGCAGCTCTTTTTGTAGTGGCCAGAAAGTGGAAACTACGTGGATGCCCATCAATTGAAGAATGGCTGAATAAATTGTGGTATATGAATATTATGGAATATTATTGTTTTGTGAGAAATGACCAACAGGATGATTTCAGAAAGGCCTGAGAGACCTACATGAACTGATGCTGAGTGAAATGAGCAGGACCAGGAGATCGTTGTATACTGCAACAACAACACTATATGATGATCAATTCTGATGGATGTGGCCATTTTCAACAATGAGATGAACCAAATCAGTTCCAATAGAGCAGTAATGAACTGAACCAGTTATACCCAGGGAAAGAACTCTGGGAGATGACTATGAACCACTACATAGAATTCCCAATCCCTCTATTTTTGTCTGCCTGCATTTTGGATTTCCTTCACAGGCTAATTGTACCCTATTTCAAAGTCCGATTCTTTTTGTACAGCAAAACAACTTTTTGGACATGTATACATATGTTGTATTTAATTTATACTCTAAAATTTATACTCTAACATATTTAACATGTATTGGTAAACCTGCCATGGGGGGGGGGGGAAGAAAGGGGAAAATTAGAACAAAAGGTTTGGCAATTGTCAATGTTGTAAAATTACCCATGCATATATCTTGTAAATAAAAACAATAATAATTAAAAAAAAACAAAAAACAGTGGTTCTGGTTCTAACATCTTGTTGGAAATCAAAAGGGATTCTAGGGCTAAGTCATGCACTGGTCATTCCATGCCTAGTTCTTGATTGATTGAATAACAATTATTGGAGCAAATCACAGAAGCCATCTGTGTGAGGATGCTTCCAAGGCTTATCAAAGATATTGTTACAAATCTCCCCCAAAATGTGTTATGTGCATTCCCAACTACACATGTTTGCATATGTTATTCCCCCTGTCTGAAAAGCCCTCCTTTCTACTATCAGCCTATATAAAGTATGCATTCACCCTTCAGAGTTCAGCTTAATGAAGATAACCTGATTCAATAATTCCAAGTTACTTTTTCTATTTATTGTGATTTCCCTCGAAATTTATAGGCATGGCCCCAGAACACATTTCCTTATATGTAACCTTGATATGTGTACTTTTCATTTTCATTAGTCATTATTAGACCCTTTCTTCTCCTTGAAACTCATTCCCACCTTACCTGAAAAATCATCAGCTGGTTTGTCTTCCTTCAGCATCAGGGTTTCTTCTATATGAGAACGGTCCCTTACAGGTGCTTCACTTACATCCTCTGTTTCTTCTGGGAAGAAAAATATAGCAAGGCATTAGTTTCAGGCAAAAAGCTAGTCCTCCCCCCGGGAACTAGACCCAATATTCTGGGAGCTTCTCCTCCACTCTCTTTTTTTCTTTTAAGGCCTTGGCTCCTCTCTTTTTGGCCAGCTTTAGCCCCTTCATTCTCAATATTCTGAGAGCAGTCAGCATTGTGGAAAGAACAGAGATGACCATCAACTCCTCACACACCTTGTCTGGGCTGATCTCAGGAACTAACTACACAGATAAGACACCTTAAAGTAAAGGTGCTACAGGGAATCAATGTCAAACTCAAACAGAAATAGAAATGGATCTCTACAGGCTCCATATTGACTTAGAAAACCATAAATTAACATCTATGATGTATTATATTTTCATTTATTTTGTTGAACATTTTCCAATTACATTTTAATTTGGTTCAGACTACATTAAGGGATTTTTTCATGCACAGGCAGACTGAGTTTGATAACTTTACTCTTGGACATTTATCCTATCTCATGCTTCTATGTATTCTCTCTATCACTGAGTTCTAAACTGATCACACTCCAGGAGCTCACCAGATCTCTCTTCTGTGAAGTATACTCTAGAATCCCAACACTGAAATCACCAAAAGGTCACCTATGAATCTTACCTGAAGCAGGAATTCCCTCTATAACATCTCAATTATGTTTTTAATGAGAGAATTTGAGCTGTGGACTTTATGATTGGATTAGTAAAGGTAAGAATGAGATTAAGTTGAAGAGTAGAGAGGAATCCAATATTTAACATAGAGTTGTCATACCCTTAGTGCCGCATAGCCCTTGGATTTGAGAGGGCAGGTGATATATAGCAAACCTAAAAAGAAACAAGGGTCATATCCTAATCGGGCACAGCAGCTTATTGGGAAACCAATTAAACCTTGCACAGGATGATAAATCTAGCCAAGCATGATTGCCAGTGAGAGAACCAATACAGCTAGATGCAGCAGGCAGAGAATAAACAAATGACAATAATACTTTATATTTATAAGCCACTGTAAGGTTTACAGAATTCTGTACTCAGAACAACTCTGTGAAGTTGACTGGATACAGTGAGCAGAGAACTAACATAGCTGGGTAGAGTAAGCAGAAAGAGCCAGACACTGAGCATAGCAGCTACTACTACTACTACTACTACTATTACTACTACAATTAGTACTACTACTATCACCACCACCATTACCAGTAATAATAATAATAGCCAGTATTCATATAATAATTTAAGGTTTGCAAAGCACTTTACAAATATATTTCATTTTATTCTCACAACAACCTTGGGAAATAGATACTATTATTATTCCCATTTTACAGGTAAGAAATACTACCATTTTACAGACTGGCTCAGGGTCCAGTTGGAAGTCAGATCTTCCTTACTCCAGGTTCATCATTCTATCCATGGCCACCACCTTAGATGCATTATATACAATTAAGCACATTTGGCACAATGTGCAGAGTAGGCAAAGGGGTACTAAAATAGAAAGACAGCACAGACAAAAGGAAACTAATACATCTTATCTTGTTAGCTGTATGACCCTTAGCATGATATTTAAACACTCTGGGTCTTAGTTTCCTCATTTATATAATGAGGGGTTAGATAATAGCCTCTGAGGTTCCTTATAGATCTAAATCTATATATGATCCTATAATGTGAGCACCTTGGATAAAAAGGAAACCAATACATCTGGAAAAGAGTGGGGAAGAAAAACAACAGAACTGAGCACTAGTGAAACAAATCTCCAAAGATATTGTGCAGCAAAACAGAGCTGCAGGGCTGAATCTGCCAAGTTGACTAAGGAATGCTGTCAATCAGTCAGACAAGAAGCATTCAGCCAATTTATAAGCAAAAGAACTTCTGACTAAGTAAAGTTGATTTTGTCCCATACTTTTTAGAACCAAAATCGGCCCATCTTGATCATCTGAGGGTATCAAAGGGTAGAGAGGCCATGGGAGAGGCCATGTTTCTCAGAGTCCTGGATTTGCAGCTGAAAAGCTCTAGGAAAGAACGAAGTCTATGGGGTCCACAAAAGAGGGAAGATTTAATCTTAGTAAATAAGGACTCACTTCATTTTATTCTAGTCAGGTGTATGCCTGTAAAATTGTATGTAACTCTGATTTGAGAGGAGTGACATTAAATTGTCCTTTTAGCACAGAGGTGGTAGCTGAAGGCACTAAATAAAGTACACATTTTTCAGATTTGGCCAATTTTGTTTTGTTTTTAGCTACTCTTTTCAGGTAAAAGGGAGGATTCTACCAGAGATAAGGAAGAGTCATTAAGAACTCATAGTAATGGGAAAAAAAAAAAAAAAAACAGCAACCCCCCCCAAAAAAAATGTTATATAAGCAAATGCCATTTTAGGATTTAAGAGGATATTATTGAAAAAATAACCCTGTAGAAAAACCTCTTTGGCTAGATGAATCACTCGAATTTTTCCATTCTGAAGCTTAGATTTTTATAAAGCGATTTTACTTAAAGTCCATATGAACATTTAAATAGGGAAAAAGTCACCCTGTTCCCGAAGTTTTTAGACAACTTATCCTAAAAATCTCTTTCCTTTGACGTTTTACGGTACCCCATTAATCTCTACTACTCACCTATGTACATTCCCATTGCCACCCTGTGGGGAAAGTTACCAGCTCCTTAGGCTAACCTTACTAGCCCAAGTGTCCCAACCTTTGATTTGTCTTTTGCATAAAGGCAGATATATTGATCCCCACAGGCCTGACCTGTGGTGAGACTTAAATGAGATAATGGATATAAAACACTTTGCAAACCTTAAAGAGCTATACAGTTGTTATTATCATCATCCTCATCATATAGTCACCAGGGCGCCAATCTGGAGATGACTTTATTCCGTAAGCCTTCTACTGTCCTGCTGAGCTCAAACAATGTTTATAGAGCAATAAGACTTGTACCAGTAAATGTTTAACAATAGGGCTGGAGTGGGGAAGAGGAAGAAAAAAATGTAAACACACGCTTTTAAGTTTACTTTGCATTATTAACACTTTCTTAAGTATAGACAATAAATAAAACAACAAATCAAGCCCAGATTTGTAGAGACTGCCAATTTCTAAGGTGTAAATGCTTACACTGAAAATTTAACAGTGGTTAGCAAACTAGTTGAAGCTGAATCCAGAACATGTTGGTTTTGGTCTCAATCCCATGCCTCTGCTTCTATGATATGGAACTTAATGCCTTCTAACTAAAATATGTCCTTTTAACCCTTCTGTGATATCATCCAATGTCCATCATTAAAATCACTCATATGATAAGGCTTTTCTCGGGATAGTTAAAATGCAAATGTGTTATTAGGAATGGAGGTTATCCATTTATCTATGAATACTCATGATGAGTTTATGAGAATAGGTAATTTTAGGCTTGAAAGTCAGAAAGCAGTCACATCCTAGGATGGAATCCAGAACAACTAAGGAAAGTGAAAGGAGAAATTTTGTGGTCTGTGCATTCAGCCTTAGAGAAGCAAGAAACTGGGAAGGAAAGGGAACTCTGGGGGAAATAGGGCAAAGGAATCTTTCTCATTTACTCTTTTCACCCTTTTGAAATGCAGTTAAAGAGTCCTGAGGGTGACTGACTTATTTAAGTTTTCCATCCCCAATGCAGCAGATTAACTGCACGTGTGCACTGAAACAGAGATAGAAAGAGAAAGAAGAAATCTGGTCTGTGGTCTGCCACTCTGGGCGCTGCTGATGAAGGGAGCCAGGTGATTGTCTCACAGCACTTTCCTCAGTAAATGTACAAAGCTGCTTCAGCTCTACCTATATTCTAAATTAACCCCTAAGAGACCACCAGCAGCTAAGAGGGCCACCTGGGAAAGCAGAACTACAACTAGTAGGTGATGACTAGGACAAGATGTGCTTGAGGCTGCTCTGGTTTAGGAATGGGGAAGAGAAGAGGTTGCAGAGGCAATGGTACTCTTGAGGCTGGTGTTTAGAGGTCTCCCAAGGTTCGGAGAACCAGGGGAAGGTAGCAGAGGGGTGCCAGGCCACCAAGGAACTAACTTAGGAAGAAACAAAGTAATCATTTTTCCTACTGAGATATTAAGTCAATTGTTTCTATGCTACTGAAGAACTTAAAGGGTCATCCTCATCTCTGGGAGAAAGATGTGGTCAACCCACGCACTCCCAATTGCAACTCTGCTGGAAAGTATATCGCTTGAGAGGAAGCTTGAGAGGTATAGTGGATAGAATCTCAACTCAGAAAGTCCTGGGTTCAAATTCGACTTTAATACTTTTTAGCTGAGTAAGCCTTAACTTCCTTAACCTATAAAATGGAGGGGTGGGACCAAGTGGCACTTAAGGCCTCAAATAGCTCTAAATCTAGGATCTGATAACTTCTCTGTGAGAGTCTGGATATTGAGGTCTACACCATCCCAGTCATGTGCCTTAGAATCAAAGAAGCCAAGTCTTCTATGGTTTATGGATCAGGATGAAAACTCTATCACAGTTGTCTAGGACCTGGGGGGCAAAACTGCACAGCTGGCTGTCCTGAGAGGAGGTGTCAGTTTGCCACACCTACCTCAAGTCTCTCCTAAATCTATCCAACTACAAATTAAAACCTGCTTCCTTTTTCCTGTCCTCAATAAAATTAGAGAACAGCTGCTAATCACCATCTGTACCACATTCCTCCATATAATTTTTGCCTGTTATTAACTGCCTGCTCCCTCTCCCAGATCCCAGTTTGCCTCCAGCCTTCTCTTTCCCAAGCTAGACAATCCCCATTCCTGCAGCAATGCATTTTCTCATCTGGATCCATTTTCTTTCCTTAAATCTTTTTGCCTTAGGGCAGGAAATTTAAACCAGTTGCACTCCCCTAAGAAGAAGGCTGGGGAAGTTCAAAGGTGCAGCTGGGAAAATCTGGCAACAAAAGATACCTGCAGAAGAAGACTTTGAAGGAGGGTAGAGGTCCGAGCTCTCATGAGCCAAGGGTGAGGAGGGAGACCTCACCCTGATTCAGGGAGCCAGTCCCCTTCGTACTAAGAAGGACAGATCTATCTCACAGGCAGAGGGGTAGCATAGGAACTAACAGTGGTCAGCTCCAGTGGGGAGGCTCCTAAGGAGCTGTTCTTTAGCACCTTCTGCTGAGGAAGGAAAGGAAGGGGAGATATAGCTTCAGTGCTTGTTGGAGGTCATTCTTTTTCTGAACATACCTCTGCCTCCTCTATCCCAGGGACCCTTTCCCCCCCTCAAAGTTTTGCTCTTCTAGGCTTCTCAAATTTTCCTGATAAAAGGAGTGGTAAGCAAGTCGAGACAGGAGAGGGATATAGTACCTCAACCCTAGCTGGAGGGTGAACACAGCTGCCCTCCCAATCCCAAAAATCTTTTCCTTCCATCTAAGATCTGTGCCCATCCCACACACCCCTACAGTCAGACTCCTTGAATTTTCCTTCCTATGAGAGATTACAAGGTGATAAAATTGGGGCCAGGATATTCCCAAAAGGACCATGGGCCACTTTCAGCTGCTCTTCCTAAGTAATGACACCAGGGTCTTCTGCTTCACATGAGCTGGGAAACCAAACTTCCATAATCTGGAAACCTGCTGTGATACAGCTTAGGCACCCTCTTTTTCCTCTGTAAAATGAGAGAGATTGGACAAAGTGGTTTCTCAAGTTCTTTCCAACTCTCATACTACAAATCTTATGAGAATTGAATTCCATAATTTGACCTCAGCTCATCCCCAATTTCAGAGTCTTCCATACTCTGTAATGGGGGTCTTGATATCTCCATTGTCTCCCCCCTAAAATAAAAAGTTGGAATAAATGATACCCAAGATCCCTTAAGACCTAACATAATACTTTGAGAGCTGGGGGTTGGTTGGTTGGTTTTTTGGTTTTGGTTTTGATTGAGTTTTTGGTTGTTTTTTTTTGTTTATTTGTTTGTTTTTGTGGGGGAGAGGGGCCTAGTACCTTCAAATTCTCTTTTAATCCATTCATTCAAAAAAAGTTCTCTGTTGCCTGTAAGGATTACAACTCTACCCCCTACAATATAGTGGGTCCTTTGCTGCCAAGTTAAAAAGTTTAAAAAAAAAAAAAAACACTGTCTTTACAACCTAGGAATACAATAGAGAAACAGAATAAGGCCTGAACTGTGATTTCATTAATATGGGAAATTTTCTCTATAGAAAATAGTAGGCAGTTTCTCTATAACTTATTGTCCTGATGAGTTGCCTGGGGCACTAAGATATTAGTTGATTTCTTCAAGGTCATCTAAGTATGTATGTGTCAGAGGTGATACTTGAACTCAGATCTTCCTAACTCTCCGGCCAGTTCTCTATCCATTATGACAGTTTGCCTCTCTGGAACTAGTTGATAATCTGTGAAATAGGGGAAGGTGTGTAGCTTAGCAGTGGCCTTGAGTTTTACCAAGAACTCTGCCTCTCTTCACAGGGTCCAGATCTAACTCCTTCACTCCCCTTCAAAACTGAGGGTCCCCTTCTTCCTTCCTGCTTTAAGAGCGGTTTGTAATGCTTGCTCCAGTTGCAAACATTCCTACTTGAAGCTACAGGGAGCCTCATGTTAGCCTTTAGAATCATGCACCAGTGCAAACTCCCAGCTCAGGGGACCTCACTCCCCATCATTACTCCCTCCACTCCTTACTGCATACAGGGCCAATAGCAGATGTCCAGACATTGGGAGGATTAGGGCCCTTTTTGGACCTAGGAATAAGAGGGCTTGCTCCCTTTAGGGGATAATGGTCAGAATCCCCTCACCCTGACACCTGCCTGGGGAACCTGGAACTTCTGAGTCTTCAAGGGCTGAGACTGTCTCCTCTGGGCTCCGTTTGGCTTCTTCCTCCTCCTGGCTTGTGGCTCCTGGCTCTTCCTGGACAGCCACAACTTCTCCAGAAACCTCCCCTTCTTCATGGCTTGTGGCTCCTGGCTCTTCCTGGGCAGCCACAGCTTCCCCTGAAACCTCCCCTTCTTCTTCTGAACTGACTTCCCCAGCTTTTTCTTCAGATTTCTCCTCAGACTGATCTTCCTCTTCCCCTTGTTCTTCAGAGGATGCCTCCTCCAACTCCTGGCTGGTTGCTAGTGAAACCTGACCTTCAGGAGAGAGCAGCTCAGCCTCCTGCTGTGCCGCAGAGCTGTCAGTGCCTTCTGCCTCACTGGCCTTGGCTGGGGCTGAGCCCTCCAAGTTCTGATTTTCCTCCAAGGTTCCCTGGGGCTCTCCCTGGGCAGGCACTTCTGCCCCAGCCTCCAACTCTTGTTCTCCTTCCTTAAGCCCTCCTGCATCTGCATCAGCCTCCGATAACTCTTTTTCTGGTGTCACTTCTGACTCCTTGCTTCCTGGGGCCTCCCTAGATTCTTGGTCTCCGTTTTCTCTCATAGAATCCTGGCCACCATTGTGCTCTGAGCTGGAAGGAGACTCAGGTTCTGCTGCTGCCATTTCCTCTTCTCCTGGGACCTCTCCCATCACTTCAGTGGCCTCCTCTCCCTCTCCAGCTGGACCTTCAGCCTCTCCTGCACTAGAAGATTCTGAGCCTCCTTCAGTCACAGCCTCCCCTCTCAAGGGACTAGCCCCAATCCCTTCCCCTTCTGAACTATCTCCCTCCATAAGCTCCTGCTGCTTTTCTTCCAGGGGTCCTCCTTTTCCTTCTCCAGAACTAGCCTCTGCCTCTTGCCCTCCTGCACCATCTCCCTCCATGAGTTCCTGCTGCTTTTTCTCCAGAGGGGCCTCTTTTCCTTCTTCAGGGGTTTCCCCTTCCCTTGCAGCTCCAGCCTCAGCAGCAGCTTCCCAGGGCAGAGCCGACTCTAAGGCAGAGGTATTGGCTTCAGGGTCAGAAGCAGGGCTATGGTGACCTTCAGCATCAGCAGGGGGCCTGGGCTCCCCACCAGCCTCTCTCCTCTCCCAATTCTCAGCCTCATTGTCATCTGTGTAATGGAGCTGCAGGTTCTTCTCTGAAGGGACTGGGTCTGCATAAAGTGCCCTCTCCTCCTCTAGACTTGGGTCTCCAGCTGAGAACTGATTCTCCAACAAATTGGCAACATCTTCCGTGCCACCCGAGGCAGAGACTTGCAGTTCTAAATGATCAGAACATGATCAGTCAGTTTCACAGGGTTGGCACTTGGTCTGCTCCTCAAAAAAGTCTAACTACAGCTAACCTTCACCTTCACAGGATGAGGAGCTAGTTGGTAAATATAGTACCCTAGGGTCTTACCCCTGCTAGCTCATTTTATTCTCATAACAGCCTTTGAGGTAGGTGGGAAAATGTAATTAGCCCCATTTTACAAGAGGTCAAAACTGATCCAAAAAGAATTTACACCCTTATAGAGTGTAAGTTCCTTGAGGGTAAGGACAATTAAAAAATTTTATTCTCTTATGTTATCAGATGCCTTGCACATAATTGGCACTTAATAAATGTTGTTAAATTGAATTTCGAGGCAGAAGTGGGATTAAAAAACATAGCTCTCTAGCTTAGTGGTCAGTCCCTAAGCCAAGACACTTTCCATGAGACCCCTATGACTGCATACATAAAAGGGAACATAAGAATGGCAAATTAAGTCTTTTTAAAAGGGAATATGGAAATAGGTGTTTAGAAGAATTGCACATCAGCATGATATTTGTGGAAATGTGTATAAAAGAATAGTACATATTTAATGTATATTGGATCACTTGTTATCTAGGGGAGGGAGAAGGGGAAAGGAAAAATTAAAACACAAGGTTTTATGAGGGTGAATGTTGAAAATCATTCATGTATATATTTTGAAAATAAAAGGCTTTAATTAAAAAAATAAATAAGCATGAAAGACTATTTTAAAAAGAACTGCACATGTTTAACTTATATCAGATTGTTTGCTGTCTTGGGAAATAGAAAAATAAGGGAGGGAGGGAGGGAGAAAATTTTGGAACACAAGATTTTGCAAAAGTGAACGTTGAAAACTATCTTTTCGTATATTTGGAAAAATTAAATGTTAATGAAATTAACAACCAAATAAATAATTAATAAATGAATTAGTAAATAAATAAAAATAATGAAGGAATGAATAAATATGATTGGCTCAACACCACACCAGGTATTGCCAAACTGTTAAAATAGCAGTTATTTATATTCCATCCCTACAGATTCTAGGGTCATTTACCAGCATAATATTTCTTTTTAATATATCTATCCACAAATGGGGTGAAAACAGGTGTTTGCAAACAAGATTCTCTCAAATTACACATAAAAATACTTTGGGGATTACTTAGTGGTTCTCAGCCTCATTAAGTCCCACACAGCCTCTGGTACTCTTTAGGGCAGGTATTTCATTAGAACTCTGCTCTCCTTAGCAGCTCTAGTCCTTGCATAAATTTGGCTGGGAAGGTATGTTTGTTTGTTTGTTTGTTTTAATTACAATAGAGTTCCTTATGGTCTAAACTCTAGAAGCTAGTCTTCTAAAGGTACCCTCTAGGACTTCCAGACTTTCTTGAAAGGCGAAAGTGTGAAAAGAGTATAGAAAACAAGAAAAACAAATTGTAGCCTCAGATTAACTCTCCTTCTATGGGGGGAACTTGGGTAGGAATGGTCAGTTAAAAGGAAAGGATCCTCCCCAACCTTGGAACTCTCTTGAGCCCTAATATCTGTTAGACAAACATATCTATGCCTACCTGAGGAAGCGGGCTCTAGAGATCCCAGACTCTGGGTTGCTAAAATAGCATCTTGGTTTCACTTCTCTCCTCTTCTCTATCCATAATGCTGGCCTTCCTGGGATAAGGATGCTCTTCTGCTGCGACAGAGCAGACCCCTAAAATCTGGTATTCCCTAATCTCTTTAGACTTGGGGCACCTAAGATCAGGATCAATCTTGAAGGGCTGAAGCTCTATGGAAGGAATAATTTTTCAACAATCTCTTTGGGATCCAGAATTCTGGAAGAAGGTATTAGTTAACTTTGACAATAAGAACAACAATATTCTGAAATATTTCCTCTGCAAGTTCCCAGGGTCTTAGCATCCATTTTGTTCTTAGATCTTTCTAATATCCCCAAGGTAGTAGAGAAGCAAGCTGAAGTAAAAGATTTCTCCAAGGTCATACAGATATTTAATATCAGGATAAGATCTAGAAGATTAAATCTTCTGACTCCTATAGTACACTTTCTAGTTGTCTTGAGGATACCTTTCTCCCTCTTTCAGCATCCCCACCCCCCCACCCCTGTTGGTAATGAATGCTAGAAAGTCACCTAGGACATTATATTTGAATCTCAATACCCTCGAATTGCTCCCTGATCCTTCCCTACCATTAAAGCTTACCTGTCCCAAATCCTAGTCCTCCACCAAATAAATCAAGCCACATTAAGGTGTTAATGGGTGACTATGGCTTAATGTCTAACTCTCCTGGATCTCAAGAATCATAGAATGTCAAAGCTAGAAAGAGTCTTAGGGAATCATCCCATCTCAATCCTATTTTACAAATTCAGATAATTAATTAATAAGCCCCAGATAATTAAGATACCTGTCCATCTTAATAGGTCTTCAAGAGACAAAGGCCTTTTAATAAAAAAAGACACCATAAATAATGAAGAGTTCTAGAACTCAAGCAAGCTGTAAGAACAAAGTGGGGAAGAGTTTTGATCTGACAGAGGAAAAAGTGGAGCTTTTGGCTCTTTCCAAAATCCTACCACAAAGGTTGCAACTATCCAACTACATGTAGGCCAGTCCTTCTTGGGATGAGAATGCTCCATCTCCAATTCTCAAGTGGCCTACCATTTACCTTTTTTTTTTTTTTTTTTTTTTTTTGGTTTAGAATTTTATTTTTTTTATTAATTTTATAATTATAACTTTTTTTTCACAGTACATATGCATAGGTAATTTTTTTTTTACATTATCCCTTGTACTCTCTTCTGTTCCGAATTTTTCCCCTCTTCCCTCCATCCCCTCCCCTAGATGGCAGGCATTCCCATACATATTAAATATCTTATAGTATATCCTAGGTACAATATATATGTGCAGAACCGAATTTTGTGGTGGTTGTTGTTGCAAAGGAAGAATTGTATTCGGAAGGTAAAAATAATCTGGAAGGAAAAAAAAAGCTCACAGTTTACATTCATTTCCCAGTGTTCCTTTTCTGGGTGTAGCTGATTCTGTCCATCATTGATCAATTGGAATTGGATTAGCTCTTCTCTATGTTGAAGATATTCACTTCCATCAGAATACATCCTCATACAGTATCATTGTTGAAGTGCTTAATGATCTCCTGGTTCTGCTTAATTCATTGAGCATCAGTTGATGTCTCTCCAAGCCTCTCTGTATTCCTCCTGTTGGTCATTTCTTACAGAACAATAAAATTCCATAACATTCATTTACCATAATTTACCCAACCATTCTCCAGTTGATGGACATCCATTCCAGCTTCTAAACACTACGAAAAGGGCTGCCACAAACATTTTGGCACATACAGGTCCCTTTCCCTTCTTTAGTATTTCCTTGGACCTACCATTAACCCCTACGACAGCCAGTGCTTGGGGTTTTCCCTAGAGTAGCTCTTGGTTGTGAAAGCAACAATGTGTAATAAGGCAAAATGTGTTAGACTGGGGCTTAGGAAACTTGGGTTCTATTGGTCAATGGATATGAACAGACAATTTTCAGATGACGAAATTGAAACTATTTGTAGTCATATGAAAGGTGCTTCAAATCATTGATCAGAAAAATGCAAATTTAAGACAACTCTGAGATACCACTACACACCTGTCAGATTGGCTAAGATGACAGGAAAAGATAATAATGAATGTTGGAGATGTGGGAAAACTGAGACACTGGTACATTGTTGGTGGAGTTGTGAATGAATCCAACCATTCTGGAGAGCAATTTGGAACTATGCCCAAAAAGTTGTCGAACTGTGCATACCCTTTGACCCAGTAGTGTTACTACTGGGCTTATATCCCAAAGAGATCTTAAAGAAGGGAAAGGGACCTGTATGTGCAAAAATGTTTGTGGCAGCCCTTTTTGTACTGACAAGAAACTGGAAACTGAATGGATGTCCATCAATTGGAGAATGGCTGAACAAATTGTGGTAAATGAACATTATGGAATATTATTGTTCTGTAAGAAATGACCAGCAGGAGGATTTCAGAAAGGCCTGGAGAGACTTACATGAACTGATGCTGAGTGAAATGAGCAGGACCAGGAGATCATTATACACGGCAACAACAAGACTATGTGAACATCAATTCTGATGGACATGGCTCTCTTCAACAAAGAGATGATTCAAACCAGTTCTAATTGTTCAGTAATGAAGAGAGCCATCTACACTCAGAGAGAGAACTGTGGATACTGAGTTGGACCACAGCATAGCATTCTCACTCCTTCTGTTGTTGTTTGTTTTCATTTTGTTTTCTTTCTCGGTTTTTTTCTTCTTGATCCAATTTTTCTTGTTCAGCAAGATAACTATATAAATATAACTACACATATATTGGATTTAACATATATTTTAACATGTATTGAACTACCTGCCATTTAAGGAAGGGAGTGGGGGGAAGAAGGGAATAATTTGGAACAGAAGGCTTTGCAAGGGTCAGTGTTCAAAAATTACTTATGCATATGTTTTGTAAATAAAAAGCTTCAATTAAAAAAAAAGGGGGGGGAAACTTGGACTTTGATAGCAGCTCTGTTACTAATTGTGTGTAGAGTCAGGAAGAACTGGATTCAGATCATGCTCCAGATCCTTTACTAGCTACATAATTTGAGCAAGTCATCCAACCTCACTAGGTCCCAGTTTCTTCTTCTGAAAAGTGAGGGTTAGATTAATCATCTCTAAGGACCCTTCTCACTTTAAATATGTGATCTCATTACTTTTCAGGACCTAGGTTTTCTCAATTCTAAAAAAAAATGGAGGCAGGAAGGGAGAGGTTGGATTTCTAAGTTCTGTTCAAATGCTATGGTTTTGAATTCCTAAACTAAATAGCCCCTGATCAGTCTGAGGGGAGAAGATGGAGAAGAGGAATTGACTATGAGAGAATGGAAAATGGCAAACCTCCCTCTTAATTTCCATGCACCTGGTCTGCTTAGGGGCCAGAAGAGGGGAAGGAAAGCCAAACTTCATTTACCACAGTTCTGGAGTAGCAACTATTGGCATCATGCTGCCTGTCCCCTTATGCATTTGCTGGGAAAGCCATTAAACCCCTACTATTAATTTGTAATTAATTTGTTAAGTCCCTACTATGTGTAATACACAATGATAGGCATAGCTGCAGAAACAAAGCTAAATAAGATAAAGTCCTCATTCTCAAAAAGCTTACTATGCAAAATAGGCCATTTTCATCTACTAAACCTCTACATGCTTCATCATAGCTGCAGGCAAGCAGGTAGACACAGATCCTATGGGTACCTAAGCAAAGAGATAGCAGCACACAAACACACACATACATGCTTCATTGAAGCCTTGGGGAAATGAAAAACATCCCACCTGCCTTAGCACATGCCAGACTCGAGCACTACAACCCTGGCTCAGTACCAGGTAAGCTGCCAGACCCTTGTGGCCTTCAACTGCACCAGCCATCCTTCACCCCACCCCATCAGCACAACAACAGACCTGAGGGTCCCCATGGGTCTAGGGCAACAACTGTGGCACTAAGTAATTAGCCAGGGCCTGCAGACCCTAGACCAAGAAACCTAAAACAGTTCCCCTACCACCCCTAAAGCAGAATTCAAATTTATAAATTTATAAAAAAGAAAAATAGCTAAAAAAAATGAATAAACAACAACAACAAAAGGGGTGGAGAGAACTGACAGAAAAGAGAGCAGACCAGGGGAAACTGTAGATAGAAACAAAACACTATCAATGAGGGAGAGGGTAAAAGAAGAGAGAGAGAGAGAGAGAGAGAGAGAGAGAGAGAGAGAGAGAGAGAGAGAGATCAAACAGGAGAAAAAAATAGGATAGAGGAAAGTACACAACAAGTAATCATAACTGTGGATGTGAATGGAATGAATTCTCCCATAAAATGGAAGCAAATAGTAGAGTAGATCAAAAACCAGAATCCTACATATGTTGTTTACTTGAAGCAGAGAGACACATACACAGAGTAAAAGTAAAGGGATAAAAAACAGTCTATTATGATTCAGTTGAAGTAAAAAAAAAAATACTGATCTCAAAGCAAAAGCAAAAATAGACCTCATTTAAAATAATAAGGAAAAAAAAATCTTGCTAAAAGGTACCATTGACAATAAAGTAATATAAAATACAAAATTTAAAGCAATACTAAACACATGGTATAGCATTCACATTTTTAAAGAAGTTAAGTGAATGAACAGGTTCATGTAGAGAGCATTACAAAATGTAAATAGATAATTTTGATTACATTAAATTAAAAAGCTTTTGCACAAACAAAAAATTAGAAGGAAAGCAGAACACTGGGAAACAATCGTTACAGTGGCTCTGATAAAGGTCTCGTTTCTCAAATATATAGAGAACTGAGTCAAATTATAAGAATACAAGCCATTCCTCATTTGACAAACTGGCCAAGGAATATGAATGGGTAGTTTTCATATGAAGAAATTAAAGCTATCTATAGGCATATGAAGTGATCTAAAACAACTCTGAAGTACCACCTCATACCTATTAGAATTAATGTGCCAAAAAAGGAAAATGATAAATGTTGGAAAGGACAAAATCAGGATACTAATGTGCTATTGGTGGAATTGTAAACTGATCCAACCATTCTGGAGAGCATTTGGAACTATGACCAAAGGTCAATCAAATTATGCGTAGCATTTGACCCAGTAATACCAAAACTAAGTCTCTATCTCAAAGAGATCATTAAAAAGGGAAACAAGTCTACATGTGCAAAAATACTTATAGCAGCCTTTTTCATGGAGACAAAATATTAGAAATAGAGAATGTCTGAACAAGCTATACAATATGAATGTAACAGAATATTATTGTAAAATAAGAAATGATAAATAAGGAGATTTTGGAAAACCCGGAAATAATTTTATGAAATGATGTAAAGTGAATTCAGAAGAATAGGAAAACACTGTACACAGTATCAGCAACATTATGTGATATTCAACTATGAATGACTTAGCTCTTCTCTTTCTTTTTCTACATCTGTATAAAAATTTTTCCAATATATGTTTTACATGTTAAAATATATGTTAGCTCCAAAATATTTAAACATATTTGTATAATTATCTTGCTGCACAAGAAAGATCAGATCAAAAAAGAAAGAAAATGAATATATTTAGGTTGATGTTTAGGTAATGATATAGACAAAACTACAAACAGATTCAAAGAAATCTATAAATGGCAATTCCGTAATAGGTTAAGGGGAGCAAGGGAAGAATGTCTGAAACATCTAAGTGGTGAAGTTGATATCAAATAAGAAATCTCTTGGTGCCCTCAATAGTTACAGAAACAGGAAGCTTGGATTATAGTCTCAGCTGTGCTACTAGTATGCCATGTGTTTTTAAATATTTGCCTAGCTTCTTAATTTTTTATTTCCCTCACATGGAAAATATGGATCAGAAATGGATTAATGACCAGACCCAAAAAGCGGTCATTCATGATTTCATATCACCTTGAAAGAAGATTTCCAATGGACTACTGCAGAAATCTGTACTCAGCTCTGTCAGGTCTTGAACATTTTCATCAGTTATTTGGCTGAAAGCATAGATTATATGCTTGCCAAATTTGCAAAGCTGAGATAGATGGTTGGCATTTTATATGGCAAAGTTAACATCCAAAAAGATCTTATACAAGCTAGAAAATTGAGCTGAATCTAATAAGATGAAATTTGATAGAGATAAACACAAAATTTTGCAATTCAAAAAAAAAAAACTTTCATTAGGGAATGATGAGAGGACAGGTAGTCTAAAAAAGATCTGGGGGTTTTAGTGACTGCAAGTTCAGTACATCAATGGTAGCTATAGAAGCCAAGAAAATTAATGCAATCATGGACTACATTAAGATAGACAGTGTCTAAGACTAGAAAGATAGAAATTCTACCATATTTTGCTCTGGTCAGATCACACCTGGAATATTGCATTCAGTTCTGGATATCGCATTTTAGGAAGGACAATGATAAGCAGAAGAGGGTAATCAGATACTATAAAGCTAGTTTAGTCATTTTTAAGTTTTTCTAATTTTTTAATATATTTTTACTTTGTTAAGCATTTTCCAGTTACATATAAATTCATGGACTTTTTTGTTGTTTGTCTTTCATTCTTGAAGAGGACCATGATATCAGGACCATGATACTATGACATGCAAATGAATTGGATTTAAGTGAGAAGGAGCTGTGCAAGGTCACCTGCCTCAACTTTCCCCTCCAGGGACATCTGGGTCCAGTGGCAAAATACAGATCAAAGCAACTGGAGATGGCCCTGGATGCAGTGGGAGACCTTGGCCTTTTTAAGCTAAGATGTTCAGCCGGTCTCAGTTTGACAGGCTACATCCAGTCAGTGATTAAAGCTAGATAGCAAGTGAGGCAAAGAATCTCCTCTTTCATTTAGTCTTTAAGAAAAATCAATCTAAATAAATAAATGAATCAGAAATGACTGCTATTTACATTCAATTTGAGTCTATCAAGACCTAAAAATGACTAAATGGGGCTTGACCTGGGATCTATTTGTGGTCAATTAGAATCAGATTGTTTTTGGCTTAAGGACTGGTCCTTAAGAAAGAAATCTAGCCAATAAACCCCAAGATATCTTGTGAGGATTCAGTGATAAAAAAGAGAAAAAGGGAGGGGATCTTCCAGCTCCGACATTCTATGTTTCTATAAATAATTACACAGAGGCTGACTAGTATAGAAAAATGTCAGTCCAGGAGCAGCTAGGTGGTGCAGTGAATAGAGCACTAGCCCTGAAGTCAGGAGGACCTGAGTTCAAATATGACCTCAGACACTTAACACTTCCTGGCTGTGTGACTCTGGGCAAGTCACTTAACCCCAATTGCTTCAGGAAAAAAAAAAAAAAAAAAAAAAGTCAATCCTGCACACCCCACGGAGCTCTTGCAAGAATGCAAGAATTAGTATGGCAGGATCAGATCACATTTGGTATACATAAGTGGTTTGAAAACTATAAAGAAAAATAAGCACTGTGAAGTAGTGGAAAGCATTGGGCTTAAAGTTAGGAGATCTGAGTTCAAGTCACAGATCTGTCTTATTAGCCATGTGACTTTGTACGAGTCATGTAACTTATCTAATGTTTCTTCCTCCTTTTCTTCCCCTTCCTCCTTAGCATAATTAGTGCTTTGAAGTTTTTAAAGAGTTTCAGCTATGGTATCTCAATTCATCCTCACAAAAATTCTGGGAGCTGGTTCCTATTGTTATCTCCATTTTTATCTACTGAGGCAGGTAGATTTAAGTGACTTGCCCAGGATCATATAACTAAGGAAGTATCTAAAGCTGGATTTGAAATCAGGTTTTCCTGACTCCAGTCCAGCACTCTATCTAGAGTACCATCTAGCTGCCTCAAGAGGGTATTAATGAAATTTCCATTATCTACTTTACCAGTTGCATGAGGATAAAATGAAATTATTTACATTAAAGGCTTTGTAGGCCTTAAAGCACTATGTAAATATGTTATTTTAAAGAAAGCAGTATAGGTATTATTGGTTTTCAGTGTGTAACTCTTTGTGACCCCACTTTGAGCCTCAAAGCAACACTATAGGGTAGACACTGGAAGTATCATTATCCCCATTTTATAGGTGAGAAAACTGAAGTTCAGAGAAGTTAAGATTAAGCTTACAGTCACACAGCTAGAAAGTGTCAGAAAATATTTGAACCCAGGTCTCCCTGACACCAATTTACTATCTATCTCCTATTTCCAAGAGCATGATATATACTCCAGATCACTGGAAGGGAGGGTTCTTTCCCATGACCTTCAAGGTATTATTTAAGGTGATTGTGGGATTTTAAATTTTTTTCTTGAGCTTTAAATATATGATGCTGAGCTACCCTTGACCCTTTGCCAACTAATTTTCAGTTAAATGAACTGAGGCTTTGGGTGAAGATTCCCATCAATGACCTTTTTTTCTAGGGATTAAAATCTGAGAGACAGCTTGGAAGGAGACATCAACAAGACACAGAAGGCCTCTCAGTTCAAGTCCTTTTGAGCTCTGGTTTTTAACAAAGAACTATGCCATTGGGCCAGGTTTCTCCCCTGAGATATCTTGTTCCCTTTCATCACCCAGAGATTTCAGAAATCTCAAGCAAAATTTAATTAAGTCAAATCGGACCCAACTGGGATTGGGAAGTAGCTGGTGGTAGTAGGAGTGAGAATGAGAAGGGAGGATGTAGCTCTCTATGGAGCCTTCCGTCGGCCCCTAAGACACTGTGCAGAAGGGGCAGAGGTGGGAGCAGGGGAAAGTTGACACTGTTCCTGCAATGAGTCCATTGTAAGATGAGCCCTGGTCTATCCCCAGGACGTGGAGTCCAGTACTGTATGTGCTGCTGCCAAGGCAGCCGGCCGGCCCCTTGACAGCAACAGGCAGTTACATCAGAGCTCATGCTTCGGCAGGGCCCCAGCCTCAGCCCCGGGGACAATGGGAAAACCAGTGTGCCAGGACAAATTGGTACAGCCTTCCCGCTCACCCTGCAGGCAGCCGCCCAAAACCACAGGACTGTGTGGGCCATTTTTGTATTTCTCTGCTCACATCCCCACTTTGGCTACTATCTCCTTTTAGGAGATCCCCTTTCAATTCCTACAGTCAAGTTCCTCCTTCCTTCATGACCCACAGCCTCTATGCTATCTCTAAGGTAGTTCTCTTTTCTCTTCTACAAATGATTTGATCTTGAATTGGCCCTCAATACTTTTCAAGACCATAGAATGTTGTTAGCCTTGGAAGGAATCCTGGAAAATATCTTATCTAATGTCTAGTCATTTTTAAAATTAGTAAACTGAGACCCAGAGATAAGAAGTATTTCTATCAAAGCTATGTGACTCATTAATTACAGAGACAGATATGGAAGCCAAATTTTCCTACTCCTAGTACAATTCTTTTCATTGCAGTTCTCCCTACAGTGTGGTACAGTGGAAAGAAAGCCAGATCTGGGGTCAAAAGACAAATTGGAAGATTGATTCAGACATGTACTAGCTAAATGTGGATAATAGTGATCATTTATCTCTTTGAGCTTCAGTTTCCTGAAATGAAAATGAGAAAAATAATACTCACAGAGTGTTTATTGAGGCAAGCATTTGCAACTCTTAAAGCACCATAAAAATGTGGGCTATGAAAGTTTTTATATGTAAGAGCCCTTTTCATATTAGCTAATTCACAGGATGAAAGAGAGAAGTAAAAGAGATGATAAGATTTAAAAATGGATATCTCAGATCTGAGTGGATCATTTTATACCTTGTAAAAGATATAAAACTTTGAATTGGCTTATTTATACTTTGTAAAATTTGTGAGACTTTGAGTGTTTCATTTACATATGAAAGGCAGGAAAAGCTGTGGAGTAGCCAGTAGAAACAATTAACTTTTCTCCAGGGAATAAATTGTCTCTCTCTATTTTCCCTATATTCTGATCTACTTGGACTATCAGGAATTCTTTGGTCATTATTGGGCAAATGGTCATTGCTTTGTTATGATCTAGCCCAGGGAGATGAAATGTAGGGAAAAATACTCCTTAGTCACCATAAGTTAGAGGGACATTTATCATCATGGCAAGCTGTGTACTAGGAAGGGAAAATTAGCGTCAAAGAGCTCTTCTTTCCCACTTTCTGCCTGGAAAGTAGCAAACCTCAGGACAGAGGCCCTGAGAGAATAAAAATGGGGAGACTTCTTTGAGTCCTAGAAAGAGTCTTTGCTCTTTCTGAAATAGCACAACAGTACCTTAGCCAAGAATTGCAACTGTCCTGAAGCTGGAGGCATGAAAGGACATAAAAACTATGCATCATGTGATGCAATTGTGAATTGCCTTGATTATATGAATTCTCTATGTAAATCTTGTACAAGACTTTACTTGAAGTTTTAGCTACTTTCTTTATGGGTATGGTATAGATTTGTGGGAGTAATGTAATTGTAATTGTCATTCTTGCTAGACCTTTGATATAAATGCCTTTACTAAGAGTTGCTGAGTCTACAACATGATTGTTAATGGAAAGTATATCGATAGGGGCTCACCAACTTTCATTTTAGTAGTGTTACAGGGTAGGTACATCCTTGAGTCCTGAGAGTAATCTTCTATCTGAGGATCCATCTATGAGTACAAGTCGGGGCAGTATTATATAGGGTATGCTATATAATAATAATAATAATTTTATAATAATATATACAAAATGATATTATCATGATGAATTAAGAGTACAATTTTGTCTGAGTTGAACTTTCAGCAGTTGGGATAGACTCCCACTGAGTCATCTACATATTCTTATCCAGTCCTCAAACGTGTGACTAATAGCACACACATTTGCAAGACAGCTGGCTGAAGCCAAGGGTATAGTTAGCAGCCTCGAAACAGAACAAAGCTACCTGACTCCCTAGGGAACCATGCCTATGACCTTGTCTTCATTAGCAACATATGTTAACCCACTGTTACTAACAGATCCCCATCAGCTTTTACCCACAAAAAAAAAAAGGTATTTAAGCTCAAGCTAGAAACATAAGCCAAAGAGTCAGGACTCTAGACATTGTGTTCTGACTGACCTGGAATATCTTGGGCCCTCTCTTTCTTTGTTGGAAGTTGGTGCAGAAGGCAAAGGAACTCAGTTAAGAACCTCAAAACCCAATAATAAAAATAGTTCATGCTTAATATAGAGTTTTACGTTACAAAATGATTTCTTCATTTCTTATCATCTCCACTTTATGGATGAGAAAATTGAGATTTATAGGGATTACGTGACTTGCCCAAAGCCAGAATGCAAGTAAATGAAAAAGTCAAGACTAAACCCCAGGTGTTCTATTGACAAGTGCAGTGCACTTTTTGGTATATTCACATAATTACGAAGTTAAGTCCCAATTAGTGTTAATAAGAAATCCCTTGAAGTGGTGCATTATTTGAATTTGCACTGCATATTTCCCTTGAGCCAAAACATATTTTGCCCATAATTATAATTTTGAATAATGTGACCACTTCCTGAAATTCATCATTTGTACTAGTCTCACTTATGGGCCCTAGCTGCATGAGTTATATTTCAACTATATTCCTCACTCATCTGGCCTTCCTATAATGACCCTCTTGTGTTGAATCAGTGTCTTCTCTGTTGGCATCCTTTTTTATTCTTATTTCTTTTTCCCCCCAACCCTCTCATCTCTATCTCTTTAATATATCTATTGCATTAAATCTATAGTCATAGGGATATTTTTGTTTTTTACAAGTACAAGCATAAAAATGATGCACACAAGCAACAGAGCCAGGGTTCCCAAAGCAATCATTTCTATTTTCCTTCCCTGAAAACGTCTGCCCAGAGAGGTAAGGCTACCATTGTACCCAGCTTCCAGAGAACTCACAAGTCATAAGTCAGGCATTTTGGCTAGATGCTTTGACATCTCATAGAGAGCAAGCAGCTGGGAATATTTAAGGAAGTGATGATAAGTAGTGAATCACAGCTACTGCAGATTTCGTCCTTTCTCTGAATAATTCTTAGGATCCCATGTTTCCTTCAAAGATCAATTCAAAAGTTACCTCCCACATGAAATCTTTCCTGGTGTATCTGCCCCCAAAATTATATATTATTTCTTTTGTATCTGTTTTGTAGCAGCCAATCAGTGATAAACATTCATTAGGCATCTCCAATGCACCAACCATTGTTACATATACACAGATATAATTTGACTCCCCAGTCAAGCTCCCTGAAGGTGAAGACTATTTCATTTTTATCTTTGTAGCCCTACTACCTAACACTATGTTTGGCACATAGGGAAAAAAGCTTGATTGATTGTAAGTTTCACTGGAGTCAATAAACGTGCCTAAGGAGCTTTTGCTGACACAAACTAATTTTTAATCTCTTTTAGGTCATTAAATGTTTATTGTCCAAAATCGCTTAATCTTTTTCTTCTTATTTTGCATGGAGTTTTCCTCAGGCAGCTAGATGTTGTAGTGAATAAAGCTCTGCCCCAGAGTCAGGAAGTCCTGAATCAAATCTTGCCTCAAACATTTAACAGCTATGTGATCAAATCACTTTACTACTCTCAGCCTCAGTTTCCTCATCTATAAAATGAGAATAATAATAGCATCTACTTCCCAGGGTGGCTGTAAGAATCAAATGAGGTTTACTTTGCAAACCTTAAAGCACTCCATGAGTGTTTGCTATAATTAAGAGTTCCACACAACTTTGCAGACAAACAGGCAGCTTAGTCAGGAGGAAAAATACTTGTGAATCCTCTTCCCTAGAATTCCATATTTAGATATTCTGCTGAGCATCTCTTATTTTCTACACAAAGATGGTTTTACACAAATGATAAGTGGAAAAGGCAATGGTTCTTAGAGGGTTTCTTGAGCCTCCTGGCTAAGATCCTAAAGATGAATATGATCCCATCACTACAGACTGTCCCTGTACTGGCCCTGAGATCATTCAGTCAGAAGGCAGGGTAATGACAAAGGTACTCAATTACAGGAATGACTCCTCATGCGTCATTTCTCCCACTCCCATCTCCTCTAAGAGAGGCTTTGGCCCTGCCAGGCATGGCAGTTAATCCAACTCTTTGTTCTCTCTCATTCCCTGATCAAAGCCACCCTCACCCTCTCTTACAAAAAAGGTATCTTGAGATCATGGGACAAAATATTTTTCAAAAATATATCACAATGGAAAATGCCATTGCATCCAAAGAGAGAACTATGAGATTAATCGAATCATAGTAGTTTCACTTTTTTGTTTGGTTGTTTTTCTTCCTAGTGCTTTTCCCCCCTTTTTGGTCTGATTTTTCTTGTACGATATGGAGATATGTTTAAAAGGATTGCATATATTTAACCTATATTAGATTGCTTGCTGTCTTGGGGGTGGGCAGGGTAAGAAAGGGAGGGAGAAAAATTTGTAATAAAAAGTCTTACAAAAAATGAATGTAGAAAAGTATTTTTATATATATTTGGAAAAACAAAATACTATTGAGAAAAAAAACTTTTAAAAATCACAAGATCTCAGAGAATGAGTAGGATCCATTATTGCCTTATAGAATTCCCCAGGTTTATAACTGGGCCAGTGGAGGGACAGTTATCAATAATTTCTGTGCTCTCTTTTTCCCTTAAAAAAAATTTAATTCCCACAGATCTAATATTGCTGCCTAAATAATTTGTTTCTTTGAATTAAACAATGCCTTCTTCCCATCTTCTTTTAAAATATAAAAACCAAAAATCCACTCATAAGAGACAGAACATTTTAAACCCTCTGTATGAATAAAGTTTAATAATTTCTTTTCTTGAATTCTAAAAAATGACCAATATGAAGAATTCACAAACACATAGGAATACAGGCCAAAAGAAGTGTGTGTGTGTGTGTGTGTGTGTGTGTGTGTGTGTGTGTGTGTGTGTAGGGGTGGGGTAAATAGATGATGCAGTGGCTAGAGCACCAGCCCTGAAGTCAGGGGAATCTGACTTTAAATCTGAATTAACACTTACTAGCTATGTGATCCTGGGCAAGTCACCTAACTCCAATAAGAAACGAAAGAATATATGTATATATGTAATATATGTAATAAATACAATGGTGTAAATGAAAGACAGGTACTAGAAGAAAGCGAAACAAGCCATCAATAATAGAAAAGGGATAGTACCAAAAGATTAAAGTTAAAGCATAACTTCAGTAAGTGGCAAAAGTGGAAAGTGACAAGCAATATCAGTGCCAATCATTCCAGTGGGTGCTTTCCTATGAGGAGTTTTCTTTCTGAAAAGACAAGCAGCAAGAGAGCATCAGGATTCTTGGGGAAGGGTAGAAAAGAATTGATAGAGAGGAAGAGAGGCAAGGTGGGGGAAGGGAGGTGTTAAAGGAAACACCAGCCGCCAGTCTTTCATTTCACTACTTTGTTCTAAGCTGGTCTTTGATAGAAACAATGAGAGATCTATCCCTTGCACTGAATCATTACATATACTGAGCTTGGTCCAGAGGGACCTAGAAATCATCACTCTTCAGCAAGAATCTAAGCTCTATAGGCTGCAGGAGAGGGGATAGGTCAGGTCCAGCAGGAGGATTGATTAAGGCAAGTTACTAATCTCTTTTCTTCTGGATTGTGGAATGTCAACTTAAATAGGAGCTTAAGGAAATCAGCTTTTCTGCGCCCATACAGTCTCTCTACAAGAAGTCAAATGAAAACCTCCACCTAGTCCCTACATATCCCATGGTGGGCTGGGCTGGGCTGGGCTCAGGAGTAGAATGTGTCTTTGAAGGTAGAGTTGAACTCAGACCAGCCCAAGTACTTTGGGAAAACTCTATTAGTGCTGGGGTTTCTTTTGAAGTGCCTGGTCCATGAACTCAGTACTTCCTCCCTTCTAAGAGACCACACTAGGTTAGTAGCAACAGACTTTCCACTATGATACACAAACAATACTAGAGTCCCTTTGATCTTCTTCAGGCTTCAGAATTAACCCTTGTCTAAGAATTTAGACAAAAGATGGCTCAATTTACCATCACTTGCCCTTAGTCATTGACAAGTGTTGCTTTAGACAAACTGAAACCCAGGAAAGATTTTAATTTAGGAAGCCTAAGGTCACCCACTACATCCTGAGTGATCTCTAGTTTTGATTTTTTTCTTGCCACTGGACTTTGATGACTCTGGAGGAAGAAGTGATCAGATTGGCTAAGAGGATAGGAAAAGATAATAATAAATGTTAGAGGGGGTGTAGGAAAACTAGGGCACTAATGCATTGTTGGTAGAATGGTGAAATAATCCACATTCTAGAGAGCATTTGGAAACATTGAGCTATAAAACTGTGCATACCTATTGATCCAGCAATGGGTCTGTCTCTCAAAGGACAATAAAAGAAAGAAATGTGCAAAAATGTTTTGTAGTGGCAAGAAACTGGAAACTGAGTGAATGTCCATTAGTTGGAGAATGGCTGAATAAGTTATGGTATATGAATGTTATGGAATAGTATTGTTCTATAAAAAATGATGAGCAGAATGATTTCAGAAAAGCCTGGAAAGATTTACATAAACTGATGCTGAGTGAAGTGGGCCGAACCAAGAGAAGAGAACATTGTATATAGCAACCACAAAATTATATGATGTTCAACTGTGACAGATTTAATCCTAGTAGGCTTGTGATGGAAAGTGTCTTCCGCATCCAGAGAGAGTACTATTAAGACTAACTGAGGATCAAAGCATAGTATTTTAACCTTTTGTTGTTGTTGTCTGTTTGGTTGGGCTTTTTTTTTTTTCCTTTCTTGTATTTTTTTCCCTTTTGATCTGATTTTTTTTTTTTTTTTGCCGAGCATCACAAATATGAAAATATGTTTAGAAGAATTGCACATATCTAAATTATATCAGATTGCTTGTTATCTTGGAGAGAGGGGAGGCAAGGGATGGGGGAAGAAAAACTTAGAACACAATATGAATGTTGAAAACTATCTTTGCATGTATTTAGAAAAAATAAAATATCATAAAAACTTTTTAAAAAGAGGAGAAAGTAAGGCTGAAGATTTCAGAGCTCTGCTTCATTTAAATCCAATTCATACTCTGGGGGCAGCTAGGTGGCGCAGTGGATAGAGTACCAGCCTTGAATTCAGGAAGACCGGAGTTCAAATCTGGTCTCAGACACTTAACACTTCCTAGCTGTGTGACCCTGGGCAAGTCACTTAACCCCAGCCTCAAAAAAAAAAAAAAAAAAAAAATCCAATTCATACTCAAGGAAAGTGATCATACTCATGATCTTTTTCACTGATTTTTTTCAAGAACAAAGGACCACCAACAACAAAAACTGGAACAGACTTTTTAATTCAGATCAAAGATCTAGAATACCATGAAATATGAGGGATAGAACTCTAGGCTGGAAGTTAAAAAAAAAAAAAAAGCCCTAAAAATTCAAGGCAAATCGCCACATTCTAAATTTGATTTTTTAAACCCAGACTTGTGATTTCAAGTTGGAAAACATCCCATGTGGAAACTCCTTCTATCAATGAATACCAGCAATTCCTTTGTAGTTAGCAGTCTTAGAGAGTTGTCTAAGGACACTGAAGAGTTAATTGACTTGCTATGATCACATAGTCTAAGAACTAGAAGGAAACTTAGAGGTCATGGTGGTCCCATCTCTCATTTTACAGAAAAGGAAAATGAGCCTCAGAGGTGTTAAGTGGCTAGAATTATACAACTTTAGACAGGATTCAAACCTAGGCTTTCTACACTTCATATCATATTCCTGACTTCAAGGCTGGCACACCAATCTCTTTGCTATGCTTCCGCTTGAGGTCATTTTTACATCAGTAAAAAGCATGGAACTCAAACCTCAAAAGGTGGTAGAGGCCAAAAATATAAGCAGTTTTGAGGTAAGATGGCAGAGTCATTAAGAGCCAAGGAGAGTTACGTTTAGATATTTGGATTATCTCTATGATTAACGAGGTGGATTTCAGGTCAAAACTGATATGGTCAACTTGTCCCTTAATGTCCTCACCAGAAGCACAATCTTCAAGAAACCCAAGTTTTAATCCCAACCCTATCACCATATTCATTGTGAGTCTTTGGGCAAGCTCCTTCCCCAATCCTAGCCTCAATCTTCTGACATCTTGAACTTTTCTATAGTTGGAATAGAATTTTCCATGCACCATCTCGTGTGATTCTGTCATTATTATTGTGATATAATGCTTATTGCATTCCCCTGTGACCATGCTGTGGTTCATAGAGGTAAGTGATTTACACAATGGAAGGGAAAATAGGATCATAGATTTAGAATTGGAAGGGACTTTAAGGACCATTTAATCCAACCCTCCTATACTCCGATGTTTCAGAAGAAACCGAGGGTTAGAGAAGTAAACTCCACGGCTTGCCCAAAGAGGCTTCTCCAAAGTCACACAAGTTATTAGTGATGAAATTTAAACCCAGATCCCTTGACTTTAAATCTAGAGTTCTACAACATTATATCCATACAGTTACTAAGTGTTTGAGTTGGGATCTCAACCAGTTTTCCTGACTCCAATATTGTCAGACTATCTATGATGCCATATTTTTTCTCATTAAAGGGAACAAATGCTTGGTTTGCCTACCTCATAAAGACAATGTGAGAATCAAATGAAATAATATATTTATATTTTCTGTCATGTTATATATGACATATTACATATAAAAGAACATTTTCCAATAAGGAAATTACTATAAAGAACAAGGTACAGGAGCAGTGGATAGAGCACCAGTCCTGCAGTCAAGAGGACTTGAGTTCAAATCTGGTCTCAGACACTTAATACTTCCTGGCTGTGTGACCCTGGGCAAGTCACTTAACCCCAGTTGCCTCAGGAAAAATAAAAATAAAAAATAAATAAAACCAGCAAGGTACCCAGACCAAACTAGGCAAACCCATACCTCCTGATGGGATTAGAACCAGGATGAGCTTTGGACATAGGCAATGAAATGCTGATAAATGATTAACAATGAGTTCTTTGGTGAGGGAGTGGAGGGAGGGAATGGTGAGTTGAAGATGCACCCACAACATCCTTTTAGGTTTACTCTGCATTATTAACATTTTATCTCCACTGTCAAGGAGCAGAAAAGCTAGCCACTTCTATGACCCTTTATATTCCTGCTCCCAACCTATAGAAAGGTCAAAACCACAAGAAGGGGATGGGAACTAAGCATGAACTTGCAGATGATCTGTTCTTTTCTTCCCAAATGAGATAATTGTATGTAATACAATTTACAAACCTTAGGCTATACTATATAAATTTTAGTTCTTATTATTCTTGTTTATCTGAACCTCATCTCAGATATAAAGGCTCTATGTTCACTCATCTTTTGCCCTTTCCCTGAGGTCTGTTGGACCCACACTTGTTTGTTTGCAATGTCAAGATGTGGGGGAAAGAATCTGGTATATATTTAAATCTAGACAATCAACAAAACAACAAGTTAAATCCTGATTTGTATAGTTGGTTGATTTCTAAGGTGTAAATTCTTATTCTGAAAATTTAATAGCTATAGAGAGACATTATCTGACCCTAGCGTGTGACTCAGTACAAACCCTTCTTTCCAGTAATCCATTAATTAATCAATCTATTTAATCTCCTGTGAAACTTGTATAGCTCAGCTGTCAAGCTGAGCATGTCCATAGGCCAGGGAGCCTCAGTTTCCCTCTACACCAGCAAGCCAGCAGACCATCAAAAAGGTTGCTGAGAATATGCAATAGTTACAACCTTGTGGCTGCCCCATTCCTGGCATACAGTTCCAGCTGGCTAGAAAGGAAGGAGGGGGCAATATGCCATGGAGGGGAACAGGGGCCAAGAATGGGTCCCAGCTGTCAACACTCACCCTCTTCAACCCAAAGTTGACTAATAGCTTCTATGAACACAAATTCCCTCTCTTATTCAGGCTTTGTTATGCCAGAGTGTGGTATCCTCTCTCTTTCCCCTAAAATACCCCAAATCTACCTCTTCATCCATATTCCCTACTTCCAACATAAATCTGTATGGAGAAAGTGACAAGCATATTCAGAAACTAGCCCACTTGCAAGTGGATATTTCTAACTAAGAAACAGAATGGGGAGTTGAAGGGGAAGGAGAAAGATGGGTTGAAATTTGAATACCCAAATGGAGAAAAAACATTATATTTCCTTCAAAATCCCCCAAAATATCAACACACTTGGAAAGGCTATTAGCAACAACAGTAGTGATCTCATTTGTCCTTCTAACAACTTGGGAACAATGAACAAAACAACTAGGCTACCAAAAGCCATTCAGACTTTGACAACTTGGCTTTGACCAGCTATACAGGCAGAGAAAGAAGGTCCCAGTTCCATTTGGGCAATCAGTTGAATCCAGTTAATAGTCCTACTAGTTTTGAAGGACCCTGTAAGGGAGCCAATTTCAGCATATGTAAATAGTCCACCTCCCACTACTAGAGACCTTTCTTGATCTGCCCAGCTGCTAAGTCCTATTCTTCAAAATTATCTCATATTTACTTTCCCTACATATAATCAAATCATGTCAAGAAACATTTTTTTAGCTCTCACTATGAGCCAGACACTGTGTTAAATGCTGGGAGTACAAATAAAAACAAAAAGTAAGACAATCCCCACCCTCCAGGTAGTGTGATGGATGGAGCTCTGGGCCCTAAGTCAGGAAGACCAGAGTGCAAATATAGGCTCAGACACTATCTTTGTGACCTTGGGCAAAGAACTTACCCTCTGACAGGCCACCTCTATTTCCTCAACTATAAAGGATAATAATAGAACCTACCTCCCAGAGATATTGTGAAAATCAAATGTTATTATATTTGTAAAGTGTTTTACTCAATACCTGGCACAAAAAGGTGCTTGCTAAATGCTTCTTTCCTTCCTTAAGAAGCTTACATTCAAATTGGGAAATTCATCACAAAAAAATGAGATCAGAAAAGAAATGGATGGGGGAGGTGAAAGAAATCTGGATAATGAAAGAAGATTGTTCTTGGCCCTTCTTCCCAATAGAGGCTCTAGGGAGATCCAAGGATCCCATGCTTGGAAAAAGAGAAACATGTTGATCTCCCAATAGAATGTAAGTTCATTGAGGGCAGGGATTATTTTTCTTTTTCTTTTTATAATATAAAAATTCTTCCACTTAGGATAGTGTTTGTTATGTAGCAGATACCTAATAAATGCTTGTTGATAGATTAATAGAATTATTGATTGATATATACAAAGCATTGGAACTAGACTAGCTCATGTTTAAGATCTCTTCCAGGTCTAAATCCTGTGCCCCTATAATCCCTCCTATCTCTACTACTTCCACCGGCTTCTAATCAGAACACAAATTGACAAAGTCAGGGGTGGAAGGGTATGATTGGTGGGAAGTTCACCCAGAATGTTGGATAGAGCATATACTGTGATGTGCCAAAACTCTCACCACCCAAGGGCTGCTGAGCTTATGTGTTCTTCTCTTTGGGCAGCTTGATACTCAGCTGCCAAGGAGAAGGCCATATAAGGCTACCCATTCCTCAGTCCCTGTAGATTCCTGTTCCCTCCCCAACAGAGAGGAAGGTCAGAGCTAAGGGAAGGAGCTGGAGTGGGAGGGGGGTTGGTATAAACTTGTATATGATCTGATTTTTCCTTTCCAAATTAGATAATGTATGTAACACATTTTGTAAACTTTAGAGCATTACATAAATATTAGTTATTATTATTCTAGTATATCCAAGATGAGGCTCAGATATACAAACTCTATGTTCATTTTTTGCCCTTTCCCTGAGACCTCTTGGTCCCATAATTGTTGTTGTTGTTTTTTGGGGTTCTTTTGTTTGTTTGTTTGCAATGACAAGATGTGGCATACTAGAAAAAGAAGCTGATTGATATGATTCAGGGTATATATTGGCTTTGTCCTGAAATTCTCTGCCCTGGCAAAAACTTTTCACTATTGTGACCATGTGGTAGTGAGAAATGAGATCTAGTGATTCCTCTGGTTCTATTCCTATATGTGAATAGATAAAGACAGAGGATTGGACTAAATGACCCTTAAGATCCCTTCTAGCTCTGATCCTAGTAGGATCCTATTCTGTTCCCTAAGGCATAGAAACCAGCTCAAGTTCCCTTGAATTTTGTAGGATTAGTTGTGAGCAGACCATGATCAGTAGTAGACAAGGGAATAAGGAAGGACCATAGAAAGATTTACCCAGGAGAAAGTTTCTTCAATTTAAGGCCTCCACCATTCCAAAAGACTCATGATGGAAAATTCGGTCCACATCCAAAAAAAGAACTAATAGAATCTGAATGAAGATGGAAGCACTCCATTTCTACTTTCTTTGTTTTTTTTTTTCTTTTGTACTATTTTCTTTTTTTCACAAATGACTAATATGGAAATGCATTTAACTGAACATGTATAACTTCTACCAGATTGCTTGCCATCTTAGGAAGCAGGAAGAGCAGAGAAAGGGGGGGATTTAAAACTCAAAAATGTTATTAAAAATGTTGAGAACTATCTTTACATGTAATTAGAAAAAATAAAATACTATTTACATTTTAAAAATTTAAGTCACCAAAAAAATTGGAAAAGTTTTGTTGTCTCTGAACTAGAGTCTATACTATAGCAAATCAGTCTAGAGATCTAAAATATTCACAGACTGAATGTCAAAACTCTGGTCTCAAAGCCTCTAGTATCATCTGATAATAGATCAGCTCAATTTGAGTCAAGAAGTAGTGAAAGGGAGGGTTATAGAACACTGCAGACAAATCTATAACCTCCAGGACCTCCTCCAGAGTAAACTAATATGAAGCCCCTGAAGTGTATCCTAATTTAGTCTGCATCCCTAAGATTAAGCAAGCAAATATTTATTAATTTGCCACAGCAGGCACTGGAGACCAAAAATAACTGTATAAATGTCTCTGATATGTTTTTCAAGCATCACTGGACCACTTTCTACACAAAATTCAGTAGCATCACAGACTGAGCCTGACACTCAGGTTCCTTCTCTCTAAACTCACTCATGGATTGAATCTCTCTCCAGAGGATTGTCCTCAAGTGTCCCCTTTGCCTTAACCCCAAGGAGAAGCATCTCTCAGATCGTTAAATAAGTGAACAGCTTTTCTCTCATAAAAGCCAGCGTCACTTAGTCCCAGAGTTCTCTTTATTTAATCTCATCCCTTCAACATACTGAAACCAGATAGGGGTCTCACCACCCAAGGATTGCTAGGGTAATGAGTTCCTTTCTTCCCTTAGAGCACTTCTCCCCTCTGCTGCCAAGGAGAAGGCCATAGCAGGCCATCTCTCCTGCCCTGTAGAGGATTCCCCCTGGAAAGAAGAAATATTAGAGCCAAAGATAAAGGCTAAGAGACGGGAACGAACACATACTCTCTTTCTCCCTATCCAATCTGTCCTTCTCTGTTAGTCTTGCAGGCAGAGAAGACTTGTCATGGACCCCAAATTCCCACCATAGAAAATATGAATAAAAGATGTGTTCTCCAGGACATCCTGGCCAAAAGTGGCAGTGCCTTTGCTCACACTGCTCTCTCCACCCAGAGGGCCCCTCCATCTGGAATGCCCACTAATAATAGCTCACATAGCACTTCACAGTTTTACAAAATCCTTTCCTCACAACAATCCTAGGGGTTAAGCAGTGCAAGAATTAGTTAAAAGCTAGAAAAGGGGCAGAAGTGAATGACTTACCCAAGATCATTTGACTGATAATAAGTAGCAGAGCAGAGATTCGAACTTGGATCTCTAATTCAATGCCCAGTACCCCTTTCTTTGTAGATGGATTCTTTGAATCCTACTAGAACCTAGATAGACAGAGGATCTCTCACCTGGGGAGACTTCTCTAATGTCCTAAGGCCCAGAAGAGTGAAGTTGGTTGGGGAGGTACAGCTGGGAGGGGTCAGCTTCTCAGACCTGGGCCAGGATTAAGGGCCATGGTCCTTGATGCTGAAGGGGCTGAAAGGAGGGTTTCCAGTCCTTCAAAGTCTCTGGCTCAAGAGTGATCTCTTCAGTTCATTTCCCTTCCTCTGCAAAGTCCTCCCAGTGTACTGAAATCTCTCCTTCCTCTCCCCTGTAGCATTCACTGTCATGAGCCCTCTTTTGGCATTTACCTTGGGATGCCTGCTTCATTTAGTCACCTTTTTATATCTATATCCATCTTTCTCAAAAGAATTTATTCCAGAACACAAGGTTTTGCAAGGGTGAATGTTGAAAACTATCTTTGCATGTACTTTGAAAAATAAAAAGCTATTACTATTTTTAAAAAAAATATTTCTGGAAGGCGGGAACTAAGTCTCCTTTGAATCCTCCACAGAAAAGATTTCTTTTGTGGCAAAGAGTGCTTAATGATTGATTCTAAAGAAATCAACCAGCATGAACTGCTGGAGTTAGAGAGAGTGGGAACAGGAAACTGATAGCTAATAGCTAATGATCTTTAATTCAGATTTTCCACTGATTAGGCCTGATTACTCTCATTGCCATCCTCTTTCACTTCTTTAAGATTTGAAATGTGAAGAACTCTCTCCTAGGGACTTCACAATAGGATCAATTAACAAGCTTTTATTAAGTTAGTCATTGTGCTGGTTATCAGGGATACAAAGACAAAAATGAAATAGTCTGTGCCCCCCCCCCCCAAAGAGCCTATCTTCCATTAGGGAAACATGTGCATAAATAAGCATATACAGAATGAATACATAATAAATACAAAGTAGCTTTTGGAAGGGAAGCAGTAAGATGCTGAGGGAACCAGTAAGCATTTCACATGGAAGTCAAGAGTTGAGTATTGAAGGAAACAAGACCTTCTAAGAGCCAGAGATGGAGTGTATTTCAGGCTTAAAGAATAGTTAGTACCAAGAGCAAAGAAGATGAAGTATCATGTATAATAAGAATGAAATAAGCATTTATTTGTCCATGCAGACCCACCCCCCTCCAGAAAATCAGAGCATGCGGTCATTCTAATTTGGTGTACACCTTTCCTGAGCATAAGGTTCTGGACTTCAGTCCATCCTCAAGGCCTCAGGTTGCCAAATTTTCTTCTTCCTCTCAGAGCTGCCCCAGTATGTCCCATTCCTGATCACTGGCCTGCTGCTATAGCAGGCAACGGTGGACATTTTTGGAAGCCCACCCTGCAACCCTGCCAGAGTGAGGTATGGGCAGAAAGGGGAAAGGAAACGAGGATACCAATCTTAGGCATTCTCAGCAGCAGCTTTTTTTTTTTTTTTTTTTGGTCAGGCTAAAACTTTTTTTTAATTAAAGCTTTTTAATTTTCAAAAGGTATGGATAGATAATTTTTCTATATTAACCGTTGCAAAACTCTGTGTTCCAATTTCCCCCCCCTTCTCCTCACCTCCACCCCTAGATGGAAAGTGATCCAATATATGTTAAACATGGTAAAAAAAATATATATATACATATATATATATAAAGTCCGATATATACATACATATTGGTAGTTATCTTGTTTCAGCAGCAGCTATTGCTCTACATGCCAAGTGGCTGAAACCAGGCAGAAAGGGGCAACACTATGTGTCATGGGAAAAGCACAAAAAAGCCAAAGGGGGATGAGTAGTAAGGAACAAGGAGCTCAATCCACAGAGACTTTGGGGAAATAAGAAGTTGTACAGAGAAGGGAGAAAGAATAAGTTTCTCATTTTGGTGGCAAAGAGCATGAAATCGGGAGAAGTGATGATCCCAATTCATCTTCTAACTTGAATCTACTCTCAACATCTGTTCCCTCACATAGTGACTGTGTACAATACCTACGCTCCTGACCTATTGTGAGGATAAGATTAAATCACAGTGAGGCATCATTATGGTATTATGGAAAGAATTCTGCATCTGGAATGAGAGGACCTGCGTTTTCAAGTCGCACCTCTGCCATATGACCTTAGGCAGGTCAGTTTCTCAAATCCTCAGTTTCCTTATCTGGGAAATGAGGGGGCTGGGGATGATCTTCAAGGTCTTTTCAGACTTGAAATTGGCGATCCCAAAAGCTCTTCTTAAAATACAAAATGTTAAAGAAATGTAAGGTATCATTATTTTCTCAGAAGACAGGGTCAATGACTATTGACCTCAACTGAACTGAGTCTCTCTAACAACAGCTGCTGCCTTCTCCATCCTTCACCTACTGGTCAAGCTGCCAGTGGAAACACTTACTCCTGGCCTAGTGTTGCCAAGTTGGCTCTTTATCCTGTAGAATGAAACTCTTTTCCTGAGCACCTATACCACAAACCCACCCTCAACATCTCATTCAAATGCCAGGGTGCCTTGAAGATGGTTATGCAAATGAGAATCCCAAGGAGAAACTTGATTTCATGCCCACAACTTTTGTCCAAATTAGTTTGTGGTTCCTCACACAAAAGTTTCAGGTTCCACAAAATAAGTGTTGATTCTAAGCACTGATTTCCCTATTTCTAATAGCACAAGAGTTTTCCAGAGCACTTAAATTGTTTAATGTCAATTTTGCTTACTATCAACTGCAACGTTGTGAAAAAGTTAATTTTCCTCAAAAATGAGTACACTTTCACAGATAAACTCTAAACTTCTGTCACACAAAGAAATGGAAGACTGATAGTATGCAATATTAAATATCTTGTCAGGTATGTTTTTTATTATTTTTCTTTGTCACAACGAAGAGTTCAGTGAGGAAGGGGGAGGAAAAAGAAAGAAAAATGACTCATGTAAAGACAAAAGTATTATTTACTAAGAGAAGCATCTTGTCTTGATGAGTTTAAGACTCACATCTAACACATATTGGCTGTAAAACCCTGAATTGACATTACTTCTGTTCTTTAGGCTACTCTCTGAAACTAAGTTTTGAAAAAGGAGACAATCTACATTGAGAGAAAGAGTTTCCTCCCTTGGTAATTCCTTGCACTGGTGAAATCACAAATTCAATCCCTATATGTGTGTGAGTGTAAATACACACACACACACACACACACACACACACACACACACACACATATATATATATATATATATATATATATATAATTTAAGGCTATATAAGTATTTATTAAATTTTTTAAAAATTAATTGTCTTACTTTTTTGATGCCCTATTGTCTGTATCTCTCCATGGGATATCTCAAATTAGAAGTAAGTCTAAGCCTTTCTTTCAGAAGCTCTAATAATGACTTCTAGGAAAAGGTCCTCTCTCTAAGCCAGGTACTGACCGGCATCGATGCCATTTATATTCAGCCTACATTCTCTGTCATACAGGAATCCCTTGTTTTCTGGGCCCACCAGTCCCTTTTGTATTCTAAGGAGATGATCTTATCATGGCAAAGAGTCTAGCATTTAGTAGATACTAAATAAATCCTTAGTAGTTGACTGATGTATTCCCCCTATTTATTCATTCCTACTCATTCAATTAATAGTTCTTTCATCATCAATAAAATGGGAAGAAGTATCTCATAATACCGAATGATCGATCTATCTGTAGTTCTTATATTCTATAATAGCTCATATTTATATAAAGGGGCTTAGGAAGTTTTTAAAACTTTACCACTTTATTTGCAATAACACTTCAATGTTCATTTTAAAGCTAAGGAAACTGAGACTTAGAAAATTTAAGCTATACTTGTCCAGTGTCATGCTGCAAATAAATGTCAATAACAAAACTTGAGTCCAAGTGTTTTGATTTCAAGTCCAATGTTCTTTCCATCAGACTGCCTCTTGTGCATCTTCCATGTATCCATACTCATATCCATACATAAAGGCACTGCAGAAGAATACAAAGAAAATATAAAACCTACTCTTGAGGAACTTACAATCTAGTATTGCTTGCGTTAGGGACACAACACATACATGAAAAGATAACTATAAAAGGATAAAGTCAGCAAGGTAGTGTAGGAGATGGATCACTTAATTTGATATCAGAAAAACCTGAGCTGGAATCCTTCCTCAGATACTTACTACCTGTTTTCTCATCAATAAAATGAGAGTAATAATGTCACCTCATTTCCCAGTGTTATTTTGCAGATAATATATAACATAACGTATATTAAGTACTTTATAATCCTTAAAGAAAGATACTGTTCTCTCCTGGTTTTCCTCCTACCTGTCTGACCATTCCTTCTCAGTCTCCTTTACTGAATCTTTATCCAAATTATACCTGGTATCCCCCAAAGAACTGTCTTGGGTTCTTTTCACTTCTCACTTTATACTTTTCATTTAGTGATCTCAACAGCCCCATGCATTTAACTATTTTCTCTCTCTCTTTTTTTTTTTTTTTTTTTTTGAGGCTGGGGTTAAGTGACTTGCCCAGGGTCACACAGCTAGGAAGTGTTAAGTGTCTGAGACCAGATTTGAACTCAGGTCCTCCTGAATTCAAGGCTGGTGCTCTATCCACTGTGCCACCTAGCTGCCCCTAACTATTTTCTAAATGCTGAAAATTCTTATACCTATTTATTCAGAAATAACTTCTCTCCTGACCTGGGGTCTCAAATTTCCAAGAGCTTAATAGATTTCTCAAACTCAAAAAGTCCAAAACTGAACTCATCTCTCCCCCTCAAATCCTAATTTTTTTCTAGTCTTCCTCCTAGTTACCCAAGATCACAACATAAATATCATCACCAATTTATCATTCTCTCCCCACCCCAATCCAATCTGTAGTCAAATCCTACCAATTCTATTTTCAAAATATCTCTACTTTAAAACTGTTTACATCCTGATACAGGCCCTCATCATTTCTTGCCTGATCTATTGAAATTATATGCTGGTTGGTTGTCCTGCCTTGTCTCTCACCATTCCAGTCCACTCTTCAATTATTAAAGTCATCTTCCTAAACTGCTTGTCTGGCCATGTCTTTCCCTTGTTTAATAAACTCTGGCTCCCTATTGTCTTCAAGATCAAACATAAATCCTCTGACTTTTAAAGTCTTTTATAACCTGGTCCCTTCCTATCTTCCCAGTCTTCTGAACTACACACACAGACACAGAATCTGTAAACCAAAGACCCTGGCCCCCTTGCTGTTTCTTGAACAAGATGCTCTATCTCCCAACTATGGGCATTTTCAATGATTGTCCCCCATTTCTGAAATTCTCTTCTTCATCTCTACCTCTTAACTTTCTTAGCTTCCTTCAAATCCCACTTTCTGCAAGAAACCAATTCTGGTTCTTCTGAATGCTAATGCCTCTCCTCTGAAACCATCTCCACTTTATCCTGCATGTTGCTTGTTTGTACACAATTGTTTGCATATTGTTCTTAACCTGCCTGCATTTGAGACTGAATAAATTCTTCTTGATTTGATTTATTATAACTAACTATACTAGATCATGTACAGTAAATAGAATGAATGACATGAACAGTATTATGAAATCTCAGAGAAGAAAGGGAAAAAGTAACCTACATTGGATTGCTTGCTCCCTTGGGAAGGGAGGGGAGGAAGGAAAAATTGAAACATAAAGTTTTACAAAGGTGAATGCTGAAAACTATTTTTGCATGTATTTGAAAAATAAAATTAAAAATTAAAAGGGAAATAGTCATTGTTGGTTGGGAATAGCATAAGCAAAGTTTTGGAGGCAGAAATAACAACAGAATATACAGGGAATTGGCTGGAGTGCGATTTACCTTGGAAAAGTGAATAGAAGCCTGATTATGGAGAACCTTAAAAGCCAGATTCACAAATTTTTCATTTTAGCTTGAACTCCCCAATCTTTTTTATTTTTTGAGAAAGAAAAATATGCTGATAGTAGAATCCCTAAACAAAATGTGAAAGAGAAATTACTCTTGCTTCTGCTTATGCTTCCTTTCCACCCCACCTAAAAGGCTGGCAAAAATAGTGGAGAAAGGGGGAAACTCTTTAAGATAAAATGATGCAAAGTGAGATGATTTATGTCCATCTTAGAGATGAGAAAACTAAGGCTAAAGAAATTTAAGCCTAACTTTTCCAGCTAATAAGTTTTAAGACCAGAACTTAAATCCAGTTCTTTGGACTTCTAATCCAATGTTCTTTCTATCAAACTGCTTTCTCAACATCTTCCAAGTGCTAACGCTATTCAGGAACCGGGATAGAAGTATATTAGAAAGCCATATTTTTATGGCTGGAGAGCCCTGCTCTAGGCAACAAAAACATGAAGTTTGCAATGACATTTTCTAGATGTGAAGTATGTTAAGAGTAGTGATGATTCTTAAAAATCAATTTGAAAATTATTGGAAAATCAACTATGTAAATGTATAATTTACATAGGTGGGTTAATATACTGCCTATTGATTCCACCCTGATACAAGCTCTCAGGAAAGTTCTATGAGAAACAATTGAGCTAGCTTATTTACTAAGCAACATCTTGGAAAAATGCCAAAAACAGAAAGTCTGGCTGTAACTGGCTTAGGGGTGGAATTGCCCTCCCTACTCCTAGGATGGGAAGGGGGCTTCCAAACCTCAGGATTCCCCCTCCCCCTTACAGGGCCTTTTTGTTGGGCTGAATTCCCAGCAACAACATACTTCCTGCAGACTCAACTCCAGGCCCGGCTTTCCCTGCACCTGTTGTAGTTTGCAGGGTAGAAGCTTTAGACTTCTGTAGATGGATATGTCAGAAAGGGTGAGGTCTCTTAGAAAAAAGTCCCTATAGGGAAAGGGATCAGGGAAATTGCCACTTAGCCTATAATTTTAGATTCTTCCCAATTTGGCCCCAATCTACCTACGGTCTTATTATATTTCTTTTTTTTTTTCTTTTTGTAAAAATTTTTTAAATAAATTTTATTTTTTTCAAATAATTTTCAACATTCACCTTTGCAAAACTTTGTATTCCAAATTTTTCTCCCTTCCTTCCCTCTTCCCCACTTCTTAACTAACACAGCAAGCAATACAATATAGATTAAACATTTCTCTAACAATTAAAGATTTGCAAAGTAGGCACAACAACTTTCTGAAATAAAAAATGCAAATATTATCATCCTTATCTTACAGATGAGGAAACTGAGGCTTAAGTGAGTGGCACACCTGCTACTGCCTTTCATAACCAAATTTATATCTTTACTTATCTACAGATTCTACACCTTGAACTTTCTCACATCCCTTGCCTTACTTCCTAACATCCTATCTCATAGGGAACTCACTCCCTTATTTCAGTCTTTTAAAATCCTACCCATTTTCAAGGCCTAATTCAAATACTGTCTCTTCTGTGAAGGCTTCCAAAATCAGTGTAAAGGATAGTAATATTGACTTCCTCTGAATGAAAGTATTTATACCACCTAATGTCTATACAGAAGACTCAAGTTCCAATCTCAGCTCTAATACTGGTTATACTCAATTTCCTCATGAGTAAAAGAGGAATAAAAAGAAGTGTTTTATATTATAAAACATAAATTTGGATTTTTACTATAATAACACATTTGGTTTTCAACATGCAAGTCAATTCTACACATTTATTAAGCACTTATTATATATCTATTTATATTCTGCCTTTATGGATAGTAACCTTTTCATGTGTATTAATATATACTATATTAATAAACTCCAACTATATTAATAAACTCCTTAAAAGCATGTCTTATATCATTTCTGTATCCCCGCAGTGTTTTTGCACATAGTAGATCTCTTTCGTGTGAGAAACTTGTGCTTTACCAAAAAAAAAAAAAAAAAAAAAAAAAAAAAAAAGCTAGCAGTCATTTATACCTTGGTAGATGTCATAAGGAATTGCCTGAGTTACGTAGAAGTTATGTGATTTTTCTCAGCCATATAACTAGTAAATGTCAGACCCCAGGTTTCCTGACTCCAAGCTCAGCACTTCATTCAACCTAACCACATCACTTATACACCCAATAAATATTGGAATGATTTATAGAGGAGGGTAATTGGACCCTAAGTAACAGGAGAGAAAATCCCCTAAGCTTGGTCTGTGTCAAGAAAACAATTTGTTCACTAAATTCTTCCTCCTCCCTGCCTTGGGTACTCAGCTCCTCCAAAAGGACTATTCTGACCAACCCCACCCCCACAAGTACTCTGTCCCATCTCTGAATTCCTAGCACATTTGTAATCTATCCTCATAACCAGAGCTGTAAATAGCCATTTCGGTACCCCAGGGGAAGAAACACCAAATAACAACTGGATCCAGCTGCAATAAATGTATTTTGAAATTAAACATGGGGGACATGCACTGACATAAATCTGGGGAGGGGAGACACCCTAATCCTAGCCCACGAGGGAGACCTTGGATTACTGTGAGATAGATCACTGTTGAGAAAGCTACTCAAGAAAGGTTAGGGCAGGACCTAACCAGGGAAAAACTCATTTAGACCAATAAAGTTTGGAGAAAATGAGTTACCCCAGTTTCCACTTTAATTATTCTTGTTAACTAGTTGCTACACTTCTGAAAGAGTGAAAATACTGTCATAATGTAAATGTAACAAATTTTGAAATTGCATAATCTTTTAAAATGTAATTTCAAATTTCTGCACCCTCTAAATTTTTTTCATGCCTTGGGGAAAGCCCTAGTTTCCCAGTTTCATTATAGTTCTACATATTCACATTTAATTAGGCAGGCATGAGAGGAGGGGGTGTGGAGGGAAGCACAGGATAAGGTAGCAGCAGAAATAGATTCTAATCTTAGCCCTATCCCTAACTATGTGACCTTGGTCAAACCATTTAACCTTTGGGGATCTTAATTTCCTCTCATATTTTGGGCTACAGTTTCTCTACCCATTACATGAATGGATTGAACTGGATAATCTCTAAGGTTCTAACATTCCAGTACAATTTTAACATTCCATGGCTCGTTGAGTCTGCATGTGAATGTTTCTTTCTCCAATTATGTTAATTGATATCTGATCTAACTAGACAAGAGCCATATTTTCTATGTCTCTTATGTTCTTGGTGGGACACATAGTAGACACTCAATAAGTACCTAATTAATAATAGCACACATTTTTGTGGTATTTTTCACAACATTATTCTCACACAACAATCTCGTGAGACTGGAAGCCCAAATATGATGATCCCCTTTGAGGCTGTGTCTTAAATGACATACCCAAGATTACATAGTAAATTAAATAATGCTGCTGGGGCTTGAACCCAAGTGGTCCTGTAGTCCAAGTTTACTGTTCTTTCCATTATACTAACTTGTCTCACATTTCATGTTTGCTGAACGAAGACAAGGCAGATAGGGTGAACTTTGAGATGGGGTCAGCAGGGCCTGGGTCCCATTCTCTGAGGTGGAGGTTGGTAAGGATCTTTTGCAGCAGGTTATATGAGAAGAGGTCTCCCTCAATCTTTTAATACCCTTGGAATGAGATGGTGAGGAGGCTGCCTTGGCCAGCGTCCCACCTGAAATCTCTCTATGCCCGTGTTTGGAGCTCATTAGAGCAACACTGATTATACTTCCCCCATGGTCTCACTGACGTTATCTCAGGGAAGATAGGCAACTGGCAGTGTCCCAGTCCAGGGGCAGTGCCAGGCAGAAGATGCTCTCCCAGTGCCCACAACCTCATATTTTCCTCATAGAGACAGCCTGGCACACCCAACCGCAGGAGAAAAAGAAAGAAACCTATGGCCTAGAAAGGGTTACAAAAAAGTCAGGTCACTGAGGACACATTATTCTACAATTCCGCTTCCCGGGAACTGTCTCTTTCTCTGTGTCACCCACTCCATGAGAGATTAGGGAGGGGGGAAGGGAATTACTGTACATGTCTCCAAATAGAAGGTGTGAATGGCCCATCCCTCTGTCCGACACCCCCAGAATAGCTTAGTCAAAGGAACTTGTGAAGGCACTGTTCAATTTGAAGACCCTAAGCCAGGGTCTCACATCCCAACCAGAAATGAGGTAACAGAACCTAAGTAAATTCAGGAATGATTTTACTCTGAATAAAAGGGGGGGAGGGAAGGTGAGACTCAATTATTATTGAGACTCAATTATTAGCACCTGAACAGACTTGCCACAAAAGAGGAAGAGAATTTAGTCTTCAATCCACTGGGCAGCAAGAAACAGGGACTTTCCTGATAGCAGGATCACTGCTAGCCCAGACCTGGACTTTGTCCCCATCTAACCCCCTCATGGCTTACTGCACTCTGCCCTCGACCCCTCTCCAGGGCTGGGAAGCAATAGAGATCAGGATTCCTAAGCTGGGGAGGTGTTAGGGCCTTCAGGGTTCTCACCTTTCATCAGGCTGAGCCCCTAGGAGACAGGGAAGCTCTGCAGCTGGCCCCACAGTTGACCTCTCTGTAGGTCAAAGCCAAGCCCTCCTTTCAGTAGCCCAAGGGCTTTTTCTATTATTTCCTCCTAAACCTAGGATGCCTATGGTATGGATAAGAAGCCCAAGGTTTTATCGTAGGTATAAACCTAACATAATTGGCTCCCCATCCTTCAAATAGTGGTGCCAAACTCAAATTGAAATGAGGTCATTAAAACATACATGTTCTATGGGGTGTATGCTGATTTAGAAAGCCACATATTAATATTATCCATGTGGAATTGTATTTTTATTTATTTTGTTAAGTATTTCCAAATATATTTTAATCTGGTTCCTGGCCAGAAGTATGTTTAACATCTCTTGCCCCAAAACGCCTCTCTTCAAGACCCACTGCCTGGCAATTCCAATACACTTGTGATGGTAAGTGCCAAAGAGAAAACTATGAAATCTGAATGTGTTTCAAAGCATAGCATTTTCATCTTCTTTGATGTTTTTTGTTTGCTTGAGGGTTTTTTCTTTTTCATTTTTTCCCCCTTTCATTTGATTTTTTTTTTTTTTTGCTCAGCATAGATAATATGAAAATATGCTAGAAGAATTGCACTCATTTAACCTATATCAGATTGCTTGCTATCTTGGGGAAGGGAAAGGAAGAAGGAGAAGGAGAAAACTTTGGAACACAAGGTTTTACAAAGGTGAATATTGAAAACTTTCTTTGCATGTATTTGGAAAAATAAAATACAATTTAAAAATAAAAATAAAACATTCTATTTTTAAAAAGGACCTACTGCCTAGAATTCCATTTTCAAATTTCAAATTTCCTTTCATTTAAAATGTTTTCCCCTGAAAAGAAATTTTTCAGGAAGGTAACATTTTAAACAATTATCAGGTTCCTGGAATTCAGTTTGAATAAATTTCTAGTCTCTTATTAGCAAAATTTGGTAGAAAATTAGAGAAAAAAGGTACAGCATAAGGATTTTAGATTACTGTACTTAGCAGAAGGGGAATGGTGCCACAAAATGGAAAATGACATAAAATGGGGGGCTTTGCACCATAATTTCTACTTCAGTTCATTAATAGCTTGATATAGTGGAAAGAACACTGGACAAAGTCAGAAAATCTAGTTTTCAACTCCAGCTTTGCCACTAATTAGTTGTGTGCCCTTAAAGAAGTCATTTCCCATCTCTGGACCTCAGTTTTCTCCTATATAAAATGAGGAATTTGGATAAGCTTAATAGCTATGTTTTAGCAGAAATTCTTTTTTTTGTGGCTTTTTAAAATTTTTCCAAATACATGCAAAAATAGTTTTCAATATTCACCTTTGCATAATCTTGTGTTCCAAATTTTTATCCCTCCTTCCACCTACCTCCTCCCACAGATAGCAAGCAATTCAATATAAGTTAAACATGGGCAGTTCCTCTAAACATATTTCCTTGTGCTGCACAAGAAAAATCAGATCAAAAAGGAAAAAAAACCTTAAGAAAAAAAAAAACAGGAAATAAACAACAACAACAAAAGGTGAAAATGATATGCTTTGATCCACATTCAGTCTCCATAGTTCTTTCTCTAGATGTGAAAGACACTGTCCATCACACATCTATTGGAATTGCCTTGAATCATTTCACTATTGAAAAGATCCAAGTCTATCACAATTGATCATCACATAATCTTGTTGTTGCTGTGTACAATGTCCTCTTGGTTCTGCTCACCTCACTATTCATCAGTTCATGTAAGTTTTTCCAGGCTTTTCTGAAATCAGCCTTCTTGTCATTTTTTAATTGAACAATGATATTCCATTACATTCATATACTATCACTGAGAGACATCCAATTTTCAGTTCTTTGACACCACAAAAAGGGCTTTTAGCAGAAATTCTTAACCTGTGTCCATAAACTGGCTTTTAAAAAAATATTTGGATAACTATATTTTAATATAATTTCTTTCCTTTGTAATCTATGTATTTTATTTTATACATCAAAAAACAGCAGCAGCACCATTATTCTAAGAAGGGATCCATAAACTTCAGATTACTGAACGGTCTATCACACAAAAGAAGGTTAAAAATGCCTGTTACAGAAGTAGTGTGATGTATTGGAAACAGTGTTAGACTTGAAGATGTTCCAGCTTGGACAATTACCAGATAACTATGTGTTTATGTTCAAGACATTTAACCTCTAACACATTCGGTTTCCTCATCTGTAAAATGGGGATAATAATATTTGTAATACTTTCTTCACTGGATTGTCGTGAAGGTGCTTTAAAGCACTACTTAAATATAAATTATAATTGATCTAAAGTGCCTTTCAACTTTAACATACATGTTGATTCACCTAATTTCATTCAATCTCTGTTGGATTTCTAGAGTAGTAGGTTAATTATCTGACCATCAGCCTTCCTCTGTCCTGATCCAAAGATACCTCTAGGTATCTAGGGTAGGTAAGAAAAGGTATAGCCCTCTCCTTAAAGCAGAGAGTAAACCTTTTTTAAGAGTCATAATCTCCTGTGGAAGTTTGGTGAAGACTATGGACTTTTTCAGCAAAAATTTTGTTTTAATTCTTAATTGAAGTCTTTTCAGCTTTTTTGCTATTATTTGATTGTTTTTTCCCCCTTTCCCTTTTTTTTTTCCTTTTTGATCAGATTTTTCTTGTGCAACAAGATAAATATGGAAATATGTTTAGAAGAATTGCACATTTAACCTTCATTGAATTACTTGCTGTCAAGGGAAGAGAGGTGAAGGGAAGGGAGGGAGAAAAAATATGGAATGCAAGATTTTACAAGGGTAAATGCCGAAAACTATCTTTGTACATATTTTGAAAATAAAAAGCTATTATTAATTTTTTTAAAATTCTTAATTAAAAGATATATTAATTTTAAGTCAAAATATAATATATAAAATAAAAATATATTTTTTCCATTCAAGATCACAGATCCTAGAAATCTATTCATGTTGGGAGTTCATTGATCTCCTGGTGAAGAAATCCTGGCTTAGAGAAAAATATCCAGAAAGCAGCTCAGTTCATCAAATTAAATTCTTCAATGTGATGATCCCAAATTGAGAGGATAGCAACATCTCAGAATTCCTATACAACATAACAAGTGTCATGTAACTGCAGTTGGAAAAGATAAAAGTGATGGAAAGATATGCAAGTCCTCTTAATACAGTCAAATTTAAACCACAATATATCACAAATTTCCCTTGGATTAATGCATGATTTTTATATCCAGTTTCTTCACATCAGAAGAGTTGGGATTGCAAATAGAAATTACCTCCCTAATCAACATGTTATTCTCCATTCTAGCTACTTAGGTCAAAACTCCAAACTTCCCAGAGCACCTATCTCTTCTTCCATTAAATCCCATGTATCTTCTTGTCCCAAATCTAAGCTTAAACAGATCTATGATCTGCCCAAACCCATCTTTTCTGATTCTCAAAGCATAAACACCCAATTAATCCTCCCAACCCAAAAAGTTCATTAATGTTTCAGTTTGCCATATATCCATGGCAACATACTTATAAGCTTATAAATAAATTTATTAGATTATTGCCTTAAGTCTAACTCTCCCAGGTTTGACCTTGTCATCCTACTTGAATCTTTTATGACTTAATAGAACTTCCTTCTCTTCTGAATAGACAATATGAAAGAATATCCATTGATAAAAGTGGCTTTCAAATTAAACTGAGACACTTGTATGCATACAATAAACCCTTTCCCTACTTTAAAAACAAAGCATTGTTTTTCATGTTAGTAATTAGTCTGTAGAAAGCATCTTGGAAAATCCCCTAGATCAGGAATAATCAAATGATCTAGGTAATAGTCTGGATTCTACTACTCACTAGTTGTATGACTGAGCAAGTCAATTACAATTTCCTATAAAATGAGAGAATCCAACTAGATGAACTTTAAGGTTCTGAACATCTTGAATATTGTTCTAAGAACTCTTCTAGTTCTAAAATTCTATGAGGCTTGTTTAGCTTTCCAGATCTAAATACTATGTACTCCTTTTAGTTCTGACATTCTGAGGTCTATGGCCCCTTTCAGCTCTGCCGTTTTATATTCTATTGGGTGTATATTCTAAGTTCTAAAAATCCTTCTACTTCTGAAAGTCTTTGTTCTATGATTCCATTATGATGAATTAATATCTGATGATCAAGTTAGTTTACACACCTCTAGATATTTAAAAAGGAAGAAAGAAGGGGCAGCTAGGTGGTGCAGTGGATAGAGCACCAGCCCTGAATTCAGGAGGACCCGAGTTCAAATTTGACCTCAGACACTTAACACTTCCTGGCTGTGTGACCCTGGGCAAGTCACTTAACCCTAGCCTCAGGGGGAAAAAAAAAAAGAAAGAAAAGAAAAAGGAAGAAAGAAAATACAACTTAAAGAGCTTTGGTTTGCTTCAGGATCAAGCTGGCCCAATCATGCGTGGTATTCTCTGATCTTTGGTGTCGGGGCGGGAGAAGGGAAAGGAAGAAGTAAAGGGATTCTATAATTGGAATATGATCCATAATATATACTAGATTGATCAGCCCTTTCATCACTGGTTTTACAGGAAATGAAAAAAGGCCCTTTAAATATAGATTGGGGATGAGACTTGGGCAGGGTCTCATCCTTTCAGCATACCTTCCTATTATATATGTAGCAAGTAGTGGGGCTGTATACCACTAAGAAGGTCACTATGAATGACAGATAGCCACTTTCTGGGAATCATCAGAAACCCTAAAGAGTTCACTGACTGTAACCACAAGCTTTCAAGGAGGGTTGTTACCTTTGGAGTAATGAGGGCCCAACACTGCCAGAGCAGATCAAATAAGAGTTCTTGACACTATGGTGACAGGATAGGATAACTTCTGCCCCCACAGGAAGCCCATGAAGAGACAGATAACTGAAAGCATCATTCTTTGCCATGATCCCTGAGTAATGCTGCACAATAGATGTGTGCCCTCTTCCCCATCCCCACAGTCTGGATAATTACTACAGAATTTCTGTATGGATTTGTAGAATGCCTCCTCAGACCTCATCTAAGAAGGAGAGAAATCAAGGTGAAAGGCTGTGTGATCATCTCTTTCCTCTCTTTAAAAACTGTTTTTAGGGCTTGACATGTCTCCCCACTTATAAATTGATATTTGGGCTAATTTACATCTGAGGAGCTTTTTACCTCTTGGATTTTGATTCTTATGTATTTTAGAGGGACATTAAATCCTCCACTAAGTCAGATCGTTGAAATAAAAATGAGCAAAGGATCATCCTTGAGGAAAGTGGGCAACAATATTAAAAATTTTATAGAAGCAAAGTGGTATGTTGATGTGGATCTGGCTCAGATTAACTGGACTGCTTTTTCTAAGGGCATTCTGGGTAGAAAAGCCAGATATCTACCAGATGATATCGACCTTATATTAAGCCTTCAAAGAGGGGCTTATAAAAGGAGAGACCCCCAGCCCATCCAAAGAGCTTTGCCCAGAGTGATTAAGAGCATATATGTTGAGATCAAAGAGATTTTCTTGGAAACCTCACTCCATGAGGAAGGAACAGGGCTTAAAAAAGGATAATCTGCTTCCTTCTCATTCTTCTTGATTCTGTCACCATAAGTCCACCTACTGGGGACAGTAAAATTAGAATACTCTAAGATAGATGAGCAAAATTGGATCGGGGTTGGGATAAGGATATGTAATTTGTCATAAGAATGAGGTGAAATTTATCATGGAAATATATAATCCAGCCAAAGATGGAAGAGAAGAGCTACCATTCAGAAGATAGAACTTAAGAGAGAGAGTTGCCATCTGGATGGTGGAATCCACCAAGAAGGGCATCAATCCAGGGATATAATCAGCGGCTGTTTGGGGAGGGAGCAAAATCATTCTGGGGGCAGTATCTCCCATTTGGAGGTAGAGGAAGAGTCACTATTCTAGAAGTGAAATTTGTCATTGAAGAGGACAATGAAACACACTAAGTCACTAAGAGGCTGGATGTTTGTGTCTCATTCTAAGAAGGCGGAATTCATAATTCCTGCCCAATTGGGAGCTGTCCTTCTTTGGAACTAAGACAAGACATCTCTATCAGGAGATTTCTGAAACCAGGTATGAACAAGACAGAAGAGTCTCCAGTGAAAAGAGAAAGATCATCTTCCTTTTATCCTCTTTCTGTGAAGGATAGAAAAAGACAAGAGCCTATGGAGAGAATCCTGACTGCCCACCCATTGAGATCAGTGAGATACCAGTGCCCATAGGGTTCAAGCCCCTTTGTTAGAAGGAAGGATAAAGGATATCCTTAAAAGGCTAAAACTCCCCGGCCCCCTGGCCCCTGTGACAGTGCAGGGGAGGCAGCAGCTGTGGCCCAGCAGGGTGGGGGGAAGAGGCCAAAGCAGGGGAGAGCCAGGGAGAGTAGGGGTGGTGGCAGCAGCTTGGGGCTCAGGATCCAATTACCAGGCTGTTTCCATACTTAGCCACCTGACAGCCGCCTGGAATACGCAGCAGCTTCTGCCGTTGCAGCCCCAGGGAGACCAAATTAACTCAAGGGCAGACAAGGGCAGGGCCCAGCAACACATGCTGAGGTCTGCAGGCCCCTTCCCCACCTCTCTAGGCCTGGGGAGGGGTGCTCCTCCATCAGGTCTGCCCTGGTTACATTCCACTTCTAACTGTAACTGTCTACCAGTAAGAAACAGATTCGGGGTGACACAAGAAGCTCAGAGCTCAGGTCCTTGAATGTCCCTGCTAGTACAGCATAGCAAGCTTGGGCCTAGACTGGAGCTGCCCAATTCTGAAAAGCCAAAATGGTCATGGGGATCCTGAGCCAGCCCCCGAAGCAGCTCATTGCACTCCTGGGAGCATGGCTTAGAGAAGCCTAACCCCAACCATTCCTGCATCAGGGCCCAGGGAGGGGGAGCAAACTGATCCAGTGTCCTCTCCACAGCCTATAAATAACTTCCATGCTGTAACCCAAGCTACCTTCTCAACCACACAAAATGCTGAGATGTCAAAAGAAAAGTGACAGCTCTGGACCCCTTTTCAGTCCCACTCCTGACCCCAGGCCAGACCTTATTCCAAACTCAGTCTTGATTCTCTCACAATCACTGTCTCTTTCTCTATCTATGATTCTGTCCCTGCTTGATCCCAGTCCTATAAAAAAAGCATAAAGGCATCTGGAGTTTCCTGCCACCATCTCTTAAGATCACTGAGTGTGTGTTTGAAATGGGTGACCTTTAAAACCCCTTCCAATTCTAAGATTTGAGGGATTTCCTTTAGAGGCCCTCTAGAGTTCATCACTACCCGGGCTGCACTTCCATTCCCAATCCCATCCTGTATGTATGCCCCCTCCAAGGTCTGGCCTGAGATCAGGGAGATGGCTCCTTTTAGAACTTCCTCCCCACCCCCATCACCATACCCTTATTCCCCAAACTGCTTCCCACAATTCTCCCAGTACTAAATCCTTCCTCTGCCACCTCAGACTCAGGGGTAAAAGGGTGATGGCTAGGTGAAACCAGCCAGCTAGGAAAATTTGACATGAAGAAACCAGAAACGGCTTTCAGAGTGAAAGTTGGGAGATAGGGGGTAAGAAGGGGTGGATCAGGGACAAACAAATTTATCTTTCCAACTTTTCCCATTTACTAAGGTGCCCAAACCCCACTCTGTCCGGCCACCTAATGCCTCCCACCCAAAGGGTCATACCTGCTTTCCCTGAGAGCAGGAGAGAAGCCATGCAGCAGCAGAGCAGAGCCAGCGTCCTCATGGTGACTGCCAAGAGCTCCCAGTTGCTCTGTGCCTCTATTTATATGGTGTCAGGCAATGGGGAGGGGGGGGAAGAAAGAGGAGGGAGAAGGGTCACACAGTCACTAGGACAACCAAGCCAATGTGTCGGGGAAATCTGCCTGGCCACAGAAAAGCCCTCAAAGTTCCCTCTTTTCTTTGTTAGGGGGTGGGGAGGTGATACTTGGATCCAGGATATAAGACCCCTAGATTTGTCTTCCACTTCCAAGGGGTAGTGTGAGCCTATATGAAAGTGACTTGCCTTCCACCACCATGAGGGATGAGTTGGGAGAGAGAGAAGGGTAAGCCCAGACTTAGAACTGACCAGGCTTTGCTTCTACCTTGGGGAAAGTGAAAATAATAAACAACTAATACAAAGTGGTCTCTTTATGGTGTAATGAAAAACGGTTTCTTCAGGACTGGGAGTACAGGGGCAGGGGTTCCGATCTTTATTCAGACATTAACTAGATGTGAACATTGGAAAAGTGAACTCTATTTTCTGGAGCTCAGTTTCCTCTTCTGTAACAAGGAATGCTGAATTAGATTATCATTTTAGCTTTGAAGCTGGAGTCTTCCAGAAGAGCAAAACTAAGACTGATAAAATGTTTTATGCAGATTCATGTTGTTCCCCTGTGAGAATATCAGCTCCTTAAGAATAGGGATTCCCTCCTTTTCATCTTTACATCCCACTCAGCAGTACCTGGCACATAGCAGGCACTTAATGCTGATTGATTGCCTGACTGACCTCAGGAGTTTACAATCTACTACTAACTTATTACCTTGAAGAGTGACATGATTTCTATGAATTTTAGCATCCTCCTCTCCCAAAAGCAGATAATAATCCCAGCCATGCCTGTTTCATAGGGTTGACATGAGAATCAAAAGAATAATAATTTTGCAAATGCTCCATAAAAGGTAAATTATTATCAAATTTAATTTTATTAAGTTTATTATTTTAGATCACGCAGACAATGCCCAAAAGTAATGGAACTCAGAAGTAAATGTCCTGAAAGGTTGCGTTACAGACGAGGAAATGAAGAACTAGGTGATTTGTTCAAGGTCACACGGGTAGAAACAGCATAGTACAAATATGAATCCAGAGCCTCTGACTCAAGATCCAGGAGTGCTTCTAATGCACCAAGCTATTGCTTCCAGATCTAAAACATTCTGTGGTTCCAGAGTAGCCTGAGGAGTTCAAGGACAAGAGCCTTAAAATGAAATTTATATAAAACCTTAAAACAAAGAAATGAGAAAAAGATGGATGTAGGAAAAGCAAGGTGAGGTCATAGAGAAACCACTAGACACTCAAAATTTGTGCTATTATCCCAGTTCTTCCACTAACTGGTATGACTTCAGATATTTTTTTTACCCTGTCTGGGCCTCAGTTTGAAGAGGTTATTTTAGGATAATGTTTTTTAAATTTTAGAACAAATTAAAGGAAGTCCCATTTTGTTTTAACACATTATAGATGTACTACCTGTCACTCCTAAGAGGTAGTTTGGTCTAGAAATAGAAAGGCATTCAAAATAAACTCAGGGATGGCAGACCAGAATTAATAATTAAGAAAAATTAGGGATGCTTGCTGTTGAGATTAATTAGAGAGAACAAGCTTCTTATTTGTCCCTTGATGTTCCTTTTGAGGAGAGAATGCTAGATGGGAGACACTATGGGGTTAACCAAACTAGGAATTCTTGATGTTGCTATGTAGGCTAAAGTCTTTGGAAAGTGGCAAAAAGAGGGAATGAGTCCAGTACCAAAGAGCCAATACGAGATTCCTTCCTTATGTCGAAGGAACAAGTTGGTGTTCCATCACCTCTGCAAAGTGCTGTCTGATGCTGTCATAATAAGAGCATGTGATGTCCTCTGTGAGCCAGGTTTCAGAAGCTGGGCGGGAAGCAGACACCAGCTTGTCTAAGGGAAAGCAGGATATCACTAGGGGTATCTGGGAACAAGAATGAGACAGGAGATGGAGGACAAAATGTACAAAGGCACATGAGAGAGATTTGTTCTTAGGAATAGAAAAAGCCAGAAGAGCACAAATCTGAGGGAGACAAGAGGTCCTGTCTATAGCTTAGATGGGATAAATGGGTTTGAATTGAGATTTAGTTGGTGGTGAGCCCTAGTCAGAAATTAGTGATGACCTTGGCCAAAGTCATTCTTTGTTGGGGCCCTGATTTCTTCATCTGTAAAATAAGAGGGTTGAACTTGATTATCCCTGAAGTCCCTCTTTAGTTCTGCCATTCTGTAATTCTAAAGAAGGGGATGAGGAAGTTAAAAGAGACTCTTCCTGTGCACCCCAGTGCATCTCTTTACAAGACACACCCTCAGATTTCACCTTTTGCAGTGAATTCAACAGGGTACCTAGAATCAGAAGGCTTTATGCTTAAATCTATCCTTAAATTCTTACCTATTTCCTTATAAATTTCCTCAATTTCCTTATATAATGAAAATAAAAATAGTACTCAGTTCCTGGGGATACTGCAAAACCTAAGTGAGATAATGTTTATAAAGTGCTTTGCAAACATTAAAGCTCTATGTAAATGTCAACCATTATTATTATTTTTGTGAACTTTTATCATCTGTATTCTAAGATATGTCCTCATATGGGAAGAGGGGTCCTACAAAGATATAGCATATATATAAATAACTATAATAAAAGGTAGAGAAAGATTAAGGTGCTCTAGGAAAATCTGAGGAGTGAGCTAGTGCTAACACTTGAGGGGATCATGGAGAACTTAAAGAGGAGATGGCACCTTGGTAAGACCTTATAGGGAAAGCTTGTGAAAGAAATAGAGAGGAAAGGAATGCATTCCTGTCATGATAGGCAGCCATAGTGAATGAATGGGAACCAGTGGATAGAATGGTCATTTTAGAAAGAAAAACTGAAAGCCCTAGTTGGCTATAATAGTAAGTGAAAAGGAGTAATATGAAATAGGGTTGGAAAGGTAGGATAGAACAAATCATAAAAGACCTTAAACACTCAGAGAAGGAGTTTGTATTTGATTCTATAGACAGTAGGAAACCATTGAAGGTTTCTGAGCAGGATAAGTTTCCAGGAACAGACTCAAACCCAAGTCTTCTGACTTTCACTCCAGTATTCTTTCCAATACACTGGTCTGTTTAGTCTACTCCTTTAGGACTGTTTTGAGAATTAAATGAGATCATTTAGAAGAGTATTTGAAAAAGTATAAAATATTATACAATGGTAAAGATTTTTCACTTTGGGGGTTTTATTTTATTTTTTACTTTTACCAGTGGTTTGACAATACTTATGGGCTATTTATTTGCCTTACTGACTAAAACTACCTCTTCATAAGTCTAAGAGTTCTTCCTTGCTCACATGCAGCTTGCCATTACCATTTGCAGAATTGTCTTCTATTCTGAAATATAATTCATGAAAAGAGGATATGATACTTCTGTATTGACCAATGCTGAAATCTTGGTGGAGATTTCAAAATTTATTTTGATATCTCTTTAAACACCTTAACCTCTCAGAAGTTTATATCAGATACCAAAGGACATACCCACTCTTTAGACCTCAAAGGTCATCCAAAACTATTCTACATGTATTATCTCAAACTCTAAAATTCTTTTTTCTAAAATGAATCTATTGTCTTTCCATCTTTCCCTTTGCCTCATTCATTCTAAATCTATTTTTCATTCTCACCATAACTTAGTCTCTCCTCTTCTCTGCCAATTATGTTATCCCTTTTTCTTATTTTCCTCCCTTCAGTCATGACTTTGTAGTTAGCTAGATCAACTAAACATTGTCCTCTACAAATGAATTCATTGTCTCTTTACCTTTATTTTAATTGCGAGCTGCTGATTCTTAAACTTGGATCATTCTTATTACCAAGCATTTGAACATCAGAGGAAACAATGCTAAATAAATAAGTCTTTTACAAACTGATATTATCTAAAATCATCAGTATCCTAATTACTATAAGCCACTTTTAAATTTTCTTCTTATGCTCTTTAAAAAAAATCACTGTTCTTTTTTTCATGATTCCCCTTTATTCCTTAAACAGAACTCCCCTTTGTAAGAAATGTGTATATCAAATAATATGTTGGTCACATCTGAAAATATGTACCTCATTCTTCATCTGCTGTTCACTACCTTCTGCCCAGAGACCAGAAAGCATGATTTCAACAACTTCAGTCCTCTGGACTCACGATTGAAGACGACATCAATCAGAGTTCTGAAATCTTTCAATATTATTTTCCTTTATATTACTGATGCTATTACTGATGCCATTATACATATTGTGACTCTGCAGCACTTCCTTGCCACTCTAGGCCTGTTTCTTCATCTGTAAAGTGAGATGAATGGACTAGCTTTCTAAAGTATCTTTAACTCTAATATTTTTATTCCATCAGCTTTATGTGTATCCTTCCCCTGCTCAATGCAGATATACCTAAATTCTTTCAGAGAAGATTTTATGTGATGCTCTGCTAATGAAATCAGATGTCTAGTTCTACCGAAGTCTTCTTCAGGAAGAAATTGCTACTCAGAGAGGTGGAATGTATTTTCCAAGATCACACAACAAATTAATACCAAGAGCAAGATTAGAACTCAGGCCTAATTCCGTGATCCACTTCTCTAAAAGTATGCCAGAAGATGAACTGAGGATTATTTGAGGCCTCACCCTAATTCAAGAAAATTCTCAGCTGGTGCCCTTCGACTCTTGTCACAAAATAGGAAAGGGGAGAGAGAAAGACTTTGGGAAGCTCATTCCTTCCCACAGCTGCGAGATATAGGGTTATGTATGCACCCCGCTCCCCAGCCCAACTCTCTCCCCTGAATCAGCACCGGCCCTTGTCAATCAACAGAAGAAAACTGCAACTCAGCAGGTCAGAGACAGAGAAGCGATCAAGACAGATGAGAGAGAAACCAAGGAGTGGGGAGGGGTAGCTGGAGATATACTCCAAATATTGTAGGGCAAGTGGGTGACAAGTAGCCAGGACAAAGGAAGAAAGAAGCAGAGAAAAGGGGATAGATTCAATAAGCTTGAGAAGAAAGGAAAGATGGAATTTAGGCCAAGAAAACAAGAAGCAAAGAGGTCATTCAGGCTAGTTCCTAGGAAAAGCTCAAAGATTCTAACATATTTTACACAATAGTATTTCACAAAGTATTGTTTGAGGGAATGTTTGGCAAAAGGGAAGATATGCCTTGGACAATGGAATTGCTATTGAACTGTCCAGTCTGCAAAGTCCTCTGAACATAACTATTGACCATGAACTCACCCACAAGACTTACCAGTTTCAAGAAAGACCAAGTATTTCAGAAACTGGCAGTGGTATTTCATAGTGGAAGAGGCAGCCTTCATCTTTAAAATGACAAGGTGATATTAGATCATTTTCCTGTCCTTCACACTAAAAAATCTAGTGGAACCTGTAAGTTGGGTCATTACAAAAAGGCAACCCTGGGCTCAAGTGGGACTAATTTGAATCTTGGAAGCATCACAATATTTCAGATTCTTGAGGGTTTGTATTTGTCCCCATCTGGAAATATCTGAGAAAGTGCGAGAGAGATGGTGTACAAGGGAGCAAGCATGAGAGAGACTATGAAGATGAAATGCAAAAGAGAAATGGAACTGGGGATATAGAGAAAGGATAAGTAACAAAAGAGACAGAGACACACACACATACAGAGCATGGTTTCACCAATTTCAGTCCTCTTCATTCACAACTGGAGACATCAACCAGAGTTCTGAAATCTTTCAATATTGTTTTCCTTTATATTACTAATTCCGTTGTATACATTGTGACTCCAGGGTGTGTCCTTGACTCTCCTGGCTTCAGTTTCTTTATCTATAAAGTGAAGTGAGTGAACTAGCTTTCTAAATTACCTTTAACCCTAGTATTCTTATTCCATCATTTACGTGTGTATCCTCCCCCTGCCCAAAGCAGATATAGCTCAATTCTTTAAGAGAAGATTTTATGTGATGAAAAAATGACAGAGATATAAACAGAGACAGAGAGAGACTCTAAGAAAGAGTCTAAATGAAAGATGAAGTGTGTGACAACAGACACAATGTGTGTGACAAGGAGATTGAGCATATAACAGAAGGAAGAACGCGTGAGAGACAGAAGATACAATAGGGAGATAGCGTATGACAGAGAGTGAAAAAATATATGTGTGTACATAAGTATATTTGACAGGGAAATTGAGCAGGTGAGAAGGAGACAGAGAGACAATTTATGATGAATTGTATGTCAGAAAGACTGTGAGAGATAGAGTATAAATAAGAAAGCTGGAGTATGTGGCCAAAAGGCTGAGGTTGTGAGAGACAAAATGACTGAGAGACTGCATGACTGAGATTCAGAATATGCAATAGTAAAATACTATGATAAAAAGAGACAGTATGATAAGGAAATAGTATATGTGAAAGAAATTGCATACGACAGAAATGTGTGAGAAGGAAAGAGTTTTTACTCCAGAAAGATGGAGCAAAAGACTTTTTGTAATCTAAAAATAATGTATGACAAAAGGACCATGTGTGACAGCGGCAGTATACATATGACTAAATTTGGGCCAGAGTAAGTGTATGACAGAAGGACGATTGTGAGAGTATATGTGAGAGAGGTAATATATGTAACAGAACCTATTGTGTCAGACTATGACAAAGTCAATATGTGTGAGACAGTGACAGAGATAGAATGGGGTTTGATAATAAATGACAAATTATGAGACAATGTATGACAGGTGTGTGGTAGAAAATTCAACTGGAAAACTGTTAAGACAATATAAATAACAGACACATCACAAGAGAGAAAATGTGGGCAAGAAAGTATCAGAAACATTGCTTGTGACAGAGATAATGTGCATAGCAGAGCTAGTGTACAGTGGGCAATATATACAAAAGAGAATGTGTACAACAGAGAGATGGTATATGAAAGTAACAAAGAGACATTTTATAACAGAGATGTAAAAGTGAGACGGTGCAGTAAAGATGATGTGTGTGATGATGTATGACTGTGTGAAAGAGCATATGGCTGTATTGTATCTAAGTTACACTGTAACACATGTAAAATGTATGGGATTGCCTGTCATCTAGGAGAGGGAGCAGAAGGAGGGAGGAGATAATTTGGAAAAATGAAGACAAGGGATAATGTTATAAAAAAATTACTCATGCATATATACTGTCAAAAAAAACTATAATTATAAAATTTAAAAAAAGGAAAAAAAGAGTGTATGGCTGACTGTGACAATAAAAGGCACGTGAAAAAGCAGGTGACCAATTGTACAACAGTATGAAAGACAAAGTGAGAAACAGTATATGATAGACTGTAACAGTGTATGAGACATGTGAGTGAAAGAAATGGTAACATGAGAGAGTAGGGGACAGTATGTAAGAGACATGAGGGAGACACTGTGACAATGTATGAGATGTGAGAGAGAGACTGTAAGACAATGTATGAGAGAGAGAGGAATGAGACATTGTATCTAACAGAGTGGGAGATAGTGTATGAGAGACAGTGAGAAAACATATTAGAGACATGATATTGTATCTGGCAAACTATGACAGTATGTGAAATATATGAGTGACAGAGATGGAATATGACAGACTATAAGACAATGTATGAGAGACTATATATGACTGACTGGGACTGTGGATAAGAGACTGTGAGACAATGTATGAGAGACTGTGAGACAATGTATGAGAGACCTGTGGGAGAGACTCTATGTGAGAGATTGTGAGACAATGTATGAGAGACCTGAGGGAGAGACTCTATGTGAGAGACTGTGAGACAATGTATGAGAGACACTGAGACAATGTATGAGAGACTGTGAGACAAAGTATGAGAGACCTGTGGGAGAGACTCTATGTGAGAGACACTGAGACAATGTATGAGAGACTGTGAGACAGAGAGACTGTGAGACAATGTATGAGAGACTGTGAGACAATGTATGAGAGACTGTGAGACAAAGTATGACAGACCTGTGGGAGAGACTCTATGTGAGAGACACTGAGACAATGTATGAGAGACTGTGAGACAGAGAGACTGTGAGACAATGTATGAGAGACTGTGAGACAATGTATGAGAGACCTGAAGGAGAGACTCTATGTGAGAGACTGAGACAATGTATGAGAGACACTGAGACAATGTATAAGAGACTGTGAGACAATGTATGAGAGACCTGAGGGAGAGACTCTATGTGAGAGACACTGAGACAATGTATGAGAGACCTGAGGGAGAGACTCTATGCGAGAGACTGTCAGACAAAGTATGAGAGACCTCAGGGAGAGACTCTATGTGAGAGACTGTGAGACAAAGTATGAGAGACCTGAGGGAGAGACTCTATGTGAGAGACTGTGAGACAACACATGAGAGACCTGAGGGAGAGACTCTATGCGAGAGACTGTGAGACAATGTATGAGAAACCCAGGGCAGAGACTCTATGTGAGAGACTGTGAGACAATGTATGAGAGACACTGAGACAATGTATGAGAGACTGTGAGACAATGTATGAGAGACCTGAGGGAGAGACTCTATGTGAGAGACTGTGAGACAAAGTATGAGAGACCTGTGGGAGAGACTCTATGTGAGAGACTGTGAGACAATGTATGAGAGACTGTGAGACAGAGAGACTGTGAGACAATGTATGAGAGACTGTGAGACAATGTATGAGAGACACTGAGACAATGTATGAGAGACTGTGAGACAATGTATGAGAGACCTGTGGGAGAGACTCTATGTGAGAGATTGTGAGACAATGTATGAGAGGCCTGAGGGAGAGACTCTATGTGAGAGACTGTGAGACAAAGTATGAGAGACCTGAGGGAGAGACTCTGTGTGAGAGACACTGAAACAATGTATGAGAGACCTGAGGGAGAGACTCTGTGTGAGAGACTGTGAGACAATGTATGAGAGACCTGAGGGAGAGACTCTATGTGAGAGACTGTGAGACAATGTATGAGAGACCTGAGGGAGAGACTCTATGTGAGAGACACTGAGACAATGTATGAGAGACCTGAGGGAGAGACTCTATGTGAGAGACTGTGAGACAATGTATGAGAGACTGTGAGACAATGTATGAGAGACCTGAGGGAGAGACTCTGTGTGAGAGACTGTGAGACAATGTATGAGAGACCTGAGGGAGAGACTCTATGTGAGAGACTGTGAGACAATGTATGAGAGACCTGAGGGAGAGACTCTGTGTGAGAGACACTGAGACAATGTATGAGAGACCTGAGGGAGAGACTCTATGTGAGAGACTGTGAGACAATGTATGAGAGACCTGAGGGAGAGACTCTGTGTGAGAGACTGTGAGACAATGTATGAGAGACCTGAGGGAGAGACTCTGTGTGAGAGACTGTGAGACAATGTATGAGAGACCTGAGGGAGAGACTCTGTGTGAGAGACACTGAGACAATGTATGAGAGACCTGAGGGAGAGACTCTGTGTGAGAGACTGTGAGACAATGTATGAGAGACCTGAGGGAGAGACTCTATGTGAGAGACTGTGAGACAATGTATGAGAGACCTGAGGGAGAGACTCTATGTGAGAGACTGTGAGACAATGTATGAGAGACCTGAGGGAGAGACTCTATGTGAGAGACTGTGAGACAATGTATGAGAGACCTGAGGGAGAGACTCTGTGTGAGAGACACTGAGACAATGTATGAGAGACCTGAGGGAGAGACTCTATGTGAGAGACTGTGAGACAATGTATGAGAGACCTGAGGGAGAGACTCTGTGTGAGAGACTGTGAGACAATGTATGAGAGACCTGAGGGAGAGACTCTGTGTGAGAGACTGTGAGACAATGTATGAGAGACCTGAGGGAGAGACTCTGTGTGAGAGACACTGAGACAATGTATGAGAGACCTGAGGGAGAGACTCTGTGTGAGAGACTGTGAGACAATGTATGAGAGACCTGAGGGAGAGACTCTATGTGAGAGACTGTGAGACAATGTATGAGAGACCTGAGGGAGAGACTCTATGTGAGAGACTGTGAGACAATGTATGAGAGACCTGAGGGAGAGACTCTGTGAGAGACTGTGAGACAATGTATGAGAGACCTGAGGGAGAGACTCAGTGTGAGAGACACTGAGACAATGTATGAAAGACCTGAGGGAGAGACTCTGTGTGAGAGACTGTGAGACAATGTATGAGAGACACTGAGACAATGTATAAGAGACTGTGAGACAATGTATGAGAGACACTGAGACAATGTATGAGAGACTGTGAGACAATGTATGAGAGACACTGAGACAATGTATGAGAGACTGTGAGACAATGTATGAGAGACCTGAGGGAGAGACTCTGTGTGAGAGACTGTGAGACAATGTATGAGAGACCTGAGGGAGAGACTCTATGTGAGAGACTGTGAGACAATGTATGAGAGACCTGAGGGAGAGACTCTATGTGAGAGACACTGAGACAATGTATGAGAGACCTGAGGGAGAGACTCTATGTGAGAGACTGTGAGACAATGTATGAGAGACTGTGAGACAATGTATGAGAGACCTGAGGGAGAGACTCTGTGTGAGAGACTGTGAGACAATGTATGAGAGACCTGAGGGAGAGACTCTATGTGAGAGACTGTGAGACAATGTATGAGAGACCTGTGGGAGAGACTCTGTGTGAGAGACACTGAGACAATGTATGAGAGACCTGAGGGAGAGACTCTATGTGAGAGACTGTGAGACAATGTATGAGAGACCTGAGGGAGAGACTCTGTGTGAGAGACACTGAGACAATGTATGAGAGACCTGAGGGAGAGACTCTATGTGAGAGACTGTGAGACAATGTATGAGAGACCTGAGGGAGAGACTCTGTGTGAGAGACTGTGAGACAATGTATGAGAGACCTGAGGGAGAGACTCAGTGTGAGAGACACTGAGACAATGTATGAGAGACCTGAGGGAGAGACTCTGTGTGAGAGACTGTGAGACAATGTATGAGAGACCTGAAGGAGAGACTCTATGTGAGAGACTGTGAGACAATGTATGAGAGACACTGAGACAATGTATAAGAGACTGTGAGACAATGTATGAGAGACCTGAGGGAGAGACTCTATGTGAGAGACACTGAGACAATGTATGAGAGACCTGAAGGAGAGACTCTATGCGAGAGACTGTCAGACAAAGTATGAGAGACCTCAGGGAGAGACTCTATGTGAGAGACTGTGAGACAATGTATGAGAGACTGTGAGACAATGTATGAGAGACCTGAGGGAGAGACTCTATGTGAGAGACTGTGAGACAAAGTATGAGAGACCTGTGGGAGAGACTCTATGTGAGAGATTGTGAGACAATGTATGAGAGACCTGAGGGAGAGACTCTATGTGAGAGACTGTGAGACAATGTATGAGAGACACTGAGACAATGTATGAGAGACTGTGAGACAAAGTATGAGAGACCTGTGGGAGAGACTCTATGTGAGAGACTGTGAGACAATGTATGAGAGACTGTGAGACAGAGAGACTGTGAGACAATGTATGAGAGACTGTGAGACAATGTATGAGAGACCTGAAGGAGAGACTCTATGTGAGAGACTGTGAGACAATGTATGAGAGACACTGAGACAATGTATGAGAGACTGTGAGACAATGTATGAGAGACCTGTGGGAGAGACTCTATGTGAGAGATTGTGAGACAATGTATGAGAGGCCTGAGGGAGAGACTCTATGTGAGAGACTGTGAGACAAAGTATGAGAGACCTGTGGGAGAGACTCTATGTGAGAGATTGTGAGACAATGTATGAGAGACCTGAGGGAGAGACTCTATGTGAGAGACTGTGAGACAATGTATGAGAGACACTGAGACAATGTATGAGAGACTGTGAGACAAAGTATGAGAGACCTGTGAGAGAGACTCTATGTGAGAGACTGTGAGACAATGTATGAGAGACTGTGAGACAGAGAGACTGTGAGACAATGTATGAGAGACTGTGAGACAATGTATGAGAGACCTGAAGGAGAGACTCTATGTGAGAGACTGTGAGACAATGTATGAGAGACTGTGAGACAGAGAGACTGTGAGACAATGTATGAGAGACTGTGAGACAGAGAGACTGTGAGACAATGTATGAGAGACTGTGAGACAATGTATGAGAGACCTGAAGGAGAGACTCTATGTGAGAGACTGTGAGACAATGTATGAGAGACTGTGAGACAGAGAGACTGTGAGACAATGTATGAGAGACTGTGAGACAATGTATGAGAGACCTGAAGGAGAGACTCTATGTGAGAGATTGTGAGACAATGTATGAGAGGCCTGAGGGAGAGACTCTATGTGAGAGACTGTGAGACAAAGTATGAGAGACCTGTGGGAGAGACTCTATGTGAGAGACTGTGAGACAATGTATGAGACACCTGAGGGAGAGACTCTATGTGAGAGACTGTGAGACAATGTATGAGAGACCTGAGGGAGAGACTCTGTGTGAGAGACTGTGAGACAATGTATGAGAGACACTGAGACAATGTATGAGAGACTGTGAGACAATGTATGAGAGACCTGTGGGAGAGACTCTGTGTGAGAGACACTGAGACAATGTATGAGAGGCCTGAAGGAGAGACTCTATGTGAGAGACTGTGAGACAATGTATGAGAGACTGTGAGACAATGTATGAGAGACCTGAGGGAGAGACTCTGTGTGAGAGACTGTGAGACAATGTATGAGAGACCTGAGGGAGAGACTCTATGTGAGAGACTGTGAGACAAAGTATGAGAGACCTGAGGGAGAGACTCTGTGTGAGAGACACTGAGACAATGTATGAGAGACCTGTGGGAGAGACTCTGTGTGAGAGACACTGAGACAATGTATGAGAGACCTGAGGGAGAGACTCTATGTGAGAGACTGTGAGACAATGTATGAGACACCTGAGGGAGAGACTCTATGTGAGAGACTGTGAGACAATGTATGAGAGACCTGAGGGAGAGACTCTGTGTGAGAGACTGTGAGACAATGTATGAGAGACCTGAGGGAGAGACTCTGTGTGAGAGACTGTGAGACAATGTATGAGAGACCTGAGGGAGAGACTCTGTGTGAGAGACCGTGAGACAATGTATGAGAGACACTGAGACAATGTATGAGAGACTGTGAGACAATGTATGAGAGACCTGTGGGAGAGACACTATGTGAGAGACACTGAGACAATGTATGAGAGGCCTGAGGGAGAGACTCTATGTGAGAGACTGTGAGACAATGTATGAGAGACCTGAGGGAGAGACTCTGTGTGAGAGACACTGAGACAATGTATGAGAGACCTGTGGGAGAGACTCTGTGTGAGAGACACTGAGACAATGTATGAGAGACCTGAGGGAGAGACTCTATGTGAGAGACTGTGAGACAATGTATGAGACACCTGAGGGAGAGACTCTATGTGAGAGACTGTGAGACAATGTATGAGAGACCTGAGGGAGAGACTCTGTGTGAGAGACTGTGAGACAATGTATGAGAGACCTGAGGGAGAGACTCTGTGTGAGAGACTGTGAGACAATGTATGAGAGACCTGAGGGAGAGACTCTGTGTGAGAGACACTGAGACAATGTATGAGAGACCTGAGGGAGAGACTCTATGTGAGAGACTGTGAGACAATGTATGAGAGACTGTGAGACAATGTATGAGAGACCTGTGGTAGAGACTCTATGTGAGAGACTGTGAGACAATGTATGAGAGACTGTGAGACAATGTATGAGAGACCTGTGGTAGAGACTCTATGTGAGAGACACTGAGACAATGTATGAGAGACCTGAGGGAGAGACTCTATGTGAGAGACTGTGAGACAATGTATGAGAGACCTGAGGGAGAGACTCTATGTGAGAGACTGTGAGACAATGTATGAGAGACCTGTGGGAGAGACTCTATGTGAGAGACACTGAGACAATGTATGAGAGACCTGAGGGAGAGACTCTGTGTGAGAGACTGTGAGACAATGTATGAGAGACCTGAGGGAGAGACTCTATGTGAGAGACTGTGAGACAACGTATGAGAGACCTGAGGGAGAGACTCTATGTGAGAGACTGTGAGACAATGTATGAGAGACCTGAGGGAGAGACTCTATGTGAGAGACTGTGAGACAATGTATGAGAGGCCTGAGGGAGAGACTCTATGTGAGAGACTGTGGGACAATGTATGAGAGACACTGAGACAATGTATGAGAGACTGTGAGACAATGTATGAGAGACCTGTGGGAGAGACTCTATGTGAGAGACTGTGAGACAATGTATGAGAGACCTGAGGGAGAGACTCTATGTGAGAGACTGTGAGACAATGTATGAGAGACCTGTGGGAGAGACTCTATGTGAGAGACTGTGAGACAATGTATGAGAGACCTGAGGGAGAGACTCTATGTGAGAGACTGTGAGACAATGTATGAGAGACACTGAGACAATGTATGAGAGACCTGAGGGAGAGACTCTGTGTGAGAGACTGTGAGACAATGTATGAGAGACCTGTGGGAGAGACTCTATGTGAGAGACTGTGAGACAATGTATGAGAGACCTGTGGGAGAGACTCTGTGTGAGAGACACTGAGACAATGTATGAGAGACCTGAGGGAGAGACTCTATGTGAGAGACTGTGAGACAATGTATGAGAGACCTGAGGGAGAGACTCTGTGTGAGAGACACTGAGACAATGTATGAGAGACCTGAGGGAGAGACTCTATGTGAGAGACTGTGAGACAATGTATGAGAGACCTGAAGGAGAGACTCTATGTGAGAGACTGTGAGACAATGTATGAGAGACCTGAGGGAGAGACTCTGTGTGAGAGACACTGAGACAATGTATGAGAGACCTGAGGGAGAGACTCTGTGTGAGAGACTGTGAGACAATGTATGAGAGACCTGAGGGAGAGACTCAGTGTGAGAGAGACACTGAGACAATGTATGAGAGACCTGAGGGAGAGACTCTGTGTGAGAGACTGTGAGACAATGTATGAGAGACCTGAAGGAGAGACTCTATGTGAGAGACTGTGAGACAATGTATGAGAGACCTGAGGGAGAGACTCTGTGTGAGAGACACTGAGACAATGTATGAGAGACCTGTGGGAGAGACTCTGTGTGAGAGACACTGAGACAATGTATGAGAGACCTGAGGGAGAGACTCTATGTGAGAGACTGTGAGACAATGTATGAGACACCTGAGGGAGAGACTCTATGTGAGAGACTGTGAGACAATGTATGAGAGACCTGAGGGAGAGACTCTGTGTGAGAGACTGTGAGACAATGTATGAGAGACCTGAGGGAGAGACTCTGTGTGAGAGACTGTGAGACAATGTATGAGAGACCTGAGGGAGAGACTCTGTGTGAGAGACACTGAGACAATGTATGAGAGACCTGAGGGAGAGACTCTATGTGAGAGACTGTGAGACAATGTATGAGAGACTGTGAGACAATGTATGAGAGACCTGTGGTAGAGACTCTATGTGAGAGACTGTGAGACAATGTATGAGAGACTGTGAGACAATGTATGAGAGACCTGTGGTAGAGACTCTATGTGAGAGACACTGAGACAATGTATGAGAGACCTGAGGGAGAGACTCTATGTGAGAGACTGTGAGACAATGTATGAGAGACCTGAGGGAGAGACTCTATGTGAGAGACTGTGAGACAATGTATGAGAGACCTGTGGGAGAGACTCTATGTGAGAGACACTGAGACAATGTATGAGAGACCTGAGGGAGAGACTCTGTGTGAGAGACTGTGAGACAATGTATGAGAGACCTGAGGGAGAGACTCTATGTGAGAGACTGTGAGACAACGTATGAGAGACCTGAGGGAGAGACTCTATGTGAGAGACTGTGAGACAATGTATGAGAGACCTGAGGGAGAGACTCTATGTGAGAGACTGTGAGACAATGTATGAGAGGCCTGAGGGAGAGACTCTATGTGAGAGACTGTGGGACAATGTATGAGAGACACTGAGACAATGTATGAGAGACTGTGAGACAATGTATGAGAGACCTGTGGGAGAGACTCTATGTGAGAGACTGTGAGACAATGTATGAGAGACCTGAGGGAGAGACTCTATGTGAGAGACTGTGAGACAATGTATGAGAGACCTGTGGGAGAGACTCTATGTGAGAGACTGTGAGACAATGTATGAGAGACCTGAGGGAGAGACTCTATGTGAGAGACTGTGAGACAATGTATGAGAGACACTGAGACAATGTATGAGAGACCTGAGGGAGAGACTCTGTGTGAGAGACTGTGAGACAATGTATGAGAGACCTGTGGGAGAGACTCTATGTGAGAGACTGTGAGACAATGTATGAGAGACCTGTGGGAGAGACTCTGTGTGAGAGACACTGAGACAATGTATGAGAGACCTGAGGGAGAGACTCTATGTGAGAGACTGTGAGACAATGTATGAGAGACCTGAGGGAGAGACTCTGTGTGAGAGACACTGAGACAATGTATGAGAGACCTGAGGGAGAGACTCTATGTGAGAGACTGTGAGACAATGTATGAGAGACCTGAGGGAGAGACTCTGTGTGAGAGACTGTGAGACAATGTATGAGAGACCTGAGGGAGAGACTCAGTGTGAGAGAGACACTGAGACAATGTATGAGAGACCTGAGGGAGAGACTCTGTGTGAGAGACTGTGAGACAATGTATGAGAGACCTGAAGGAGAGACTCTATGTGAGAGACTGTGAGACAATGTATGAGAGACACTGAGACAATGTATAAGAGACTGTGAGACAATGTATGAGAGACCTGTGGGAGAGACTCTATGTGAGAGACTGTGAGACAAAGTATGAGAGACCTGTGGGAGAGACTCTATGTGAGAGACTGTGAGACAATGTATGAGAGACTGTGAGACAGAGAGACTGTGAGACAATGTATGAGAGACTGTGAGACAATGTATGAGAGACACTGAGACAATGTATGAGAGACCTGAAGGAGAGACTCTATGCGAGAGACTGTGAGACAATGTATGAGAGACTGTGAGACAATGTATGAGAGACCTGAGGGAGAGACTCTATGTGAGAGACTGTGAGACAAAGTATGAGAGACCTGTGGGAGAGACTCTATGTGAGAGATTGTGAGACAATGTATGAGAGACCTGAGGGAGAGACTCTATGTGAGAGACTGTGAGACAATGTATGAGAGACACTGAGACAATGTATGAGAGACTGTGAGACAAAGTATGAGAGACCTGTGGGAGAGACTCTATGTGAGAGACTGTGAGACAATGTATGAGAGACTGTGAGACAGAGAGACTGTGAGACAATGTATGAGAGACTGTGAGACAATGTATGAGAGACCTGAAGGAGAGACTCTATGTGAGAGACTGTGAGACAATGTATGAGAGACACTGAGACAATGTATGAGAGACTGTGAGACAATGTATGAGAGACCTGTGGGAGAGACTCTATGTGAGAGATTGTGAGACAATGTATGAGAGGCCTGAGGGAGAGACTCTATGTGAGAGACTGTGAGACAAAGTATGAGAGACCTGTGGGAGAGACTCTATGTGAGAGATTGTGAGACAATGTATGAGAGACCTGAGGGAGAGACTCTATGTGAGAGACTGTGAGACAATGTATGAGAGACACTGAGACAATGTATGAGAGACTGTGAGACAAAGTATGAGAGACCTGTGGGAGAGACTCTATGTGAGAGACTGTGAGACAATGTATGAGAGACTGTGAGACAGAGAGACTGTGAGACAATGTATGAGAGACTGTGAGACAATGTATGAGAGACCTGAAGGAGAGACTCTATGTGAGAGACTGTGAGACAATGTATGAGAGACTGTGAGACAGAGAGACTGTGAGACAATGTATGAGAGACTGTGAGACAATGTATGAGAGACCTGAAGGAGAGACTCTATGTGAGAGACTGTGAGACAATGTATGAGAGACTGTGAGACAGAGAGACTGTGAGACAATGTATGAGAGACTGTGAGACAATGTATGAGAGACCTGAGGGAGAGACTCTATGTGAGAGATTGTGAGACAATGTATGAGAGGCCTGAGGGAGAGACTCTATGTGAGAGACTGTGAGACAAAGTATGAGAGACCTGTGGGAGAGACTCTATGTGAGAGACTGCGAGACAATGTATGAGACACCTGAGGGAGAGACTCTATGTGAGAGACTGTGAGACAATGTATGAGAGACCTGAGGGAGAGACTCTGTGTGAGAGACTGTGAGACAATGTATGAGAGACACTGAGACAATGTATGAGAGACTGTGAGACAATGTATGAGAGACCTGTGGGAGAGACTCTGTGTGAGAGACACTGAGACAATGTATGAGAGGCCTGAAGGAGAGACTCTATGTGAGAGACTGTGAGACAATGTATGAGAGACTGTGAGACAATGTATGAGAGACCTGAGGGAGAGACTCTGTGTGAGAGACTGTGAGACAATGTATGAGAGACCTGAGGGAGAGACTCTATGTGAGAGACTGTGAGACAAAGTATGAGAGACCTGAGGGAGAGACTCTGTGTGAGAGACACTGAGACAATGTATGAGAGACCTGTGGGAGAGACTCTGTGTGAGAGACACTGAGACAATGTATGAGAGACCTGAGGGAGAGACTCTATGTGAGAGACTGTGAGACAATGTATGAGACACCTGAGGGAGAGACTCTATGTGAGAGACTGTGAGACAATGTATGAGAGACCTGAGGGAGAGACTCTGTGTGAGAGACTGTGAGACAATGTATGAGAGACCTGAGGGAGAGACTCTGTGTGAGAGACCGTGAGACAATGTATGAGAGACACTGAGACAATGTATGAGAGACTGTGAGACAATGTATGAGAGACCTGTGGGAGAGACACTATGTGAGAGACACTGAGACAATGTATGAGAGGCCTGAGGGAGAGACTCTATGTGAGAGACTGTGAGACAATGTATGAGAGACCTGAGGGAGAGACTCTGTGTGAGAGACACTGAGACAATGTATGAGAGACCTGTGGGAGAGACTCTGTGTGAGAGACACTGAGACAATGTATGAGAGACCTGAGGGAGAGACTCTATGTGAGAGACTGTGAGACAATGTATGAGACACCTGAGGGAGAGACTCTATGTGAGAGACTGTGAGACAATGTATGAGAGACCTGAGGGAGAGACTCTGTGTGAGAGACTGTGAGACAATGTATGAGAGACCTGAGGGAGAGACTCTGTGTGAGAGACTGTGAGACAATGTATGAGAGACCTGAGGGAGAGACTCTGTGTGAGAGACACTGAGACAATGTATGAGAGACCTGAGGGAGAGACTCTGTGTGAGAGACTGTGAGACAATGTATGAGAGACCTGAGGGAGAGACTCTATGTGAGAGACTGTGAGACAATGTATGAGAGACTGTGAGACAATGTATGAGAGACCTGTGGTAGAGACTCTATGTGAGAGACTGTGAGACAATGTATGAGAGACTGTGAGACAATGTATGAGAGACCTGAGGGAGAGACTCTATGTGAGAGACACTGAGACAATGTATGAGAGACCTGAGGGAGAGACTCTATGTGAGAGACTGTGAGACAATGTATGAGAGACCTGAGGGAGAGACTCTATGTGAGAGACTGTGAGACAATGTATGAGAGACCTGTGGGAGAGACTCTATGTGAGAGACTGTGAGACAATGTATGAGAGGCCTGAGGGAGAGACTCTATGTGAGAGACTGTGGGACAATGTATGAGAGACACTGAGACAATGTATGAGAGACTGTGAGACAATGTATGAGAGACCTGTGGGAGAGACTCTATGTGAGAGACTGTGAGACAATGTATGAGAGACCTGAGGGAGAGACTCTATGTGAGAGACTGTGAGACAATGTATGAGAGACCTGTGGGAGAGACTCTATGTGAGAGACTGTGAGACAATGTATGAGAGACCTGAGGGAGAGACTCTATGTGAGAGACTGTGAGACAATGTATGAGAGACACTGAGACAATGTATGAGAGACCTGAGGGAGAGACTCTATGTGAGAGACTGTGAGACAATGTATGAGAGACCTGAGGGAGAGACTCTATGTGAGAGACTGTGAGACAAAGTATGAGAGGCCTGAGGGAGAGACTCTATGTGAGAGACTGTGAGACAAAGTATGAGAGACCTGAGGGAGAGACTATGTGAGAGACTGTGAGACAAAGTATGAGAGACCTGTGGGAGAGACTCTATGTGAGAGACACTGAGACAATGTATGAGAGACCTGAGGGAGAGACTCTGTGTGAGAGACTGTGAGACAAAGTATGAGAGACCTGAGGGAGAGACTATGTGAGAGACTGTGAGACAAAGTATGAGAGACCTGTGGGAGAGACTCTATGTGAGAGACACTGAGACAATGTATGAGAGACCTGAGGGAGAGACTCTATGTGAGAGACTGTGAGACAATGTATGAGAGACCTGAGGGAGAGACTCTGTGTGAGAGACTGTGAGACAATGTATGAGAGACCTGAGGGAGAGACTCTGTGTGAGAGACACTGAGACAATGTATGAGAGACCTGAGGGAGAGACTCTGTGTGAGAGACTGTGAGACAATGTATGAGAGACCTGAGGGAGAGACTCTATATGAGAGACTGTGAGACAAAGTATGAGAGACCTGAGGGAGAGACTCTGTGTGAGAGACACTGAGACAATGTATGAGAGACCTGTGGGAGAGACTCTGTGTGAGAGACACTGAGACAATGTATGAGAGACCTGAGGGAGAGACTCTATGTGAGAGACTGTGAGACAATGTATGAGACACCTGAGGGAGAGACTCTATGTGAGAGACTGTGAGACAATGTATGAGAGACCTGAGGGAGAGACTCTGTGTGAGAGACTGTGAGACAATGTATGAGAGACCTGAGGGAGAGACTCTGTGTGAGAGACTGTGAGACAATGTATGAGAGACACTGAGACAATGTATGAGAGACTGTGAGACAATGTATGAGAGACCTGTGGGAGAGACACTATGTGAGAGACACTGAGACAATGTATGAGAGGCCTGAGGGAGAGACTCTATGTGAGAGACTGTGAGACAATGTATGAGAGACCTGAGGGAGAGACTCTGTGTGAGAGACACTGAGACAATGTATGAGAGACCTGTGGGAGAGACTCTGTGTGAGAGACACTGAGACAATGTATGAGAGACCTGAGGGAGAGACTCTATGTGAGAGACTGTGAGACAATGTATGAGACACCTGAGGGAGAGACTCTATGTGAGAGACTGTGAGACAATGTATGAGAGACCTGAGGGAGAGACTCTGTGTGAGAGACTGTGAGACAATGTATGAGAGACCTGAGGGAGAGACTCTGTGTGAGAGACTGTGAGACAATGTATGAGAGACCTGAGGGAGAGACTCTGTGTGAGAGACACTGAGACAATGTATGAGAGGCCTGAGGGAGAGACTCTGTGTGAGAGACTGTGAGACAATGTATGAGAGACCTGAGGGAGAGACTCTGTGTGAGAGACACTGAGACAATATATGAGAGACCTGAGGGAGAGACTCTGTGTGAGAGACACTGAGACAATGTATGAGAGACCTGAGGGAGAGACTCTGTGTGAGAGACTGTGAGACAATGTATGAGAGACCTGAGGGAGAGACTCTATGTGAGAGACACTGAGACAATGTATGAGAGACCTGAGGGAGAGACTCTATGTGAGAGACTGTGAGACAATGTATGAGAGACCTGAGGGAGAGACTCTGTGTGAGAGACTGTGAGACAACGTATGAGAGACCTGAGGGAGAGACTCTATGTGAGAGACTGTGAGACAATGTATGAGAGACCTGAGGGAGAGACTCTATGTGAGAGACTGTGAGACAATGTATGAGAGACTGTGAGACAATGTATGAGAGACCTGTGGTAGAGACTCTATGTGAGAGACTGTGAGACAATGTATGAGAGACTGTGAAACAATGTATGAGAGACCTGAGGGAGAGACTCTATGTGAGAGACTGTGAGACAATGTATGAGAGACCTGTGGGAGAGACTCTATGTGAGAGACACTGAGACAATGTATGAGAGACCTGAGGGAGAGACTCTGTGTGAGAGACTGTGAGACAACGTATGAGAGACCTGAGGGAGAGACTCTATGTGAGAGACTGTGAGACAATGTATGAGAGGCCTGAGGGAGAGACTCTATGTGAGAGACTGTGGGACAATGTATGAGAGACACTGAGACAATGTATGAGAGACTGTGAGACAATGTATGAGAGACCTGTGGGAGAGACTCTATGTGAGAGACTGTGAGACAATGTATGAGAGACCTGAGGGAGAGACTCTATGTGAGAGACTGTGAGACAATGTATGAGAGACACTGAGACAATGTATGAGAGACCTGAGGGAGAGACTCTATGTGAGAGACTGTGAGACAATGTATGAGAGACCTGAGGGAGAGACTCTATGTGAGAGACTGTGAGACAAAGTATGAGAGGCCTGAGGGAGAGACTCTATGTGAGAGACTG